>NW_005368456.1:1853567-1865354 GCF_000412655.1 Myotis brandtii | reverse complement strand
CTGCTCTGTGCATGACGGGGCGGTGCCCCAACTCCCCAATCGGCCCTGCTCTGAGCCTGACCAGGGGCTGCACCTAGGGATTGGGCCTGCCCTCTGCCACCTGGGAGCAGGCCTAAGCCAGCAGGTCATTATCTCCCAAGGGGTCCCAGACTGCGAGAGGGCACAGGCCAGGCTGAGGGACCCCCTCTCCCCCCCTCGTGCACAAATTTTTGTGCACCGGGCCTCTAGTAGATTATAAGTAACAAAGTAACAAAAAGGGCCTAAGTAACAAAATAGGGGCGGGCTGGATGAGGTCAATGGGGGAGGAAAGGGGGCATATGTAATACTTTCAACAATAAAGAATTATTAAAAAAGAATAAATAAAAAGAATGTCAGGCATCTTCTAATTATAATAGTGATTGTCTTCCAGACTGAAGGCTAAAAATTGCTTCAAAATAAATCCATTTTTGTTGCCTCCTTTATGCCATTGTAATTTTTTCCTGCACTACTAACAATTTTATTAGGGGAAAATCTAAGTGTTCAGAAATTTCATAGTTTATTTTCCTTATATGCAGATATATTTTTTTATTTGAATGATTTGTTACATTGTTCATATTATTGTCATATATCAGTGTCTAATAGGAAAACTCATGATGAATTCAAACTGTATTTATTGATGTAAAATGTTAAGTAGTAAGTTTACTAATCCTTTCTTAAAGTTGCATTGTATTAAAGCCTGTTAAAAGTTCATTTTGTCATGGGGTTAAGAGGAATACTACTTGGTCACTTTATAGCAGTAGAAACAAAAGTGATTCTGGCAGTTTTCATGAATATTAAACACATGGAAAACCTTTGCTTTGTTTAA
Source organism: Myotis brandtii (assembly GCF_000412655.1). Classification (NCBI taxonomy): domain Eukaryota; kingdom Metazoa; phylum Chordata; class Mammalia; order Chiroptera; family Vespertilionidae; genus Myotis; species Myotis brandtii. The sequence goes on along the minus strand of NW_005368456.1, from coordinate 1,864,510 downwards.
ATTTGTTTTGACAGCCCTCCAAATCATCCTTTCCTCTTAAACACACAATGACTGAAGTGGTTGTGCTTGTTGAGACTGGTTCTGCTACATAGTCAAGCGGGTGATAGACAACATAAATGCTATATTGTAGGAAACTTCTGTGGGCATCATCTGGAAACCCTTGCCTTTCTTTCTGTCCTGATCAGTGTTCTGTTACTATACCCTTGGTAGGAAATCTTGAAGGTATTTAATTGCAAACAAAATTACCTGGTAGCAATGCAGAGGTAACGAGCTCCCCCAAGATTTTAGGTAGGTTTACCACACTCAATTTCATTGTGTTCTGAAATGAGTACTATGACTTTTAGGTGCTCCTAGACACATTTGAAAAATGTATTAATTCCTATATTGGAATTATAAAGTTAGAATATAATTATAAACGAACTTTTCCTGCTTAATTAATCAATCCTTTCAATACAATATGTTGAATTTTTCCTCGAAGCCTGAGATTGGGTTACTTGATGAAGATTAAGGGATGAGATTGAAAATAAGACATGGTTCATGGACAGAAAGAATCAGTATTCTAAAGAGGTCAATTCTTCCCAAATTGATCTATAGAATCAAATCCCATCAAGGTTTTCACAAAACTTGACAAGCTGATTTGGACATGTATGTGGAAGAGCAAAGGGCTGAGAAGAGCCAAGATTCTCTGAGCAAAGAACATGGTTAGAGAATTTGTCCTTCTAGATAATGAGACTTATTATAAAGCTATTGGTAATTAAGACAATGTGGTTTATGAAGAAACACATAGAATATATATGAACATGGATATGTGATATATGAGCATTTCATTCATAATGAAGGCTACCTCACAGATCAGTGGGAAAATAATAAATCACTTAATAAATAATGCTGGAATAATTGGGTATATAGATTGAAAAAGCCATGACATTAAGTACTTTCTTTGTATTATACACATATTAATTCCAAGAAAGTTAAAAACTTAAATATGAAAGAGAAAACTTAAAAATTTTAGAAATATAAAAATAAGAACACATATGTAATACCCTTTGTAATACTTTAAGCAATAAAACAATTTTAAAAAAAGAACAAATTTTATAAAACTTTTAAAAGGATTTTTTAAGACAGACTCAAGCCATAAGTTGGAAGAAGTTATTTGCACCACATATTACTAATGATAAAAATTAGTATTCAGGAAATATAAAAAAACTAAAAAATAGTTCTATAAAATTATCAAAATACATAATTGGCTACTAATATTTAAAATATGGTTATTCTTATTAGTATCTAGGAAATTAAAACTAAAATCACAATGAGATATTTTAAAAATATAATGTGTAACAATATCTAACTTTAAACCTCCATGCTGAAAACTATAAAGTATGTGGATAAATTGGTAAATCTAGATAATGTATGGAGGATACAGAGAAAATAATTGCACTATTCTTTCTATTTATCTTTGTGTTTTAGAATTCTAATTAAGTGTTATAATTTTGGAAAAAATGTACCTCACTGCATTTTTTATGGTGGTAAAATAGGTATAACATAAAATTTACCATTTTAACCATTTTTAAGTGTACGGTTAAGTAGCATTAAGTACATTCACAGTGTTATGTACCTCATTGTGTATTTTAAAAAAAATATGTTTTCATTTATTTTCAGAAAAAGGAAAGGAGAGGGAAAGAGATAGAAGCATCAATAATGAGAGAGAATCATCCCCTGGCTGTCTCCTGTATGCCCCCTACTGGGGATCGAGCCTGCAACCTGGGCATGTGCCCTGACCAGGAATTGAACCATGACCTTCTGATTCATAGGTCAATGCTTAACTACTGACTCACACCAGCCAGGCCCTCATTGTGCTTTTAATCAAGTTTACTGAGGTTTAATTTACATATAAAAATGCACACATTTTTTAAAATTTATTTTTTAGTCCTCATTTGAGGACATGCTTAGAGAAAGAAAGGGAAAGGAGAGAGAGAGAGGGAGCGAGCGAGAGAGAAACATGGGTTGGCTGCTCTCTGCATGTGCCCCAAGTAGGGATGGAATCCTTAACCCAAATATGTGCCCTGACTGGAAATCAACTGGCAACCCTTCAGTGCCCAGGACTACGTTCAACCAACTGAGCCACTCCAAATGGGCAAAAATGTACACATTGTAAGTGTATAATGAAATGATTTTACAGAAGTGTATATTCTCATGTAACCACCACAAAAAAAAGTTTTATGCCACCAAGTTTTGGAGTGGGATGTTATGGAACATTAGCTATTAGGCTTGTCAAGGCCTTGATACAACCCCCTAACAAATGAAAGCCAAGGTTCCAGGGCAGAACTGCAAGCAAATCCAATGGAGACCAGGTCCAATGGAGAGGCAGGCACTGAAAGTGAATGAATTACATAGCCACTGTTCTCAAAACTGCCTGGTACTGCCACAAAAACAGTCATATAGGCCAAAGGGACAGAACAGAGAACCCAGAGATCAAACCAAGCCATTATACTCAATTAATATTTGACAAAGGAGGCAAGAGCATACAATGGAGTCAAGACAGTCTCTTCAATAAATGGTGTTGGGAAAATTGGATGGATACATGCAAAAAGAAAAAAAAAATGAAACTAGACCACCAACTTACACCATACACAAAAATAAACTCAAAATGGATAAAGGACTTAAATGTAAGATGGGAAACCATAAAAGTCTTAGAAGAATCTATAGGCAGCAAAATATCAGACATATGTCGTAGCAATATCTTTACCAAGACTAGCTCCTAGGACAATGGAAACAAAGGAGAAAATAAATAAGTAGGACTACATCAAAATAAAAAGCTTCTACACAGCAAAGAAACCATCAACAAAACAACAAGAAAGCCCACTGCATGGGAGAACATATTTGCCAATGTTATATCCGACAAAGGTTTAATCTCCAAAACTATAGGGAACTCATACAACTTAACAAAAGGAAGATAAACAATCCAATCAAAAAATGGGCAAAGGACCCAAATAGACACTTTTCGAAAGAGGAAATAAAGAAGGCAAAGAGCAATATGAAAACATGCTCAAAGTAACTAATCATCCGAAAGATGCAAATCAAAATGACAATGAGATACCATATAACACCTGTCAGAATGGTTATCATCAACAAATCAACAAACGACAAGTGCTGGCAAGGATGTGGAGAAAAAGGAACCCTCATGCACTTCTGGTGGAATGCAGACAGGTGCAGCCACTGTGGAAAACAGTATGGAGTTTCCTCAAAAGATTAAAAATGGAACTCCCACTTGACCCACTAACCCCACTTCTAGGAGTATATCCCAAGGAATCAGAAACAAATCAGAAAGGATATATGCACCCCTATGTTCATAGCAGCACAATTTACAATTGCTAAGATTTGGAAACAGCCCAAGTGCCCATCAGCAGGTGAGTGGGTTAAAAAACAGTGGTACATACACTAGCCAATTTGGCTCAATGGATAGAGCATTGGTCTGCAGACTAAAGGGTCCCGGGTTCGATTCCAGCCAAGGGCACATGCCCAGGTTGTGGACTTGATCCCTGGTGGTGGCCGTGCAGGAGGCAGCTAATCAATGATTCTCATTGATGTTTCTATCTCTCTCTCCCTGTCCCTTCCTCTCTAAAATCAATAAAGAAATATATTTAAAACACACACACACACACACACACAAAAAAAAAACCCAAAAACAAACAGTGGTATATTTACACAATGGAAAACTAACCTATATAATAAAAGCCTAACATGAAAATTGTCCCCTTGATTGGGAGTTCGACTGGGAGTTTGACCAGGGGGTGGGGCCAACGGTGGCAGCAGGCAGCCAGGGGAAGGGAAGCACCCCAGCTGGCAGCCAGCAGCTGCTAGGGACCCTACCTGCACATGAATTTTGTGCACTGGGCCTCTATTGCTGCTATAAAAAAGAAGGAACTCTTACTATTTGCAATAGCATGGATGGACCTGGAGAGCATTATGCTAAGTGACATAAACCAGTCAGAGGAAGATAAATATCACATGATCTCACTCATTTGTGGAATATAATGAACAACATAAACTGATGAACAAAAATAGATCCAGAGACATAGAAGTATTGAACAGACCATCCAACCTCAGAGGGAAGGCAGTGGATGGGGGCAGGGTAGATAAGAGCTCAATTAAAGAACTTATATGCATGCATATAAGCATAAGTCGTGAGTACAGACAGTAGGGGGGTGAGGGCATGTGCTGGGGGATGGGAATGGCCGGGAGATGTCAATGGGGGAAAAGGGAGACATATGTAAGACTTTAAACAATAAAGAATTTTTAAAAAATCTAATTGCAAATGTAAAAAAAAAAAGTGTGAATGAAAGAGTCAAGGGAACAGGGAAATCAAATCCTGGCAGGAGTAAACTTTTGTTTCTTGTAAGTCAGACTAATTTTTTGAGGACTCTCGTACTGTACTGTTTTCCATAGTGGCTGCACCAATTTGTAATCCCACCAGCAATGCATGAGGGTTCCCTTTTCTCCACATTCTCATCAACACTTGTTAATTTATTGATAATAGTCATTCTGACAGGTGTGAGGTGATATCTCACTGTGGTTTTAATTTGCATTTCTCTGATGATTGGATGTATCATTGGTAAATATCTTCTCCCAATTGGTAGGTTGTCTTTGCATTTTGTTGATGGTTTCCTTTGCTGTGTAAAAACTTTTTCGTTTAGTGTACTCCCATTTGTTTATTTTTTTCTTTTGTTTCCCTTGCCTGAGGAGATATATCAGAAAAAGTACTACTAAGAGCAATGGCAGAGAGTTGAGTGTCTATATTTTCTTTTAGGAATTGTATGGTTTCTGGTCTTATATTTAGGTCTTTAATCCAGTTTGAATTTATTCTTATATATATTGTAATAAGGTGGTCTAATTTCATTTTTTTGTATGTATCTGTCCAGTTTTGCCAACACCATTTATTGAATAGACTGTCTTTACCCCACTGTATATTTTATCTCCTTTGTCATATATTAATTGATCATATAGGCATGGGTTTACTTCTGGACTCTATTTTGTTCCATTGATCTGTGTCTGTTTTTTTTGTTGTTGTTAATCCTCACCCAGGGATATTCTTTCTATTGATCCTTAGAGGGAGTGGAAGGGAGTGAGGGAGGAGAGAGAGAGAGAGAGAGAGAGAGAAAGAGAGAGAGAGAGAAACATCAGTGTGAGAGAGACACACATTAATTGGTTGCCTCTGGCACATGCCCCGAGGGTGGTTGAACCTGAAACCCAGGTACTTGCCCTTGACCAGGAATTGAACTTGAGACCCTTTGGTGCACCAGGCAATGCTCTAGCCTAGGGGTTCTCAACCTGTGGGTTGTGACCCCTTTGGGGGTCGAACGCCCCTTTCACAGGGGTTGCCTAAGACCATCGGAAAACACATATATAATTACATATTGTTATTGTGATTAATCACTATGCTTTAATTATGTTCAATTTGTAACAATGAAAATATATCCTGCATATCAGATATTTACATTACGATTCATAACAGTAGCAAAATTACAGTTAGGAAGTAGCAACGAAAATAATTTTATGGTTGGGGGTCACCACAACATGAGGAACTGTATTAAAGGGTCATGGCATTAGGAAGGTTGAGAACCACTGCTCTAACCACTTCGAAAAACTGACCAGGGCTATTTCCCAGAGTTTTAGGAGCTAGAAGTCTGAGATCAAGCTGTCACAGGTTTGGTTTATTCTGAGGTCACTCTTCTTGGTTTGTAGATGGCCATCTTTTCTTGATGTCTTCACCTGGTTTTTCCTTTGTGTCTGTCTGTGTCCCAATCTCCTCTTTTTATGACATCAGTCATATGACACCACCCCAATGACCTCATTTAACCTTAATTACCTGTTAAAAGTCCTACCTCCAAATGCAATCACATTCTGAGGTACTGGGGTTAGGGCTTCAATATATAAATTTGGCAGGGGTGGGGTGAGAAGGTGGGGAAATGACACAATTCAGTCCACAATAATAAGGTACATATGTACTATTTTTTATGCTTCTAGTAGGCTACACAACCAATGGTGACCATCTTTGATTCTATGGGGCCTGGCTTGGGGAGCGGAGGACTGTTGGACCAGGAAAGAGGTAAGGAAAAAGACATATTTTGCATCCTTTTGTACCTTGTGAAGTATCTTATGCAGGTAATACCTATTTAAAAATGCAACTAGGTAAAAATAGGGGAAAAATATTAGAGTCTCACAATCTTTTATTTTTGTCTGCATTTTAAACATTCTTTTTTTTCCTTTGCAGAAGATGAATGGTTTATGCATAAAACCTGAAAGATCTGGATCTGCATCTTTTTGCATTTCTCTTACCTAAGAAAGCTTTTGTTCTCTGTAATCCCCAGCAACAACCTGCTGAGACTTGTCCCACATAAACTATGTAATCTATCTTTGAACAGATTCCTTTACATCCACCATATAGAAGGGTGGTAGAAATTCCTCTCAAGGATCCCCTATCTTAGACAGCATAAGCCCTTTAAAGTCAGATCCTATCACTTCTCTGTTTAAAACCCTGCAAAGACTCCTGTTTCACTCAGAGCAGAAGCAAACTCTGCTACAAAGCCACACAGCCAATGTGTTCTGCTCCTTGTTCAATGTGACCCCTCTGTGCTCTCTGCCCCTTGCTCACTGGCCCAGACACTCTGGCTCCTGCTGCCCCTGAAGAGACGGCTCCAGAAACTCCTGACTGAGCTCTGTGTTGCAGCTGTGGGACTGCTCTTGCCAGAGCTCTGCTGCAGCTGTGGGCCTGCTGGCCCCTAGATGTCCAGCAATCTTTACCTTTCAGATTTTGCTCCATGCCACTTCCTCAAGGACACTTACTAACCGTGGCCATTGCGTTTACATTTGTAACCTGCCTCCCTTCCTCCACCCTGCTCACCCCCTCAGTTCTGATCCCCCTTAAGGCTCAACTCCTACGTTATTTTTCTGCAGCATTCATCATCTCCTAATATGCTGTATATTTTTATTGTCTGTCTTCTCTGCTAGAATGTGAGCTTCAAAAAGGTAAGAATCTCTGCCTGTCTTGTTTACATGATATCTGGCACTTAGTAGGTACTCAATAAGTATCTTGAATGAATGAATAAATAAATGATGAGTAACAGGGTACCTTCCTTTGTGTCTGAGTAAAGAAATGAAACTGGAAAAGTCAGTATTCATGCTGCCTGTCACTACTGGAACCAATAAGCAGAGATAAGGATTGAATCTTTATGGGCACTTTATTCAGAGAAGACGGCTAGAGACTCTTACATCTCATTTCAAGCCAACCTTTTTATAAGAAGAAAAGTGTAGGTAAAGGGTTTGAAATTCAGGACAAAGTAGGTAAGAGGCTTGGAATTTAGGGAAAAGGTTAATCAGATTTCAGTTCCTGGTAACAATAGTGTTTTACATGCATTAATTACCAAGCCTACTGACAATATAACTAAAGCTAAAATTTTTTAACTTCTTGAGTTCCCCATCAGAACCTCTGTGTCCCATGCCTCATTGCCCCTTCTCTCCCATTCTCCCCCTCTGCAGTGAAACACAAGCCGTTATTTATTATGATGAACAAGTATAAGAGTAACCTCACCTCAAGCGTCAGGCCTCCTGCTAGGCACTTGACCTATTGTCTCATTAATCCTTATAATGCCTCGTGATGTATGTGTTAAAAATATGCTCATTTTACCAATAAGCCTTATAAATAATAAGCAGTTAGCTCAGGGTTACCCATTTAGGAAGAGTCACAGGGTTTTACATAGACTTTCTGGCATAAATTGAGACTTTTCTGGAAGTGCCTCTGTCCTTCCCTTATCTTCTTTCTCAGTCACTAATCTGCCCATCTCCTTCCTGAAAATAAAGTCTGCTTTGCCCTTTAACAGGAATTCACTCAGTGAAGGTCGGATGGTTGACTGCTAGCTGTGCTCATCTCAGATCAATTTCATGATAGAATCGTATTCCTGCTGGGCCCCTGGCAACATGCTGGTCTCTACATTCTTAAGTTGACACTCAAGGAGACTTATAGATAAACATAAAAATAACACCTCCACTCCCACTTCTAGTTTAATTCAGGTTTTCCTGGGCAAGGGCAAATCTGGTTAGTGTTAGCCCCAAATCTGGGTTAGAAATAAGGTGTCCAAGGCTCAAGAAGGCCCCATCTTGTTAATGGTCAGTGCTCTTAGTTTTAGGTTACTTCAGATGAGGGTGAAAAGTCAGATACAGATGACAGACACAGATATAGACAGCAGAAAGTCTCCAACATATCTCTTGCCAGGAATGCTGTTATGCAATTTCTTTAGAAGTGAACTCACCTTCCTAATTATGGATGCCTGGGGCTACAGTGACAGATAATTTACAAAATCTAAAGTGTTTTGGAAACATTTCCAAAATCTAAAGTGTTTCCTGGGTTATCAAATTCTGCAGATGTGGGCAAGGCAGGCTGGAAGGGGCAGGCCTGACTATGAAGACCTGAGGCTGGAGGGGCATGCAGGATGGCAGCCACGGAGATGCCTTGTCTAGACCCTCTTCTAAGGAGGCTTGCTGCCCAGCTGTGGGACTGGTCAGCAGACAGGCTCCAGTGCTCAGCTCTGTCAGATTCTGCCTCAGCTACAGAGTATCCTCACAGGTGGCAATGCCCTTTCTGGAGCATCCTGCATCCTGGAACGGAGGGAAGTGGAGGCACAAAGCTCTGGACCTCTGTGCCTGGTCTGAGACACTGACAGACAGCCCTGGCTCCAGAGCTCCCCATCACGCTCATGATTAATCAGGCCTGCATCACAGTTCAAGTTGTTCCTGAGCCTGGTCCTGCTTCCTCCCTCTTCCTTTTATAGATGTTGATCCCTAATACACATAGTGCATCCCAAACTCTATTTCAGTGTCTACTTCAGGAAAATCCAAGCTCAAACAATGGGTCAGGAGATGGGGAGTAGGACCCACAGTGAATCCTATAGAAGAGGGCCTCCATAGCCAAGATTAGCCCACAGTTGGCCCTAGGGCTTGAGTATAGGATGTTCTAAGTGGTGGTCATGTTACCAGAAAGGGGACCTGGCCCTGAATGGGTCTGCCTAGGGTGGGGCAGTAGTATGTGGTTTCTTGACTTTGTGTAGGAAAGATTTCACAATATGAGTCCAGGGGATTTTGACACTGTTGTAATTAACCTACTTATTAATAATAGGAAAGGAGCAAGGGGAAGACCAAATATTGTGGGCATGCCATTTTTGCAGCTTTGCCAGGAAGCTGCAGTTTAACACTCCCAGGAAGCCTCTAGTCTAGTCCCCACAGATTGCTGGGGGAAGGGACTGGACGGAGGAGAGAATAGACGCATGCCCAGTAAAGTCTGAGTGAAATAGGAAAGGTACCTGCTTGTCAGTCGCACCTGGAAACAGGTCATTGGCCAGTGTAGGTGTGGCTACTGCAAGCACGGGAAGATTTGGAATATTTAATCCCTAAGCAAAGGAGTTTGCTCTCTTGGCTCTTGGTGCTCTTGGTTCATGCTCTCTTGGCTCTCACTCCCCTGCATTTGCCCACATGGCCCACAGCCATGTGGACCACACACACACTGGATAAATGGACTGCAATTAGCCTGATGCTGTACCGGACCCAATTCCAAGATGCAAAGGAAACTCTGGGCACTGGCTTTGCTTCTAGCCCTGCTGAAGCCCCAGTTATACTTTTTCCAGGTCTGAATTAAAGGAAATGAAACTTTTTAGAAACCTAGGGATGTAATTCTATATGAATAAAAATCACTCATGCTCCCATTTGAGTCTCAGAAAATTCTTTTTCTTGAGATATTGTAAGGACACCACCCCCAGCACTCAGTGGGGAAAGGGATATCCCACTTCCACCATAACAATTTTAGAGGATGTTTATCAAAGCTGGGGACAGTGAACCAGGAAGTGCCTAGGATAGTAGGAGCAACAGGATGGATTAAGTGGGGAAATGAGCCGAGGCTGGGTTGCTTTGGCTCACTAAGAAGTCAGAGAAAAGGGGGCCTTGGAGACAGGGCCAGGGGGTGTGGACAAAAAGGGGCCACATACTAAACTTGATAAGGGGAGGCCTGCGTGGCAACCTTACAAACTCAGAGACCTAAAGTAAACACACTGGTTGGTCTGAAATTAAACCTTTTTTAACTAAAATTTTATGGTGGATAGTCAGATTCTGTCCTAGGCTAGAATCTTCCCTGACAAAACTCAATCTTGAATTTAGCCTGTTAATTGTCTTTTGCATTTATGGTATCATACCTTTGGAATATCAAGGTAACTTCCCTTTTTCCAGACACAACCACCACCCCAGACCAGAGACCACAAATCTCCTCACTGTTATTGTTATCATGCTAATTGTTGACTGTTAACTATCCTATACCCACTTATATAAAAGATGTACAGTATAAGTCTATTGTTTTACTTTTTATCCAATCCCAGACATTTCCCCACCCCTGCTTTGCTTTCTCTCACCCCTCTAATGTATCATCAGTGGATTTCATGTTACCCACTTAAGTCTCCTTTTTTTTATTATTATTATTGTAATGTGTAAAACAAGGTACAAAACTGCGACTGTCAGGAGCATTTTCGCAATGCGTTGAGATTTTGCTTCCTGGCAATTGTCATCACCTTGGCTCAAATAAATTAATAAAAATCCTCTTCAGGTTCGACATTCCTTACCATACACTGATAGGGGCTAGCCCAGGTCCAGCTGCCACTGCCCAGTGCTCCCTGGTTGCAAGCCTCGGTGGGGTCCCTTAGAGTTTAGGAGATGCATGCATGTGGAGGAAAAAGAGGAGGAAGGGAAAAGCCCCAGGAGGGAGAGTGTCGAGTAACACTTCCTCCAGTTCTGCGTGGAGTAGGGTTCGGTACCTGAAAATGGAGCCGCACAACAAATGAGAGAAAAAGACACGAGATAATTTTGCAATATTGGGGGACCAGGCAGGCAAGTCCCGAAGGACTTCCTCC
>NW_005368456.1:1833334-1846078 GCF_000412655.1 Myotis brandtii | reverse complement strand
CAATTTCCAGGAGTAGACAAAAGTATCTGATTAACTCATCAATAGATTTCCGGGAGTATCTGATTAACAATAATCAACAAGGATCTACATAAGTATCTAAGGAATTAAGGGAACTAAGGTGGGGATGCTTCAACTATTATTACCTAAATTAACTGAGTGGTTCCTAGATTAACTGGGTGGTGCACAGCCCTGACCTTTGCTAGGACTTTCAAGCCCTGACCTTTACTAGGACTTTCAATGGCTACTAGCTTTTGGGGGGGTCTCTGTCTAAACTCATCTAGTGAAGACAATGAATGGACTCCGGCAGGAGAGTATGCTGGGTCCTCCTTCCTAAAAGCTTTTAAGGGTGGAGAGCTTAGGGGAGGTCCGGGGGGAGGACCTCAATAGAATATTCATCAGCTTTCTAGGTGGGTCCTTTCAGGGTCTTGGTCTCCATTGATTAGTTGGCACCAGTGCAGAGGTCATTATTCAATGCAGCTGGTCATTATTCAATGACCAGTGCAGAGGTCATTATTCAATGCTGCTGCTTTTCTGGGCCTGGAGCTGAAATACAACTGAGGCCTAGATGTTATCTCCAGGGAGGAAAAGCCAGGGGAGGCAAGGTTACCCTGAGGGCAAGGTCCTTCTTTTCCCAGTTTTGTCTCTTGTTAGGCACCCGGAGCTTTTCGCCCTGGTGACCTTCTGTACCTGACTGTAAATTGCTCAGCTAGTTTATTTTGCAGCTCTCTGTCTTAGTTTCCTTATTCCACTTGCCAAGGGATTTTCCCAGGTTCTTACTAACCTGCCTCAGGCAGAGCACTGCAATGGCACACAGATGTGCCAGCAGTGCCCTGAGCCCAAGAAGGCCTATCCAGAGGCAGACCGGCATCCTTACTCTGGGAGGACTCTTCACCATCACTCCTGGTGCAGACCCTTATCATTTTCTAGTCTTGACCTCTGTTAGGGTCGCTGAAGGAGGAACGCAGGAGGTCAACAGTGGTAAGGGATCATAAATCTATTAGATCATCCGCAAACCAGATGGGCTGCCCAAAATGGCGTCAGCAGCCAGGGACTGGAGCCAGAGGTTTGAAAGGACTGTAGGCGGGCTTTTTGCGGGAATTCTCTGGGCAGGTCCAGATCCTGGACAAATCTGGAGAGGAAATGTAGTGATGTTAGCAAATGGAATGTGGTCAAAGTGAAAGAGAATGTTGGCTGCAAAATGGTCTGAAGGTCAGTTTCCCAGGGGAGGGGCTATTGATTCAATGATTTGATCAGACCTAACAACCTCCCACCAGACTGATTCTTCTGAAACCCTTATCTGATCGTGTCATTCTCTTCAAGTAAAACCCTTCAAAGACGCCATGAAATTCAAGATCAGGCTAAATTAGTTCACCTGAATTATCTGTCAGTGCCTTGAGACCTGGCCAGGTATGATTCTCTAAGCTCATGTCTTTGCAGCTCTGAGCTGAGCCAACAGCTATTCACTTACTTCCCACCAGCTATCTAACAGGGTGAGAAGGGGTTTTCCTGTTTGTGGCTGTAGGCACCAGGGCCTACAATTGAAAATAACAGGTGGTAGTACTCCTCCCTTCCCTTCTAAAGACAGCTGCCAATTTAGGTACAGCTGCCTTCCTGGGGCTTATTAAGATGTGGCAGAACGGCTCTGTTGCCCCCAGCAACCACCACAACCCCCACCACTTACCCCAAGACTGGAGAAATAGGGGATTGTCAAAAGCAAATAGCAGAGTATCCTGCTGATGATGGCGAAGGTCAAGTGAAGGTGCCTTGCTGGCTCCTCCCCTTGGGAAGGCTGTGTGTTGTGCCCCTCACCTGGCAGAGTGGCAGACTGCTGGGGGCAAGCAGTGGTGGGGTGGAGGGGTTGGCCAACCTGTATCTCCCATCTGGGGGCCCTCACAACAGTTCTCAGATGAGCGCACAACCGACTCAGCACTTGGACATCTACCACACAGGGGACAAGTGGGCCAGCCAGCATTAGTCAGAGAAGCAGCAGTAACAGCAGAACAAATCACACAGCGGCTGGGTAGTGTTATGGGTTCACTCAGCGAGATAGACCACCGACTCAGAATTTAAATTTAAGAGCCTTTATTAAGCTGGCCAGTTGACTACAGTTACAGCACCCTGCCGGAGCAGAGGCTGAACTGCAGCCCAGACTACAGGAGTTACATTTTATTATTAAATTTTGTGGAGGCCCAGAGAAAAATGTGTCTTTCAAATTCTGGGCCCCCCAATATGGAGGAAACTCTCTTTATTTATACTTTTTCCAGTCCTTTGTCTCCCAAATTTGGAATGAGACTTCCGGGCCCTCTGAGAAAGAAGGCCTGCGGGCTGGGAAGGGGTCATGGGACCATATCTCAAGGCCTGGCCTGATGTCAGTACCTTCCTATCTATGTGTTTTAGGAACAGACAGCACAGCATGACCCGTCTGGCCAAAGCACCAGATATGCAGCCCAGCACAGGTAGGGAGAGTGACATTGTCCCCTCTCCCCTCCCTCCTGGCCATACCTCACTGGAAGTGGTGCTCATCATCAGAAACCCAGTTCCAGCCTGTATAAGTGAATTTGAGGTTTTAAACTACCTTTTAAAAAACCCAGAAATAAGGGAATGGGACAGGGATGGGGGAAGGGAGAAGAAGTGGGGAAGGGGGAGGGCAAAAGTTCTCTTGTCTCTTAAAAGGGCATTAATCATAGGGGCTCGACCCTCATTCATGATCTCATTATCTCCCCAAAGCCCCATCTCTGAACTATCACATTGGGGGTTAAGAGGGGATTAGAGTTTCAACATAAGAATACTAAGGGGATACAAACTTTCAGTCTCAGCAAGACTTGAACCAGATAGTTTAGTTCCAAAGCCATTATGGGCTTGCCTTCTACAGCCCACTGTCTCCTGGGCACTTGAAAGTCCTATGGTCTGATCCTCTAGCCTTCTTGGAAGGTCTTGTCCTGTTGTTTATACTGCCCTTTTCTGACTTTGAATTTCTGTTCTCTGGCCTTCTTCTCACTCATCATGTAAATATCACTCTTCAGATCTTAGGCTGGTTACTGTCGAGCAGCTCGTGCCTGCTGCCTCCATGATTATTCTTCTTTCTCTAGACTGCTTTTAATTGGTCAGTAATTGTCTTCCTCAGTTGCTAGTGGGGGAGGATTTTTTGCGACACCCCAAGAAAAAGAATTTTCTGAGACTCAGATGGGAGGATACAGTATAGTAGAAAGTTTTATTTCCATGGGATTACATCCCTGAGTTTCCAAGGTCCCATTTCCCTTTGTCCAGTCATAGAAGTGTAGCTGGGGCTTTAGCAGAGCTAAAATCAGAGTCAGTGTCCAGACTTTTCTTTCCATGTTGGAGCAGAATCCAATCCAACATTAGACTAGCATAGTTTGTGTTTCTTGATACAGTCCTTCAGTTCATTGCATGTCAGGTCTGCAGGGCCACATGTCTATAGAGGAAACATGGACGAAAGTAAGGAAGCCAAGAGAGACAAGAGCACAAGAGAACCAACAGTCACAAGCAAGAGACCTCCTTTGTTTAGGAGATTATGTATTCCCAAATTTCTGTGCACTTGCAGTTGCCATGCCCATTCTGGCCAATCATCTGTGTCCCCAGGTTTGACTGACAGGCAAGTACCTTCCCTATGTCACCCCATGATGAATCTGTCTTCCCTTTGTTGTAGCCCTTTCCCCAGTGTCTTTCAGGGAATATGCTGGTGGTTTCCCGGGGAATGCAAAGTTGCAGCTTCCTGGTGAAGCTGCCAAAATGACATGCCTGTAATGTCTGGCTTCTCTCTTTGCTCCTTTCATATTATTAATAACTTGCCAATTACAATGATATTATAATGACTCCAATGATAGCTTTATAGTATTCGCTGCTATTGATTCTTCCCTTCTTGATAATTCTGCCTTGCTTCATTTTTGTGACATCCCTTTCTGCAAGGTTTCTCTTCTCCATGGACACTCTTTTTCTGATTCATAGATTAGTTTCTAGTTGGCTTTCTTGAGACACCTTAATGTTGGTGTAACCCTGAACTCCGTCCCGAGCACTCTTCTCAGGGAAGTTATCTCCCTTTGTGATACTGTGCTTTCGTGGGCCTTCAATTGCTGTAGCTATGTGTAGTTAGAAATATTTATTTATTAAAAATTAAAACAGAAATTTTGAAATATTTACTTAAAATAACAGTAGATCAATCACATATTAACACAAATAAGATATTTTTATGAAACAACTTCATTTTCGAAACAAAACAAATTAATGAGAAGAATTGCATTGTTTTACATTTTTGAAAATCTTTTAAATGTCAGCTTAATATAAGACAGCTGGATGGTCATAGCTGCCTCTGCATTCAATCTCTTCCAAAATGTTATTTTGGTTGAAGTATTTGGAGAAAATCCAGCTTCACACTGATAATAGTTAGAAAAGGGAGGGTGTTTTTTTTTTTTAAACAGTCTTTTCAGATAATTGTATATTGCTTTTTTTGATACTACTCCAAAGTACAACAAGTACTAGTTTCTTAAAGGTTAGTGGCAACTGAAACCTTATATGAACTTTTTGTACTCTCTTATATTAAAATATATTGATCCATTTTACAATTTGAATGGATCTTTTACACACACATTATTTTATAAAATTATGCACTGGATTTTTTGAAATGTTGATGCATTTTGTTATCACCACTGTGATAGGGCTTCTGAAACAAAGCAGTACAAATGGGATGGCTTAAAAAAACAGAAATTTATTCATTTATTCTCTCACATATTTGAAGGCTAGATGTCAAAAAATGAAGGTGTTGGCAGGGTTGGTTCCTTCTTGAGGCACTGAGGGAGAATGTCTTCCAGCGTTTGGTGGTTGCACCAATCCTTGACATTTCTTAGTTTGTAGCTGCATCACTTTAATCTCTACCTCCACCTTCATATGGATTCCTTTCATGTATGTGCCTGTGTGTATTTACCCAAATCTCTCTCTCTCTTTTTTTTAAAAATATATTTTATTGATTTATTTTTTATTTTTATTTTTTACAGAGAGGAAGGGAGAGGGATAGAGAGTTAGAAACATCTATGAGAGAGGAACATCGATTAGCTGCCTCTTGCACACCCCCCACTGAGGATGTGCCTGCAACCAAGGTACATGCCTTTGACCCGAATTGAACTTGGGACCCTTCAGTCTGCAGGCCGATGCTCTATCCACTGAGCAAAACCGGCTAGGCTCTCTCTTTTTTTAATCCTTACCCGAGGATATGTTTTTACTGGTTTTAGAAATAGAGGAAGGGGAAGGAGAGGGAAAGGAGAGAGAGAGAGAAAGAGAGAGAGAGAGAGAGAGAGAGAGAGAGAGAGAGACCAATGTGAGAGAAAAACATTGATCAGTTGCCTCCCATATTCATCCTGACTGGGGATAGAACTCCTCACTGGAAATTGAACCCACAACCTCTCAGTGTAAGGGACAATGCTCCAACCAATTGAGCCACACCAGCCAGGGCTACCCAGATATATATTGTTTAAACATATTTTTACTAGAGGCCCAGTGCATGAAATTCGTGCACTGGAGGAGGGTGTCCCTCAGCCCAGCCTGCACCCTCTCCAATCTGGGACCCCTCAAGTGATGTCCGACTCCCTGTGGGATCGGGCCTAAACAGGCAGTCAGACATCCCTCTCACAATCTGGGACTGCCGGCTGCTAACCACTTGCATGCCTGCCTGCCTGATTGCCCCTAACCACTTCTGCCTGCCAGCCTGATCACCCCCTAACTGCTCCCTTGCCAGCCTGATTGACACCTAACTACTCCCCTGCTGGACCGATCACCCCCAACTGCCCTCCCCTGCCAGCCCAATCGCCCTCAACTGCCCTCCTCTGTAGGCCTGGTAGCCCCCAACTGCTCTCCCCTGCTGGCCATCTTGTGACAATGTGGGGGTGGCCATCTTGTGATGACGTGAGCAGCCATCTTGTGGCGGCCATCGTGTGATGACATGGGGGCAGCCATCTTGTGATGACACGAGGGTGTGAGGGTCAATTTGCATATTACCTCTTTATTATATAGAATTTATTGCAGAGAGAGGAAGGGAGAGGGAGAGATAGAAACATCAACAATGAGAGAGAATCATTGACTGGCTGCTTCCTGCATGCCCCCTCCCTCCACTGGAGACTGAGCCCACAACTCTGGCATATGCCCTTAAATGGAATTGAACCTGGGACCCTTCAGTTCGCAGGTCAATGCTCTATCCCCTGAGCCAAACCAGCCAGGGTCCAAATATTTTTTTACTCAGAAACACCAGTCATTTAATTTAAGGCCCATCCTAATCCAGTATGACTTCCTCTTAACTTGATTATATCTGCAAAGGCCCAATTTCAAAATATGGTCATATTCATTGGTACTGAGGATTGAGACTACAACATGTTTTTTGGAGGGACACAATTTAACCCATAGCAACCACCTCCTCCGAAAAATATTTAAGAATTGGAAGCTGTCGCATTCACAATGGAAGAAACAAATTTCTGTAATTCAAATTTTTGCCTGAAAACTAAAATTTCATCATCAGCAACAAATACAATTAATAAATACTACAATAAAAAGAAGCAATAGCTGTTTTCCTTGAAGTGGCAGGTTTACTTTGCTCATTTTTAAGAAAATGGGCCCCAAATATACAAGTATGAACAACTTTATCAGTCATTTTTTAGTCAAAAATGGTATTCCACAAAAAAAGCACTTTTTGTTTGAGGCGATTGTATTTTTCTGTAATGAAAGTGTTTTTGCCTGGCCGGTGTAGCTCAGTGGTTGAGTGTTGACCTATAAACCAGGAGGTCATGGTTTGATTCCTGGTCAAGGCACATGCCCTGATTATGGGCTTGATCCCCAGTGGAGGGTATGCAGGAAGCAGCTGATCAATGATTTTTCCTCATCATTGATATTTCTGTCTCTCTCTCCCTTTTTCTTTCTCTCTGAAATCAATAAAAAAATATTTTTAAAAAAGTGCTTTATGTGTCTTTCCTCTTGCATCATACTGAATATACTAAAAAAGAAAAAGAAAAAACTCAAAAGTCAAGATTTTATAGAAGTAGTAATTTTGATTGCTCCATCAAGAATATTTTATTTTATTTATTTAGTAGAGACCCGATGCATGAAATTCATGCAAGGGCCTTGGCCCCAGCCCCTGCCCGCCACTGCCTCAGCCCCCACCCACTGCAGCTTTGTCTGGAAGGAGGGATGTCCAGGAGGACATCTGGTCTAATTAGCACAGTGATTGGCAAACTGCAGCTTGTGAGCCACATGCGCCTTTTTGGCCCCTTGAGTGTGGCCACGAACAATCTCACTGTATGTGCGCACCCGCACGTGGTATTTTGTGGAAGAGCCACACTCAAGGGGCTGCAGTTTGCTGACCACTGAATTAGCATATTACCCTTTTATTATTATAGATTTTTAAAATATGAGCCACTCTGGCTGGGCTCATCAAGAATATTTAAAGAGAAATTGGCTTCTGTTTTTCTATGAGTGTGTGGTAGTGAAGAAGGCAAAACTATTAGTGATGTTATTGCTGAAACACCATTAGTTTTACCCATCATTGCTTTTGTATTACTAGTCCGAGTGTCAACATAGTGAAAAAGCCTTACTATTATCCTGAAAATAGTTTTGACGTCACAGCCCCCTTGAAAGGGCTTTAGGGACCCTTAAAGGTCTATGGACCATACTTTGAGAATCACAGTCCACGACAGCTCTCCACTGACTCTGCCTGTGTCTTAGGGTCCATCAGGCCTTAGGAAGATTATTGCAATAATCGTAACCAGTTCTCTGTCTCTAGAGTCATCTCTTCCAACCAGTCCTCCCCACAGCAGCCAGTGAGCTCTCAGAAAGGCGTTTGTCACTGGGAAAACACTCCTCTGCTTTAAACCCTTCAGTGGCTTCCCACTGAGTTTCAAGTCCAGACTCAGCGTGGCATGGCATAGGAGGTAATCTCTGATCCAACAATGACTTACCTTTCCCATCTCCTCTCCAGCTGCATTTTCCACATACCATTTTCTAGCCACACCAGTTATTTTAATCGATCATGCTGTTCTGCTGCCCAGAATGCACTGCTCTCCTCACCACTTACCTGGCTAAATCAGACTCTTTAAAAGTCAGCTTCTGTCAACTCTTCCAGGAAGCCTTCCTTGACTGCTTTTTTGGATTTGCAGGTTTTTCTCCTCTGTGCTTTCATGCCATTACTGTATTTTTAATAATGTACTATAGTAGCACTGAATAATAATAATTACCATTATTATAACCACGAACATTTATTTGCTGCTTATTATTGCTGGACATGGTGCCAAGCACTTTAAATGCACCATAATTTCTATCATATACTAGTATATCTATTACTCACATTAAGACTTTTACTTCTTCAACCCTAGGGTGCAGAAGGTGGATAAATGATTAGGTGCATGGTTCTTAAGGACTAGAAGATATGAGTTTGCATCTCAGCTTCAAGGTATATAAACTTAAACAAGTTTCTCATTTTCTTTTCTCAAAAATCTTTGTTTTTTACTAAAGTGGTAGACATTATTTAGAAAAGTACAAGGAAGAAAGTAATAAGTGACCTTCAAATCTTACCATTCAGAAATAAAAGTATTGGTGAGCATGATTATAGATTTTTCCAAGTAGATTGCATGTTAGAATGATACATGAAAATATAAAAAACTATAATCACAGGATTATTCCATATTCTATTGTTTAAAAATAAAAGCTAAATAACAACAACAATTAGAAACCAGTGAAATTCAAGGGATTGCTGACATTCAAATGTTTCTTCACCACAGGGGATATTGAAATATTAGCAGTTCCTTTAAATCCTTCTAAAGCCTGAGCCCAGCAGGCTGCATATTCACCCAAGGAGGTACTTTGCTTGGCTGCACACAGTTTATTTAAAGAAATAGAAGCTGAATGCCTTGGTGGGGGCAGGGGTGCACACATTCTAATTTGCAGGATATCTGCCCTCCCTTATTGTTTACTTCTGGTCATTTCTCATTCTCACTGAGCCATGAAAAAGAGGAGGTGAAGTACATGGGCTGGGGAGACCGGATGTTTGGTTTTGACTTCTGATTCCATAACTTGCTAGTTTTGGGGCTTTGGGTAGTTTAAAGTTTCTGTGTTTTATTTCCTCTTTCATAAAATGGGGTTAGTAATAAACTCTTACTTTATGGAACTATTGACAGGGTTAAATAAATTCCTATGTGTGAAGAACTTAAAGCAGTAAGTGTATGGCAAACACACAGTAATATTTGCTTTTAGTACTTGCTATCTGGCTCTTGTTTAAGGTTACAGAAAAAGTGAATTATAAAAACCATTAAGAGTTGGAGTTACTGTTTCCAAAAACATCATATTTTATTTTTAGATACCACCAATTGATGGCTTACTAGAAAACACGAGACTAGCACTGTCATACTTCTTTCTTCCAACTCCTTCTCCCCTCCTATCATTTTTTGTTGATGATGTTGTTGGCCAGTATTATTTCTTTGTAAAGATCATGCTGATTATTATCCATTCTTCTCCTATCACTTCCCTGTTTATTTAACTTTGCTTTGATATCTACATGGATTTGATGCTGACCACTTTTTTTTTTCTCACTAGCATTTTTGAGGTTTTTTTATTTTGATTCAACTCTTGATCAGGTGGAGCTTATGTTTTCAAGAAGGGTTCATGCATGCATGCTGCATTTCTTGAGTTCTTGCGTATTTGAGAATGTCTGCCTTTTGCATTTATACTCGAATGACATGTTAATGGGATGTAATATGTTGGGGACACATTTTCTTTCTTTTGGAACTTTGTAGACATTGCTCTATTGTCTTCTGCCATTGAACATTGCAGTGGAAAATCTAATTTTTTCACACTCATAGGTGATTGGATTTTTTCTTCCTGGATATCTAAAGAATTCTTTTTTCTTGTCTTTTTATCCTTCAACTTAAGTTAATAAGCATAGTAAAAATATATCATTTTTCTACCAATACTATTGAAAAAACACTACATATTTTTGATTAAAAGGTTGAATTCTTACATTTTAGAGAAATTTCCCTCTATTACATTTCTACGTAGTTTCTCTACTTACTGTAGCTCTTCACTTTCAGGACATCAATAATTGTTGTAAGATTGTCTTTGTCATGTATTCTTTAATTGCTTTAAATTCTAAGTTTATTCCTTCAATATTCATTAAGATTATCTCGAGTCTTTCCTCCATGAAAATAATTGGATGTTCAGTTGCATCTATGCTGTTACTGGTTTCTTTTCCTCAGTTATTTGTTAGATCTGAAGACAAACTTTGCTAAGCCCTTTGTCTCTTTAGCAGTTTGACCCCTCCCCCTTTTATCACATACTGTTATTTTATCCTTTTGTTTTTGTGTTCTTATTTATTAAAATCATATCCTTATTAGAATATGTTTGCCTGCAGAGTGGTGAATTCATAATGAGTATATTCTTCTGGTCCTTGATTTGGGCTATTTTCTTCCAGAATGGCTTGATAGTTTTTTCTATAGGGAGTGCTTTCATAGCTTCTGCCATTTCTTTTTTATTTAGCCTTCGATTAACATGGATTGTTTGGTTTGATAGAGAATGTGGTAACTTCCCCTTGAAATCCTTTTTATCTGATCTAAAACTTAGTTTCCTTCCCATCAGAGCTATAATGTGACGGCTGTGAGTTGCTTCTGTTTCCTTTTCTGTAATTTCAGGGGATGGGGCTGCATGCAGCCCTTGCTGGTGGACCCGAAACCTCTGCTTTTCTGAGATCCTATTATAGTATCCAGTTCTATTACCACTCATCTGGGTGTGTGTGCCACCCCTGTGGGCTTGCCCCAACCTAGCACAGTGATCTGGAAACTGCCCATCACGGTCCCTTGGTCGTGTGTAAGTGCTTCTACTCCCAAGTGTTTTCTCCGGACTTTTCTTCAAGCTGCCTTTTTACCCACTCAGTCATATTCTCTCCAGATTGGAATGGGGGCAGAGAGGCAATTCCTGAAAATTATTAGGATTTTTTTCATTTCATCTATTTTCCTCCATACTGCTCTAGGGAAGATAAGTTTAAGATCATGACGGGTGTGACACCACATCAGAACTCTTCGCTACTTTCTCGGACTTGTTTTCAACATTTATGGTGTAAGATTGAACCTCTTGTTGCTGCTATCAGTGGATTTTTAAAAGTGTCTTTACTTGCCCTCCGGTGTGGTTCAGTTGGTTGGGAGACTTCCTATGGACCAAGAGGCTGCTGGTTCGATTCCCAGTCAGGGCACATGCTAGGGTTGTGGGCTTGATCGCCTATAGGGGGCGTGTAGGAGGCAGCCGATCAATGTTCCACTTTCACATTGATGTTTCTCTCTCTTTCCCTCTCCTTCCCCCTCTCTCTAAAAATCAATAAAAATATTACAAAATAAAAAATAAAAATGTCTTTACTTTGCCTTCAATTTAGAAGGATATTTTCAATAAATACAGAATTCTTGGTTGCCAGGTACCCCCTGCACCTTAAAGATGTTCCACTATCTTCTGGTCTCCATAGTTTCTAATCAGAATTCAGCAGTGATTTAAATGGCTCTTCCACTATGTGATGTACCATTTTTCCTCGGCTAACCCCCTCCCCCGCAGCTGCTTTCAAAAACTTTTCCTTATTTTAGTTTCCAACAGTTTTGACTATGATATGACTATGTGCGTTCTTTCTTTACACTTATGCGGCTTGGGTTTTCCTAAACTTCTCAAATCAATACATTTTTGTCTTTTAACAAATTGGGAAAATTTAAGCCATTATTTCTTCAAATATTTTTATGGCCTTATTCCCCCCCCCCCCCCAACTTTTAGAATTCAGATGTATATAGACATTTTTATATTGTTCTACAGGTCCCTAAGACTCTGTTCATATTTTTCAATGTTTATTTTTCTTTATGTTCTTCAGATTGGAAATTTTCTATTGATCTGTCTTCAAGTTCTTTGACTCTTTTTTTTTTTTTTTGGTCAAGTCCTTCCAGAGTATTTTTAATTTCAAATATTGTATTTTTCAGTTCTAGAATTTCCATTGGTTCTTTTTTTTAAAAAGTTTCTATTTCTCACTTAAAATTTTCTGCCTTTCATTCATTAAAAGTATATTTCTCTTGAGTTTATTGAGCATAATTGTGATAGCTGCTTGACAATCCTTATCTACATATTTCAACTTCTGAATTATGTTGGGGTTGGTCTCAGCTGGTTGTCTTTCCTCTTAAACCTGGTTTATATTATCTGGTTCTTTGTTTGTTGTATAATTCTGCAGTGTATCTTAGCAATTATGAATTTGATGTTATGGGGATTCTAGATCTCACTATAGCCCTCTGATAGTGTTGATGTTTTGTTTTTGCAAGCAAATGAACTTAGATGGATGCAAACTGGAAAACTCTGTCATTTGGGGAACAGCTTGACTCTCAACTCAGCTCCCCTATCTTTAGCGTGGCTTCTTTGAGTTTTACTTATGTTTGTGTGGTTCAGGATCTGACAGAAGCTTGATCAGAGTTTATACACAGAATTCGGACCTCTCTCTTTCTTTGGATCATTCCTTTCCAATATTTCTCCTCCCCTCGTACTTTTCAGCATACTCTGTCCTCTTGTTCTTTAGGCCAAAATGAAGTATGGTAGCAACCATCAGGTAGAAACTGTAGTTTAACTCTAACCCTGCTGTTTGGCTTAACAATAGAAAAGTTACTTTGATTTTCTGAATTGTATAAATCATCCCATTCGATTGAATGACTATCCCATTGATTGTTATCTTACTGGTTTTAGAAAGCA
>NW_005368456.1:1827292-1832803 GCF_000412655.1 Myotis brandtii | reverse complement strand
TGATTTTTTGCCTATATAATCCTGGAACTGTGACCAAATGGCTACTATGAGATTTGGGAATGTCCCCTCATAGTCCCGGATTGCAATAAATGTGACTCTTTAATTCGACTTCTTGAGGCGTCCTTCTGTGATTCGCGGGGTACATTACAACAAAAGGACTATGGATTTTTTTTTTAATCCGAGTTTTAGCCACCTCACATGGTGCTGATCTCATCCTGTTCACAAGCTAAAAACTTAGGAAAATAGGTAATTCACCTTTTGCTATTACATTATTCCAAGATTTGACTCCTTCCAAAATCTGTTCACTGCTATTTAATTTCTTGTGCCTTCAGGTTGTTGTTTTTTGTATTTTGTCTAAGTTCATAGTTGTTATCTGTGGGGGAACAGATAAGCTGGTAGGTGCATATTTGTCCATACCTAAAGTGAAAATTGCTGGTGTTTTGTTTGTTTGTTTTTACTGTTTTGCTGTTTTTACTTTTGCTGTTCATTGTATAAATGTTGTGGGGGGGAGGGAAGGGGATAATTTTGTCTCTAAATTTTTCTTAATCTTTCAAATTGTCTACAATGGGCACATATTATTTAATCTAAGTGTCATTTTGCCACCTTATCTAGAAGTTCTCCTGTGCAAATATGTCTTATTCTTAGAACTTCAGATTTATAATCTGTAAAATGGGGTGTAAATAGTCCCTTTTTTGTAGAGTTGTTGTAAGAGTTGAATGGGATAGTGCAGGTAAAGCTTTTTAGTATAGTATTTGGCAGTTAATAAGATTACTACCATTATCTTTAGTGTCAGTGTCGCATCCCTTAACACAGAGCCTGATATATAGTAGGAGGTAAATAATATTGCTGAATAAAGGAATTAGATGCATGAATATGGAGAAGGAAGAGAATGGAGATAAGAAATAATGGAATTACAGGAAAACTGTGGAGGTACACCATGGTTGGCATTGCCCCCTTGGACCTGGGTTTGTAACAGAAACTCAGGCCTGCAGCCAGGTGGCTCTTCCCTCCAGCCAGGCTTCTATTACACAAGGTGTTCTCTCTAATTTGTGGTGATTCGTTACGCTAGCTGCAGAATGAGGCCAAGCCTTCAGAACTAGGTGAAGAGTCCCACATCCTCCTTTTTACACTTTTCAGGAAGCCCAAGGTAATTTGGGGGGATTCTGAAGCCTGAGGGGCACTCCCCTGAATTGTGGGCATTGGAGGAAATGCCTGAAAGCTGCATGTGTTTGGAGCAGTATCAGAGACCAAACGAAGAGGCTTGGAAATGAGGGAGGCCCTTCATTGTCTAGACATGACAAGCACATCAACGCCTTGACTTTAGGGAGGAATTATTCCTTACACTGGGGGGCCAAATTGCCAACCCTCAACTGGCAGGTACACGTTCCAAAATCATAACGGTGTTTGCCAGGGCAAAGGGGTCAGGTGTGCAGGCATTCGCAGTGGCCATGCTTCCTTCCACTCGTGGTGTCTGTCAGTTACTCTGAGAGGTCAACAGTGTGGATGAGGTCCTAGGCCTGGGATTCTTCTTCACCTGTAAAAAACACAAGAAGATTGAAAAAAATATTATTTATTAAACTGTATACATAAAAATAGTTAAAATGGCAAAATTTACCATGATTAAAAATAAAAGCAATAAATAATATGTGCCCATTGTAGACAATTTGAAAAATTAAGAAAAATTTAGAGCCAAAATTATCTATGTTCCTTCCTTATAAATATTTGAAATTTATTTTCTTTCTGTTTATGCACAAATGGCTATTTTTTACTTAGTTGAGATTATAATGCCTATAAGGTGTGTTTTCTTGTAATTTATTATAATTTGAGCATATTTGTCTTTAAGTATTGTTTGAAAATGTCATCTTAATGGATTCAAAGTAATTCATTTTATGGATTCATCAAATTGTATTTCATTGTCTCAGTGGCTATTTAAGCTGTTTCCAATATTTTGCAGAAAAAAATAACACTTCAATACACATCTTTAAGAGATTTCTGAAAGGGTAAACATTTTTCTTTTCTTTCTCTTTTCTTCTACTTAGATTCTACTCTTCCTTAAATGCTTGATCAGGTCTGGCCTCTGCTTGAAAACCTTCCCTGAGCACTCCAGCCTGCAAAAATCCCTCTTTTCTCTGACTCCAATTGCATTCATTTGCTCATTTATTCATTTATCATGTATGATTTGCTAGCATATCAAGTATGAGAAGCACACAGATTGGTTGCTTCCTGCATGTGCCCCAACCAGGGCCCAGGTCGGGGAGGAGCCTGAAACCATGGTATGTGCTGTTGATGGGAATTGAATCAGGACCCTTCAGTTCATAGGCCGATGCTCTATCTATCCACTGAACCAAACCAGCTAGGGCTGTGCTCACACTTTCTAAGTACTTTACATAGATTATCTCTTCAATACTATCTATGCTTCACCTATGAAAAAGCTGAGGCACAGAGAGAGTAGGTAACTTGGCCAAGGTTGCCCAGCTATTCCCTGGGTGATCTGGGATTCAGAGTCCATTAATTGCATTAACAGTTATACATGTTGCCCCAGCTTAACTGCTCTAGGGACTGGCGATGGATCATTAAACAAAGCAAGTACACCTCCTGGATTATGGAGCTTACTTGGAGCCTGGGTGCCCCACTTAACTCTGGGTCATACCCATCTTGAGCTGTTCCCTCATGGCTGTATGTGGGGAAACTCTTGCTTCTCCATCCTGTGAACTCCTACAGGGCTAGAGCCCCATCTCATTCTGTCTTGCAGCCCAAGAAGCACATAGCTAGTGCACAAGGGTTACTCAGCAATGCCTTTAAACTGATGGGTGGGAAGTAGCAGAAAGAGATCTGAGCACCTGGAAACCAGGTTGTACTTTGGGCTCTATCACTGTGTAACATTATATATTTAATGAATGAAAAATTAAGGTCCCAGAAATTCTGCAAGTATCTTTTTAAAAAAAAAATATTTTATTGATTTTTTTACAGAGAAGAAGGGAGAGGGACAGAGAGTTAGAAACATCAATGAGAGAGATCGATCAGCTGTCTCCTGCACGCCCCCCAGTGGGGATGTGCCCGCAACCAAGGCACATGCCCCCGACCAGAATCGAACCTGGGACCCTTCAGTCCGCAGGCCGATGCTCTATCCACTGAGCCAAACCGGTTTGGCTCTGCAAGTATCTTTATTCATTTATTTAATAGTTCTTTATTGTTGAAAGTATTACATTGTCCCCTTTTCCCCCCATTGACTCCTTTCAGCCTGGCCCTGCCCCCAACTCTAGGCCTTCAGCACCCTATTTTCTGTGTCCATGGGTTATGCATATATGCATACAGGTCTTTGGTTGATTACCTGCCACCCACCCACCCTCCCCCACATTCCCTCTGAGATTCTGCACTCTGTTCCATGTCTCTAAATCCACTCCGTTTATCAGTTTATTTTGTTACTTAGATTCCACATGTGGGTGCAATCATGTGATACTTGTCTTTCTCTGACTGACTTATTTTACTTAGCATGATATTCTCCAGGTCCCTCCATGCTGTCTCAAAGGGTAAGAGATTCTTCTTTTTTATTGCAGCATAGTATTCCATGGTATAAATGTACCACAGCTTTTTTATTCACTCATCTACTGATGGGCACTTGAGCTGTTTCCAGATCTTAGCTACTGTAAATTATGCTGCTATGAACATAGGGGTTTATACACTCTTTCTGATTGGTATTTTGGTTCTGAGGCTATATTCCTAGAAGTGGAATCACTGGGTCAAATTTTTTGAGGAAACTCCATACTGTTTTCCATATGGTTGTACCAGTCTCTGAAAGTATCTTTAAAACTTTGGAGAAGGAAGAGATCATTTTGGACTCCCAGCTTCCTGGAGAAGCTTAGGGTTGAACCAGACCTTAGAGGAGGAGTATGTTCAGATAGGCAGGGTGAGAAGAAAGGGGTCATTTGAAAAGAATAAAAAAGCAGAAGCATGTCCTAGTGACAGAAATAATGGGGAGATGCATCAGGTGATCCTCACATTACGTTGTCTCCAAGTACAAACTGGTGAACATAGCAGTTAAAGAGTGACTTTGAAGTCATACACATGTTAGTTCAGTCCCCAGCTCTGCCAATTAAAAGACACCCCGGCCTTTGTCCAGTTATTTAAACTTCTTAAGCCTCAGTTATTTCGTTCCAAATGCAGTTAATGATGCACACTTCACAGGGCCTCTGTGAGGATTAGCTATAGCATAGTTCAGTTCCTGGTTCAGTAACTTGAGGAAGTCATTATTATCTCTCACATCGTTCTGGAATATCCAGATCGTAATCTTAACACGCTCTGTTTCACCTCAGTAATCGATATCTGAGAATTACGATTTCTCTTAGCTCATGAGATCTAAGAAGCAGTAAGGCTGCATGCACTTCACTGTTTGTGCCAAAAACACTGGAGAGAAGGAAATGCCTTATCAGAGGCCCAACCTCACACAAAGCTATCTCAGATGGGTGACTTCCTTCTTCACAGCAACTACAATAGCATTCCAACGGGCTTCTGGTCTTTCCCCACAAGCTCCCCTTATCGCTTTATATATGTTTTTTTAGCCCTTTGAAGAGACAGGCTGAAAAGCCAGACTAATAATCCCTGACCACTATGAAAAGTCAGCAAATAATGAGCAGGTCCTGATTCCTCTCAGGGGCCTCATTATGTGAGGCTGGCCCACAGCAGTTTCTGTTTTTTTTTTCCTTTTTCTCAAGTCTTCATCTCTATATTTTCTGGCTGTCCTGTGGTCCCTTTATCAGCATTAACATCTGGGTCAGAAAATGTGGGTCTTACTCCAAACTGTGTCACTTATTAGCAAAGGTTGGCAGGGTAAATTTGAGTGTCTTAAGCCTTAGTTTATTTATCTATGAAAGAGAAATAAATTGAAAGAGGTATAGGAAAGTGCCTTAGAAGTCTTCTAAACGAGTAATATATATTAAAATGGGTAGATTAAAATCAAGCAGGTGCACTGTGACCTTTTTTCTTAATCCCACCATCAGAAGAGTCCCAGATTCTGCATATACAAATCCATCCTGTGAAGTTCACTCTGAATGTGAACTTATGAACTTTGGAGAAGTTCTTATTTTGGGCAAGGAAATGAGTTTCCTAATACCTACCCTTCCTGTAAGTTTGAGAAGGGCCTCCCAGAGGAACTAGTCAAAGAAATGTGATAGATGGCATCCCTTTGCTTCCTGGAATTACAGCCCACTTGATGGAACCCCAAGCTGATTTGATGCAACCCTTTTAATACGATGGCATATATTTCACACAAGTGCCTGTACTCTCCATCCCCAAATCCTCACAAACACACATCAGTCTTCTGCCTCCGCCAGCTTGTGTTTCTATCTTCTTCTTTTTTTAAATTAAATCTTTATTGTTCAGATTATTACAGTTGTTCCTCTTTTTTCCCCCCATAGCTCCCCTCCACCCGGTTCCCACCCCACCCTCTGCCCTTACCCCTGCCACCCCCACTGTCCTCATCCATAGGTGTACGATTTTTGTCCAGTCTCTTCC
>NW_005368456.1:1818280-1825891 GCF_000412655.1 Myotis brandtii | reverse complement strand
GGGGGGGGGGTTGGACCCCCCCCCCCCCCCCATTGAAAAAGACAACCGAGTCCTCAGCTGCCAGCCCTTTCGGCCTGTGCCTCTGTACCTCTGCACTTTACTTCCGCATCTCCTCTGAGTCTCAGTGCTTTTCTCTTTCCTTCTAGTTGTAGAATTTCCACTCAGCCAGCCTTCCTGTGGTTCTGGATGATGTCCGTTTTGTCTTTTAGTCCCAGGTTCAATTCTGGTCAAGGGCACATGCCAGGGTTGTGGGCTTGAACCCCAGTAGGGGGCATGCAGGAGGCAGCCAATCAATGATTCTCTCTCATCATTGATGTTTCTATCTCTCTTCCCCCTCCCTTCCTCTCTGAAGTCAATAAAAATATATTGAAAAAAACAACAATTACAGAAAGCCAAGGTTGGACCCTGGAACTACAAGGGGGAATTCCAAGGTGATTCCAAAGGTGAGCCATATTTGCAAATAACTTATTTAGTCCAACTGACTTCATTTCATGAAGTAGTAAAGAGGAACTGCCTTGGCTGAGGTCTGCAAACTGGACTGTGAGAGTTGGGAGTAGAATTCAGGCCTGTTGACTCCTAGATTAGGACACTATGTGTTGTGTGGCTTTTTTCATGAAACATTAGCTCTCCTTGGGGGAGAGATGTGTAAAATACATGCGGGTGAAGGACAATAAAGAGTGGCATGATCCTTCAAATGTGTAAGTCACCAGAATCTTAACACTAGCCCTTAGCTTACTGTAATTAATCAAATGCCTTGGTTAACAATCCAGCTTTACTACTTATTACTTGTGTGACTCTGGTTGAGTCACTTACCTGTTTGTTTTCTATCTATAAAATATGAATAATAAAATTAATAGTATCTACCTAATAGGGAGATTGCAAGGGATCAATTTCAGAATATTTAAAAAGTGCTTGCTTGACGTAGTGCCTGACCTGGGACAAGTGTGCAGTAACTGTTAGCTATTATTTGTTGAGCATTAACGATGTGCCAGACATTATACTAAGAGCTTCATAGATGCCTCCCCTAATATGCACAACACTTCTGTGAAGCAGGCATTCTTTTTGTTTGTTTGTTTTAAATGTATTTTTATTGATTTCAGAGAGGAAGGGAGAGGGAGAGAAACATCAATGGTGAGAAAGAATCATTGATCTGCTGCCTCCAGCATGCACCTCACTGGGGATCAAGCCTGCAACCCGGGCATGTGCCCTGACCAGGAATCGAACTGTGACCTCCTGGTTCATAGGTTGATGCTCAACCACTGAGCCACACTGGTTGGGCAGGCAGGCATTCTTGATCAAGCCTTCCCGATGAGGAGAGAAAGGAGGACTGACTGAGTTTGTACCATTTGCTGTATTGGTCATTTGAAATTAGGCATTTTGTAACCTCTGTCCACATAGGTGATATGTAGAAATATGCGATGGTGATAATATCTTTCTGGAGGCAACATTTGTGAAATTTTTGAAAATCTTACTAAAGCTTCTTGAGTTTGAAGCCTGGCCCTTGTGCTTCTTAGTGTCTTCTATTCATCTTCATGATCCCTGACATAGTCTAGACCAGTGGGCGGCAAAATCATTAGTCAACAGAGCCAAATATCAACAGTACAACGATTGAAATTTCTTTTGAGAGCCAAATTTTTTAAACAAACTATATAGGTAGGTACATTGTTATTAACTTAATTAGGGTACTCCTATGGCTTAGGAAGAGCCACACTCAAGGGGCCAAAGAGTCGCATGTGGCTCTCGAGCCACAGTTTGCTGACCATGGGTCTAGACCCTTTCTTCACCCATAGTGTTCAGTTAATGTTTGTCAAATAGACAAGTTGATCAGTTGTCTCCTCCTGGGTCATTTATCCTTTCCTCCCCTCATGAGTGCAATGGATAGTTTATTGAAGGACTATTTATGCTAGTAGAAACATTGAAAACAACCTTAATGTCCAGCTACAGGAAAATGGTTTAATAATTAATGATGCACTCATATATTGCAATAGCTATCACTTACACTGTGCCATGTATTTGTTTATAAGCAGTTTTAATGTGATTAACTCGTTTAATCTTTAGAACCACGTTGTGAAGTAGATACTACTATGCTCATTTTGCAGGTAAGAAAAAAGAGCCAGAGAGGTTAATTAATTTGTCCAATGTCACACAGCTTGAAGGTAGCAGTCAGTATTCAAACTCCGACAGCTTGACTCCAGAATTTGTTTTCTCAGCCACTGAACTAATCTGTCTCCCAGAGAGCAAATAAATGGTGTAATAAACCAATAGTAACTTGTCTCAGAATAGTATTTCCTTTGCCTCTAATAAGGGCTGAAGTGAATGAATACATATATAGAGAAAATGATTATAGTATACTCTAAATAGGGGAGAAAAACAGGATATAACATATATACATTATTATCTCAACTATGAAAAGTTCTAGAAAAATACACAGGAAATGAGAAAGAAAATAGGCCAAAAGGTAAATTCTGCTTGTGGCCAATTTTTCCACCTTGCTTCTTTATACTTGTCTGACTTTTCTAAATTTCCCAAAGCAAACTTTATCAGTAAAATCAGTGGGGGAAACTATTAAAAATAGATTTTTAAAAAAACATGAGACTATATAGAAGTAGGTTTAGAACAAATACAGTGGGGCCTTGACTTACGAGTTTAATTCATTCCGAGACCGAGTTCGTTAAGGAGCTCGTTAACTCAAATTACTCTATCAACTCAATGCAAAAAATCGGCCGAGAGACAGCTGGTATCTCAAAAAACTCGTTAGTCGGGACACTCGTAAGTCAAGGCCCCACTGTACCAACTGGTATCAAACACTGGTTCTCCCTGCCGCGCTAAAAAAAATCTGTTAATCACAAAGAAGTTTCATTGACCAACATCTTCTCTTACACAAAGCCTGACCATTACTGCAGGTTAGCAGATAGTCATTCTCAGGTCATGGACACACAGTAGGCAGCTTCCACTTTTGTTCTGATAGGTATCCCTTGAGAGAAACCAATTTTTTTGGATCTTTTTGAGATAATTTATTATAAGCATCTTTGATTCCACAGAGTCCATTTGCCCCTGTATTTCCTGCCATTCCTGGTGCATCTGATCTCCTGGGTATAGCTTATGAGTTCTGCCCCCAGGCAGCAGGGCAGCAGTTTTGGCAGCTGCAGTCTGTTAAGTGTCAGTGACATTTGATAGGCTTATCTAGCCTTTTGCAGCCCTGAGGCCAGAAATGGCATTTAAAAAAAAAAGGCCTTGGTTTCAACACACAGCACAGTGCAACACTCACTAATGGCGTTTAAGCAATTCACTTTACCCCTGAGCCTCAGGATTTTTATCTGTAAACTAGAGGCCCGGTGCACAAAAATTTGTGCACTGGTGGGGGAGGGGAGGGTGGAGGGGTGACCCTCAGCCCCACTTGTGCCCTCTCACAGTCTGGGACCCCTCGGGAGATAACCACCTGCTGCCTTAGGCCCACTCCCCGGGCGGCAGATGGCAGGCCCGATCTGTCGGTGCCTGCCCTGCCTCCCTGGGTCACGCACACGGCAGTGCTGATCCGGGGGTTGGGGTGCCGCCCTGGGTCGGGTCACACACGGGATGCCCGGACGGGCTGGCAGATCACTGATGCCCCGCCTGGCTGCCCCGAGTTGGGTCACACACGGATGCCCGCCACCCCGGGTCGCAGATAGCAGGCCCGGATGGCGGCAGGGCAGGCGGGATGGCGCTGTCCCGCCCTGCCTGCAATATGCAAATTAGCCGCCATCTTTGTTGGCGGCTAATTTGCATATCATGCTGATTAGCCAATGGGAGGCGTAGCGAAGGTACGGTCAATTACCATGTTTGTCTATTATTAGATAGGATGGGGATGATAAAGAACCTTACCTGCGTGACTCAATGGTTGAGCTTTGACCTATGAGCCAGGTGGTCACGATTCGATTCCTGATCATGTTTCTATCTCTCTCTCCCTTCCTCTCTGAATCAATAAAAATATATTTTTTAAAAAAAAGAACTTTACCTACCTCACAGGTTATTGTGAGTCTGAAGAGGACTCAAGTGAAATAATGTATATGCAAGCCATTTGTAAATGGATTTATATTCTTGTGAATTCTCTTTCTTTATTTGTAGCTTCCCACTTTTTCACACCCTTTGGAGTCACTGAGAAAGGCTAATTGAAATGAAATTAATTAACATTAAAATCAAGGAGCCTGTCTAGAGGGAAGAACCTTGATGGGAAGGGAGCTGGAGGAATATTGTGGGGGTTTGAGGGATGTTGAAGAGAGAGGTGTAGAAAAGTGAGAGGGTGACTGTCAGGAGTAGAACTTTGTGGAAAAGGATGCTGTAAGGTGGGTGCTGTAAGTCTTGCTCATGATGTTTGGTGTAACACCATTTTGCCTCCTTAACAAACTATCAGTAAAGCTTCTCTCATGTTTTCTTGGAGGGAGGTTTGTATTCATCCCCTTGCCCCCATGCATTAATCTCATGCTAAGATTGGCCTTAAGGCCAGAACAGGAAGAGCTCAAGATGACTTAAGTGCACTAGGGTTCTAAAATGATCCATCCTCCCCAAAGTGAGGATTGAATGAGAACATGCACATAGACTGCCTTGCACACAGTAGATATTCAGTACATGGTGATAATTATTATTGTGAACCAGGAGAAATTTTGCTAATACACAAGTGATTTGATAATGGAGACTTGATTTTTCCTTTATTTCCTACGACAGGGCTGGACACTGAATCTGATTGGGTGAAGGGCAGACCAACCACACCTGTGCCCACACAATAGGTCCAGTTCTCTGACTGATCCTGATCACACTGTTGCTCATACCTTACTCTGAAGTCTTGGAGCCACCAGGCCACTGGTTGCTCTACTAGGGGCTATGTGGCTGCCATGTGGTCCTACCATGAGGTCTATGTCTGGTGTTAAGCCTCTGCCTTCTAGTATCCTCTCCTGCCCGCACTCCATGCTCCACTGGCCCATCTGTGCAGGAACAGTAGGAGCAGTCCCTGGGTGCTTAAATTAGAGATACTGTTATTCTATTCCTATTTTCTGACTTAGGTTCTATAGACTTAGCTGTCTCTAGGTATCTTTATCCTTGAAGCGGACAGCACTGAGGCCCAAGGTTAAACAATAGGTGCTGAACGCATTCAGAGGAGAACCGGAAAGGCTATCTAAGGGTCTTGATGATCATCTATAGTGGAGTGAGAAGAAGGGTCTGAGAGGACACTTTCAACTGCCTGCGCCCCCCCCCCCCACTGGTGAACTTAATAACACCTCCAATTCAAGAGTACTATGAAAATATTGTTTTGAGTAGGTTGTTGTACATTTACATTATAGAGTAGGGCATTATTTGTGTTAGCCAGTACAGTGCCTAAAATGGTGATGGAGAAACGCATTACCAAAAATATTATTTATGAACAAAGACTGAGATTGTGAGGGGCTGAGATAGTGTCCAGAGGGAAGTAGGTATCTGTACTTCTTAAGGGGAAAAAATACTTGTCAAGGTAGGAGCCCCAGAGACAATAGGTATGGAAGCCTCATAAATAGGCTAGGGAGGGCAGAACTGTCCCCCAGTGAATGGTTCAGCCTCCTGCCTCTCACGTAGAGGTCAAAAAGCCCCAACTGACCAGACAGCAAGCTTGAGGGAGCAGCCCCTAAATGGGGTAGCCCACAGCTGCTCCCATCCTGGAAGCTTGCTGGGAGTACTCCTACCAGCCTGCTCTTCTGCCTCAGAGTCCCAGGAACTTCTTGGACTTATCATGTCATCTGTGTTCATTTCAAGTCTGCAAGTCAAGAATCCACAATAAGAGTGTTCTTTGCTTCCCCCATATTTGGTTAGAGTGCTGGTAAAGACAACTATGGAGTTAGGACTCCACAACGTTCTACAAAAACTTCTCTGTTTCTGGTTCTTGACACAAAAGCGACACAGAAGAAAATGATGAAGGCTTTCAATGAATGTCGAAGAGGGTTCGAATTCCAGCCCTTCCATTTCTGAGGTGACTTCAGTTTCTTCAACTATCCTAAGGCCACCACCTATGTAATGATGAGGAGATACAATATAATCAGCAGAGTGCTTTTGCTCTGCAAATCGTAGGTATTATTTGGGTGTCCCCTTTTTCATTCCCTCTGTCATTGCCATCCCTCCTATTATATCTCCACCGATGGAAGCTTCCAAGTTGGTCTTTGCACCCCAGGCTTGCAGTCTCTGCTTCTGCCATTCATTTGCTGGAGAAATTAGCATAAAACACAAAAATGCATGTCATGCCCCTACACAAAATCTTTTAATTTAATAGCTTCTAATTTTTTCAGAATAAAGTCTAAAACCTCCCCGAATAGTCTTATGAGTTTGTTTGCTTCCACTCAATCACACCTACATTTTACTGTTAGGAGCACCTTCTGTATGCCAGATACTCAGCTAAGTGCTTCAGAGATGATTTCACATAATCCTGGAAACAGCACTGTCATTAATATCTCCATGTTACAGACGAGGAAAGGGAGGCTCAGAGAGGCTAAGAAACTCACACCAACGCACAGAGATTTGAATTCAGTCTGCTTGTCACCCTCTCCAACTGGAGCTCTTTGTACAGAGCAGTTTCCACCGCAGCTGGGAGGGGCCAGCAGAGAAAACTGTAGGGGTCCAGGATCTGGGGAGGGAGGAAGCAGTGTTTGGAAGAGGGCATTGGGATGAGATGAGGATGCTACTGGTGGTGGGGAGTGGCCACCTTGATTTGGACAGGGAATTCTGGGCCTGGGCTTCAAGCACTGGCTGAGTGTGTACCCCACCTCCTGTGTCCAGAGGACCTAGACTACCTTCCACTCTCCCGTCCCTCCTCCCCTACCACACCACCTTCCCTTCAAGCTCAGAGTCAAGGGGGCGCTCTAGAGGCATCTGAGAGATGATTATGGCCTCAGGTGGTCACACCCTTTCTGCCCGAGCTTGCTCAGCATGCAATTTCCTCTCGCCTTCCTCTAGCAGCCCCAGAGAAGGGAAGGAAACTGCTCCTTTCCTTCCGGACCGACCCCCTTACCTGAGGCCGGTGGCCCACGGGCCTGCAGATACCTTGGGGTGGAAGTCTCACTGTGCGCGGGGCTTCGCCCGCACTCCTTCCTTCCTGTCGGCCGCATTGGAGAGCACCGAGTACGTGAGACGCTGGAGGTTGGAATGTTCTTGCCTAACCCTGTGAAATAGATTTTGTTGCTTCATATTCTACATAAGAAGAAATCGAGGCGTAGAGAAGTTAGTGACTTGCGCAGGGTCACGCAGTCAGTCGGTAGCCCAGCCGGGATTATAGTCCCGTTTATTAGGATGAAAAGAGGGAGAGTGCTGGATTCAACCCTGGGGACCTGGGGTAGAGCCAGCATTTGGGGATCCTAGCCCCGCCGCGTTGCCCCTCCCCCTAGTTCAGGTCTGCCCTCCTGCCCTCCTCTGGAGGAGGCAGGCTCCCGGCATCACGCGGTACCCTAACCAGGCACCCCTAATCCCGAATCTTTGCTCTCTGGCGACCTCCGGAGGGCCAGATGGGTCTGGGGCTCCTTGTGGCGGGGAAACGCAGTCTTCCTGATTATTTGCATAACGGAGACCGTTCGCTTCCCCGCCCCTCCACCACGCTCCTCTTCCCTTCCTCCCCAGTCC
>NW_005368456.1:1780597-1817886 GCF_000412655.1 Myotis brandtii | reverse complement strand
CGGAGGCCGCCCAGCGCGCCCAGGGCGCAAGGAATCGGTGTCCAGCGCCGCCTCAGTCCCCTTCGCTGCGGGCCGGCCACCTTGGGGCCGGGGGTGCCTGTGTTTTTGTCCTGGGAGAGGGGCTGCCCTGGTTTCTCCCCCGCTCCGTGATCTGGGGACCCACAACAAACCCACGTGCGCTCGGCCACCAGGAACCCTGCTTTCTCCACCGCACTGTCTGCCAGGAAGGGTGGGACGCCTTGCAGCGGCGGGGTTCCTTCGGATCCCGCCTGGTCTGTTCAAAGACCAGGAAACTGAGCTTCCCGGCGGGGGTGGGGACACGGGCACCATAACAAACGCACGTGCGCCCAACCCTGGGCTGCCAACCCTTAGGAGCCGCCCCGCGGAACCCGGCCGTTGTCTCAGCCCCAGGATAGAGAGCAGCTCTGGGGGCGCCACTTGCTGGAGGAGGTCGACAAAGACATTTAAAAGGTACCACCTGGGCGTCAGTACAAACTGCCAGACTTAAAAGGGAAAAACGAAACAAGAAGCAGCTAAGAAAAGATGACTGCAGGCTGAGTCTGTCCCCGGTGGTGGTGTTTTTACTTGATGTGATCCGGACAACCCCTCATTTCCACCTCACGGAGGTTTCTTAGGGATGGGGTTGAATTAAGGGTCTGTGGGTCCCCTCCCGAAAAAGACCGTGCCTGGTACACCCTTGTCCCTGCGCTCCGGTGGGAGGGCGCGAGCACCTCTGCAGCCTGCGGAAAGAACGGTCCAATTTAAACAGCGCCCAACGTGGTTTCATTTGCGCTTTGCTTTGTAGGGCCATGTGTCTAGCCTGCCCGGGTGTCATTGGCCCCTTTTGACTTGTTATGCATTTTTATTAGCAAGGCCAGCCGAGGCCTCTTGTACGAGGTGGGGGCGCTATTATTTTCAGTTCGATTAGAGTTTGAGAGAAATTCCGAGGTCCTGGAAGAGAGGCCTCTCTGGTTTGTTTTGCTTACATATGCTCAGCTCCGCTTTGCAGATTTTGGTTAATCAGACCTGTTCAGGCAGCAGCAAGATGTTTGGGAGGATGAACTGGCCTTTTAGGTGTTGGTGTTGGTGCAGGAGTAAACCCTGAAGATTGTGGGAGTGGGAATGTAGGCACCACTGCTTCCGTGTGCTTGCTGAGACATCGGGTTGTGGCTTCACCTTGGCTAGTGCCGCTGGAGATGGACCTGTCTCTGGGGAGAACTGGGGATCCTTCAGCCCCACACCACTTTCACTGAGAGTCTGGAGAGCATCCAGTGAGCCCTCTTATTTTATAAGTGGGAAGTGGAGACCTGTTGAGTTCAGCCACTTGTCCAAGATGAAACCGAAATCAGGACAGAGACAGGACTTGAGTGTGGGTCTCCCAACTCCCACATTGCACACGGCGAGGCTGACAACTAAAGGCAAAACCAGGATTCTGTGGTTGGCTTAAAAGGCAGTGGCTTTAGGCAAAACAGAGTTAAACAAAGAAAGCAATTCAGATTGAAAGGTGCACCCTTCCATTATCCCTTTCAAGAGTTCTTTATTCATTGGAGAAAAGGATAGATTTAGTAATTCCTTATTCTTCATCTGGCCTTTCATAAGCTTAGTTATTTTTCTCTCCTGGCTGCCCCCTCCCTTCAAATTGGAATAGGGCCAACTGTGGAGACTTAGATGTTTTGCTTCTCATCCCTGTGCCAGAAGGCCTTTGTTTGGGCATAAGCATGGGCTGTTGACACCAGCCCTGCCGGGTAGAAAGTATCTCTTAGCGTGCTTCTCCTAAGCCACTTGTGGGAGAACAAAACATTTTTGTCATTGATTTTATTTAATTTAAAATTTTTATGAGAGTTCCATGTAAGTAGCTGCTTATTTTTGTATTTGGCATAGAAGATGTTGGAAAACCCAAAAAACTTGGAGTCTGGGTTTCCCTAAAGCTAACATGCTGTTTTGCCCTGTCCCTGTTATTGCCTGGCTACATTTATTTATTTTCTTAGGGTTTCCAGGGTGTGTCTCATTTTTATGGTGATTCCACTGGACATAAGGAATTTCAGGAATCATCTGATCAGACCCTTTTATTTTTTAGATA
Source organism: Myotis brandtii (assembly GCF_000412655.1). NCBI lineage: Eukaryota > Metazoa > Chordata > Mammalia > Chiroptera > Vespertilionidae > Myotis > Myotis brandtii. The sequence continues at coordinate 1,815,806 of NW_005368456.1, read as the reverse complement.
GAAAAATTGAGGCCCAGAGAGGAGGAATCACTTGCCTAAAGACACTCAGCAAGGTGTCTGCTTTTACTGACTCTTTTTTAAAATCCTTACCTGAGGATGTGCTTATCTATTTTAGAGAGAGAGGGGAATAGAGAGAGAGAAGAGAGAAGAGAGAAACATCAATTGTTTGTACACCCTCCCCACCCCACCTCCCCCCAGAAGGGGGATCAAACCCACAACCTAGGTTGTGCCCTGACTGGGAATGGAACCCGCAGGTTTTTGGTGTATGGGACGATGCGCCAACCAACTGAGCCACCTGGCCTGGGCTAGTGCCTCTCTTTGCGTAAAGGAAACTGTTGCATCAAAGGAGTTTTTGTTGGTATGGCACAGTAAAGTCAAAGTTATGATGGTTGTTATAACAACTACCTTTAAGTCAGATAATGAATTCCTTAAGGATTCGAATAGGCTTTGGTTATTAAACAAAGCCATAGATCCCAATGGTAGATCTGGTGAGGTTATCATTGGGGATCAGTTTTCTTTAGTGTTTACTAAATGGTTCACTTTACTCTTGCTCTGGGCTCCCACAGACTCCTTGTTCCCAGTAGGGAGCTGCTTTGAGTATAATTATAAACCAAAAGGCAGCAAAAACTCAGAAGAGAGAGACCCCACTTAGCCCTGTGCTACTGAACATCTTGGGCCCTACTTTCCTTCTTTGTGCAGTGGGGGTACCTTCTGCCCAGGTTCAGTGAAGTGGAAGATGCTCAGGCCTTAGAGTCTGAGGAGCAGGTTTGAGTCATCCCTTCTCCCCCAAGTGCCTTGAAAACCATCAGGCTGCATCCACATTGTATAATGTGAGGGAAAGAACATGCATGTACCTCCTGTGGTTGTTGGGAGTATTAAGTCATGGGACTCATGTTTAGGACTCTTCAGACCTCTTGGCAGGCTTGGGTGCTCCCCAGCTTTTTAAGTGGCAGAGAATGATAGGCAAAATAGCCCCGGAGGGTAAGCCCGGTGCTCAAGGAGATCCTACCTAGTCACAAAGAGGTATGAATGTTTGCCAAACTGTTAAGTGGGCTTTGGGTAGCTCTGAAGTGCGTGTGACTCTAAGGTAAAAAAAAAAAACTTAGTAAAAAACAAATCAAAAACAAAACCAGAGCTTTCAGGCCCAAGTGAGTGAGACCTAGTCATTCCATTCATTCACTTCATATTTACTGACAAGCAGGTGGGTTGGGTGGGGGTGTCCTGTGCTCAGCCTGGAGTTATAAAGAACATGACCCATTCTCTACCCCACCACCCTTGCTCAGGACACATTTTGGTCATCCCTTAGAAATTGCCTTCAGAAAATAGATCTCATTTATCTCAATATTGACCTGGGCTGTGTGTGTGTGTGTGTGTGTGTGGGGGGGGGTGTTCCTTTTTCTTCATGAGTCAAACAAGAGTAGGTGGTAAAATGAGAGCATGGAAGAAGGAAGGCTTCAAAGAGAATGTGGCTTTTTACAAATGGGAGGATGTGGTAGCATTAAAAAATGACAGCAATAAATCATTAATGAAATTCATAGTAATCTTCTGGAACATTAGAGTCCTGAGTTTTCGCTCAGACCTGATGTCAGTGATTTGTTCAATAAGAACTGAATTGAGGGGGGGGGGGCGGGAAGCATTTTTCTTGCTTGTCTGCATGTATGCTACATGTGTTCTGAGTCTGGTAGAGGTACTTTTCACGGGTGTATATGTAACAGTAACATAGTTTCACATAAAATACTGAGTCTGGTGGATGGGTGGATGTACTTTTCATCGGATTATATGTAACAGTAACATAGTTTCACATAAAATACTGAATCTGGTGGATGGGTGGATGTACTTTTCATGGGATTATATGTAACAGTAACATAGTTTCACATTAAATACTGGGGTATTTAATGAATCCCCATATACAATTACTTATCCACATCTTCTCTTCTAAATCATTACTTGAAGGGTCAGGTTAGCCTTCAGAATTAGTTTGGTGATTTAGATTTTGTTTATCATTCTGATTATAAGAACAAAGCATGTCCATTGAGGACAATTTGGAAAAGTAGAAAAAAAGTATACAGAAACAGAAAAAAATACCATTATTTACAGACAATGACTGTTAACATTTGCAATTTTCCTTCTGGTCTTCTTTTTATGGATTTGCTTTTCTCTAAATGGTTGAGAGCACATTGGATGTACTGTTATCTCTTATCTCTTGCTTTTCTTGCTTAACCTTTTCATATGTACATCAGAGTTTACATCTGCATTAAAGCTGTGCCTTTCATTCATCTCCAAGGTCAGGTGGAAGTATTTAATCTTTTCTTGTGGCTGAGTAGTATTCTATTGTATGTAGGTAGCACATCTTTATCTAATCATCTATTGAAGGACACTTTGTTTTCATGTCTTGGCCACCATGAATAATGCTTCAAAGAACATAGGGGGTGCATATATCTTTGTGAATAAATCTTTTCAAATTTTTGAGTAGATACCTAGAAGAGGGGTTGCTGGGTCATATGGTAATTCTATTCTTAATTTCTTGAAGACCCTCCATACTGTTTTCCATAGTGGCTGTACTAGTTAACATTCCCACCAGCAGCAAATGAGGGTTCATTTATCTTCACAACCTCTCCAACACTTGTTATTACTTGTCTTGTTGATAATAGCCATTTAACAGGTGAGGTGGTATCATTGCAGTTTTGGTTTGCATTTCCCTAATAGCTAGTGAGGTTGAGCATCTTTTCATACATTTGTTGGCCATTTGTATGTCTTCCTGGGAGAAGTGTCTGTTCAGGTCTTCTGCTCATTTTTAAATTGGACTAGAGGCCCGGGGCACAGATTTGTGCACCGGTGGGGTCCCTCGGCCTGGCCTGCGTGGATCTTTTGGCTCTCTGACATCCCCTGAGGGGTCCTGGATTGTGAGAGGGCACAGGCCATGCTGAGGGACTCCGTGGGTGCATGAACAGGGCCGGGGAGGGACAACGGGAGGGCTTCAGGGTGTGTCCGGCCCATCTCACCCAGTCCCGATTGGCCGGACCCCTGCAGCAAGCTAACCTATCAGTTGGAGTGTCTGCCCCCTGGTGGTCAGTGCACATCATAGCGAATGGTCAAACAGTCAAACAGTTGGACACTTAGCATATTAGGTTTTTATTATATAGGATAATTTGTTCATTTGGCAAACACAAGCCAGCCATTTTTACTTTAGAAGAAGTCGTAAGTCTAAGGTGGAGGGGGAAGGGATCTGCATATGGCCTTGGGTTTAGTCCTGCCCTTGTGACCTCCAAAAACTTACTTCAGCACCCCACTTTTCAGTTTCTGTATGTGTTAAATAAACAACTCTAGGGTCATTTATTAATTCATTACTCACATATTCAAATGCCCACTCCAAACCAAAGGTGCATAAAGACAGCTCAGCTTTTAGAAGCTCAGAGTATGATGGAGGGTCAGGGTAACAAGAGACTAGTTGAGGATGCTGTGGACCCAGCGGAGGGCAGCTCCCACCCCTGGAGCAGCGGGAAGGAAGACTTCTTGGAGGAGGGCCACTACTGGGTAGTCAAACACCTGTTATTTTTTCTCGATTGTAATCGACTCTGAGATTAACATGTTTGTGAATAATCAGATAATTTCCAAAGGATAGAATCCTAAAGTTAGAATTACTGAGACACACTTTAAAGGGTATTATCATTTAAAAAAACTTATAGGCTTAGTTCCAATTACATATAAAGTCCCAAAGTACCTAAGTGTTATACATATCTTGTGGGAACAGTAGAAATTAAGAGCACAAGTAATTTAGGATTTAATAAATGATCCCCGGTGTAGACGTGGGCAAGGTACTTAAACTCACCCCCTTGCCTCACTGGGCCATTGTAAGGTTTAAATAAAATTATAGCTGAAGAGTCCAGGATAGTGCCAGATATACAGGAAGCACTCAGTAAATTGTTATAATTGGGATTTTCACAAGTGGCAGAAACTTTTGGTCCTAATATTTTTCTTACCACAATACCAGGCAGAAAGTTAATTAAAATGGAACCTCCTACCAGGTGACAAATTGAGAGAGAAATGATCACTCACATGATACATTATTTACAAAGTCTTATTATGGAAAATTTCAAACATACAAAATGGTGTAATGAATCCCTATGTACAATCACTTATCCTCAAGAATTACCAAAACTCACGACAGATCTATAAAACTATACTCCACCCAGATTACTTTGAAGCACATTGTGATATCAGCTCAGTCATAAATATTTCACTGAGTCGCATGATGTATATTTGAGGTATTGTACTGCTCCTGGAGCCTGTCTCTGCTCCCATAAAAACATATTTTTATTGATTTCAGAGAGAGAGAGAGAGATAGAGAGAGAGAGAGAGAGAGGGAGAGAGAGAGAGAATGAATTATGAGAGAGAATCATTGAGTGGCTGCCTCCTGCTGGGGATCTCCTAACTGGGGATTGAGTCTGAAACCCAGGTATGTGCCCTGACCTGGAATCGAACAGCAACCTCCTGGTCTATAGGTCGATGCTCAAGCACAGAGCCACAGAGCAACACTAGCTGGGCCCAACCTGAGATCTTCTTAAGTTTCACTGCTCAAGTGAATTTTCCTGCCTGATCCCGTGTCCCAAAGAGACAGGGTAGAGGGAGCACTGAATTTAGTCAGGAGACCTGATTTGCAAAAGGGCTCCACTCCAGTTGTAGGCTTTTGGCAAGTGACTTCTGAACTTCTTTGAGCACATTTATAAAAATTTGGTGAGGATGAAATGAAGTAATCCATGTGACAGCCCAGCAGCTCCGCATTAGTTGGGCATGAATTGGACATGGAACCAGCCTCCTCTCCCTCAGAAGCAGACTGTCCACATGAAACTGAGCTCACAGACTGATGGCCCCTCCTCACCAGGATGCATTCGGGTAGTGTTGTCACCGGTCACTCCATCCGAAGATGTGGTCATGGCTCAGATGAGTGCCTAGCATGCCAAGCACCCCAGGTTTTCAAATCTCTCTCATCTCCTCTCACTCTGCCCCTTACCTCTGATTTATGGCTGAGGGCAAGGAAGCCCGGAGAAGGTAGGGCCCTGTCAACTGCTTTTCATCCATGAAAAGAGACAGGCTCCCCTTGCCCATTCTAATTTAGATGAGTCTTGGTCTCTCCTAACTCACTGTTGTACCCACGTAGGATTTTTTGACTCAACTAACAGAAAAATGTTGCTTTGATTTAGTAATGAAATCAAAGCCCTCTCTTTAATCCACCAGGACTCTCATTATGTGAGGGCTTGCAATGTGAATTGTGTTGTCCTGCTGTCGCTCGCTGGCTGTGTGGCCTTGGGCAGGATGCATGTCACCTTGGGCATGCCACCCTGGGACTCAACTCTCAGCTCTTTAGGCCTTTCCAGCTCTGAGATCATCAAAAGGCAAAGGGCGAAAGATATAGGTCAGGGAGCTTTTTCACACACATAATAAATGAAATCTGTTTGCTTTCAGAATCTTCAAATAGGGTAAAAAATCACTCCCTCACCTTTTGCCTTCATCCCCCCCAATCCCACTTCTCTGAAGTGACTGCTGTTTACAGTTAGTTGTAGGCCCTTTAGCCCCTTTGGCAAGCATTTATGTTGTATTTATGGTTATGAGCAGATACATTTTAAAAACTCAGAAAATGGATTGCATTATGACTGCCACGTTACAAACTTGCCCTTTTCACTTTATCAGAGGTATTTCCATATCAGTGTATACATATTATTTTTTTCACAGTTGCATCACATTCTATATTATGGATGTGTTTGCTTCACCAGTCTTCTGTTGATGGACATGAGTCTATTTTCATAAAAATGTATTTCTAAGTGTACTTAGACCTTGGCCATAGAGAACAATGGTTGTAAGTGTCAGTGGCTAAATGAAGTCAGTCTATCAAGCTCTGGAAATGGTGGCAAGAGAATGGGTGCATGCACACTGAGGACCACACCCTGGAAAGCCAGAATAAAGGGCTCCCAGGAAGTTACTAAGAGGCTGACTGTTTGGATGGAAGACTATTTTTGGAGACAGGCTGCCTGGTTGGGTGCCCTTGGCTGCCAGGGCAAGAAATTGAGCTGCGTCATCGCTTCCTCCACTTTCCACTGTCTCTGGCACTTCCAAATTTGTTTCTGTTCTCAGGGTCACTGGGGACCTACTGGGAGGACTGGAACCTGAGTGAGGGAGGAGAGAGAAGCCAAGAACAGTAGTGTTTGATCCCAGACTCTGGAGAAGGGACTGTGCCAGTTCTGCTCTACTCTGTCAGGTGGTGCATACCCTTCTGGAGCGTTATATTTCCCGGGGTCCCATACAGATCATGATAAAATGAAGCACCCCAAAAATGGGCTACTTAGAAGCTGAGATTTCAGACACCATATTGGAGGTGGAATAAATGTGGAAACTGGGAGTTTCTGGCCTGCAGGAGATAAAATAAGAGGCACCTTCTTCATGTGGAAGAAGGATTCGAGTCACAGCAGAGTGGCTGCTGTGGAGGGGAGAACCAGTCCAGGGTGTGGGAGAAATTGCAGAATGGCAGATAAGGGAGAACTTGCTCAGCTGAACTGTCCAACCATGGAACAAGCTATGTCACAAGGCAAAGGGCTTCCTGTCATGGGTGTCTCCAACCAAAGTTGCAAGTGAATGTCTTTGCCCTCAGAGGATTCCTCTTTGCAGAAAGGTTGACCTAAAATGCCCCTTCCAACTTTGAGAGTCTAGGACTCTCTATAGGGCAAGAAGCAGAAAGATGCAAAAATCAGCCTGAGTGGGTGGGACAAGTTATGTACCATGTAACCGGAGTGCTTTCATGTGCTCTGGAAGGGTGAAACAAAATGGAAACCTTCAAAGGAGGCTCAAACATTGTTTCCCCTGGGTCTTGGCAATCCTCCCCTGTCTGTCCTTGGCTTCAACTCTTCTTGACTCTATATTCATAAATTATTTCCACAGGAATAAATATATCACACACACTTTAGATGACCAGGAAATCTGGCAACCAGAAAAGAACTACATGTCCCAGGAGGATAATTGTACATTTTTTTTTCTCATTACAGTCTTTCTAAATTTGCATCCATCTCCTGGTTTCCTAGCACAGTGCTGAGGCACCACTCAGCTTTAATTTTAGGATTTCTCTACCCTTTGCAGCCTCTGGGAGGGTCTCTGAGCTGGAGCTGATAGCACCCACCATGTTGAATGCTTGTCCCTTGTTTTTCTGCGGATGAGGAAGAGTCTCTTGGACCAAATCTTGGTGAGGGAAACATGGCATGTGTGCCTGGGCCTGAGGAGGCACTGTGTGTGTTCTCTCATCCAGTCCCCACGGCAATATTTGGTGAACTGATGTCATAGCTCCATTTGCAGTTGAGAAAATTAAGTTTCGGAGAAGTGTGATGTCTTAATTAAAGCTGAGTGACGTCTCAGCACTGTGCTAGGGAAACCAGGATATGGATGCAAATTTAGAGAACCACCCGAAGATTCACTGTTGCTAAGGAGTGAAGCTGGTATTGGGTGTGGTTCTTTCATGTATCATGTTATATAGGTTTTCTCACTGCTAATAGTACTCACTCCTTTGTGTCTGAGAAGAGCTTTGTCCTTGAGTTTCATTGGGGGCTTGGCTGAATTCTTATAGGGACTATGGAAACTTTCTATCATTCCACTAAGAACATATGAATGGAAAGAACTCAATGGACAGTCAGTCACAGGAATAGCAGGACATTTGAATCCAGCATATTTGCTCATTTCCCTTTTTGGTAAGGGTTATTTGCATCAAGCTTGGTTTGCCCCTCCCCTCCTTTCTTTTCTTTTCTTCCTTTCTTTCTTCCTTCCTTCCTTCCTTCCTTCCTTCCTTCCTTCCTTCCTTCCTTCCTTCCTTTCTTTCTTTCTTTCTTTCTTTTTTTTTTTTTTGCTTGCCTTTAAAACTCTGATACCCACTTGTCCTCATTATTTGGTTATGACTGGGAATAAACACTGGTAGTGAGCATGGCCACAGATTCGTGGGTATCACTGCTCGGCTACCTTTAAATGCTTTTGGCTTGTCAATGGAACTCAACATCAACATCGTTAAGGGTTTATCTTGCAGCTGTGCTCCTAGGCTCTTAAACAGTTTCTTCTTTTGTAAAGTTTATTTAATAACACTTTGTTTATCAAATATTTATCAAGTGCCTATTATGTGCTAGGCATTGGGAATAATTACATAAACACATACATTGCAGATATGCACACACATACTCAGTGTGTCTAGTGGGGCCTTGAAAGTTAGTGGCAGATAAATTTCCTTTCTCATCCGCTTCCTCTCTTCTCAGAGTCCTTCCTTTGTTTATTTATTCAACAAATGTAGAGTGTGCTCTGTAGCACAATGCTCATTTTTAGGACATAGACCCAAATATTCTTACAGCTCTGTTCCTTTAAGAGCTTAGTTGAAGGTGGACATACAGATATTAATTATAATATAGTGTGTTAAATTATGCTTGGGGTGTATGTAGAGATTGGGAAGAAGGTACAAGGAGTTTGGGAAAGCTTTCTGGAGGAGGTGATACCTAAGTTGGGTCTTAGAGAGCAGTAGCTGTTAGCCTCTGGGCAAAGGGCTTTGAAGGAGAAGTGGGTGCAGGAGCAAAGATGTGGGGTGAAGAATGGCTTGTCGTACGTGTAGGGGGATCACTAAAGGCTGATGTTCCTGGAGAGAAATACACAAGGAAAGAAGTGCTAAGGGATGAGGCTGGAACCATTGCATACATTATCTAATATAATTTTCATAACCTCTCTATGTGGCATATACTATTATCATCTCCATTTAATAGATGAGGAAACAAAGGCTGAGGGAGGCTCGGAGATTTGTTCATTCAAACAGTGAGTTGAGTGGGTGAGTTGAGGTGCATGGACTTGAATATATGCTTGCTTGCTCAGCGCCCCAGCAGTGCCTGCAGAGGCAGGTTGGGAAGGTTTGGTTTGCTGGCTAAGGTGCTTGTTCCCTCTCTATTAATCTATCAAGGGTAATACTCTTGCTGAATCCTCTTTCTTCCACCTGGCTCATAGTGTTTTCCAACTTACAGTTAAATTGGAATGAGTGGGTCTGGTGTTGAAGCCTCTTCTGAGTCTTGGTTCTAGCGTTTACACTCCTTTTCATTTAGAAAACCAGTGGTCCAGAAATCTTAAAAAAAAGAAAGAAAGAAAGAAAACCCCAAGCCTTTATGTGCCTAACCATGTGTGATGGGAGAGGGAGAAGGTTTATCCACTTTCTTAAAAGTTCCAGGTTCATTTAGTAGCCCAGGCATTACCTGTAAATCCCTTAGTTCAGAGAAGCCCTTTAGGGACTGGAGAGGAAGCAATCAGTGTGGGTTGGAAGAGTCTGGAGCAGGTGGGACTTGAGCTGTCTCTTAAGGATGAGTAGGATCAGAAAGAAGGAAGGCCTGACAATGAGTAAAGTTATTCTGTCCCACCCAATGATAAATGGGATGCCTCTGGCTCATTCTCCCCATCCCCCAGGATAATTTCTGCATTGGAGTTGGCTCTTGTGTGGGAGAGGTAGTAAGGGTATCCATTCATTCAAAATAAGGTTTATTGAAAACTAATCAATTGAGAACACAAAGACAAGATGATGAAACTACAGAATGAAATAAAAAGGGCAATTACACAGCTAAGGGAAAAATTGGTGATACAAACAACCTCTTTAGAGAAAAAGTTAATAAAGGAACAGAGTAGAATCAACTGAAAAGTAAATTACTAACAGAGAGGAAGGCTTGAAGAAAATTGCAGTATATGCTGAGAAAAGAAATTCATCAGAGAAAATCAGAGATTTAAAGGTTGTACAAGGATGATCCCTCAGAAGGGTAACTGGGGCATCTGTGGAAACTCAGGCCACTTTTGCTTACGTTCCATTGACCAAAACATAGTCACATGGACCTACTTGGTTGCAAAGGAGGCTGGGAAACATCTCCAGCTGGGTGGCCTTGTGCCCTCTTAAAACTCAGGGTTTTTCCATTACCGAAAGGGAAATGAGCAAATGGATATTGGGAGCAATTCATCTCTGCCACAAGGAAAAAGTAATGGTGACCTCAGACTTGATCTGCAGCAGAAGAAAAACTTGAGAACATGGAGAAGAAATATTTAGAGTTCTGAGGGAAAAGGCAGTGTGACTGAAGACTTTTACACTTAATTAAGTCACTCTGCAAGGATAAGGCAGCCAGCCATTCTCATATATGCAAGAACTCCAGGATTATAGCACATATGAGCCCTTCTTGGGAAAAACCTACTTGTGATGAAAAAGATTAATCAAAAGCAAACTTAGGAAGGCTTGGTTAAAGGTTATTTGGTGAGCCCTTCATCTGCTCAAACAGAGCAAAGCTAAGCCAAGGTGGGCAGTAGAAATAGAATATGATAAAGTAAAAAGAATGTAACAGAAATGGAGAGCTGGGGAGGAAGTGGGAGAACACATAAGTGCTAACTTTCCCTCTCATACTAAATAGGGTGTTGCAACCTTTCAATATTATTATTATTATTTTAACTTAGAAGGATCCTAAGGAAGTATTATCTTTTGGTGGAGAAATGTGTTAAAAGTTCAGCTTTTCCATTATTTTTCTTTCCTGTAGAATTAAAATGAAGTTTAAAGATAAAAAAATAGCTATTTTAACCCTCACCAGTGTGGCTCAGTTGGTTGAGCATCATCCTATGCACTGAAAGGTTGCCAGTTTGATTCCCAGTCAGGGCAGATGCCTGGGTTGTGGGCTCGATCCCTGTTAGGGTGAGTGCAGGAGGCAGCTGATTGATATTTCCCTCTCATATCAATGTTTCTCTCTCTCTCTAAAAATCAATAAAAAACCTTTAAAATAGTTATTTTATAAAGCAATTCTATACATTCTTTTGTAAAACAATTTATTTATTTATTTAAATTCTTTATCGTTTTTAAAGTATTACATATGTCTCCTTTTCCCACCATTGATCTCTCCCTGGCCACTTCCACCCCCCAGCACATGCCCTCTCCCCCCTACTGTCTGTGTTAATTGATTATGCTTATATGCATGCATACAAGTCCCTTGGTTGATCTCTTACCTCCCTCACTACCACCCTTTCCTGCCTTCTCTCTGAGGTTTGACATTCTGTTTGATGCTTCTGTGTCTCTGGATCTATTTTTGTTCATCAGTTTATGTTGTTTATTATATTCCACAAATGAGTGAGATCATGTGATATTTATCTTTCTCTGACTCGCTTATTTCACTTAGTGTAATGCTCTCCAGGTCCATCTATGCTGTTGCTAATGGTAAGAGTTCTTTCTTTTTTACAGCAGCATAGTATTCCATTGTGTAGATGTACCACAGTTTTTTAATCCAATCATCTGCTGATGGGCACTTAGGCTGTTCATTCTTCTTTCATGCATTCTTCTATCCTTCACACTTCTATCCAGGTGAAAATTTAGTAACATGGGAAGAATTTATTAACCTATTTTTTGTGAATGGAAGGATCTTAGTTGACATTTAGCTGTGTATAATTTTGTGTGTTGATTGATTTTTAAACAAATAATGAGCTGGTCTTATTTGAATAAAACCACCAAGGCTATTCTAAAATGCACTGTTAAATTCTAATACTCAGAGTGGGAAGAGCTGAGTGGAACTTTCATGGGGAAGTTGGCAAGTCAGTTATGTGAACACCAAAGTGTAGGCAGAACAAAACACTTTATAAATCAGATGAACAATTGGGTGCTGGGGCCAGAGGAGAATGGGGCAGGTTTCACAAAGGAGATAGAGTTGAACTGAAAGTTGGAGGATGAGAAGAGTTCTGATAGGTTGAGAATGAAGAAAGGGCATTGGATCAACACACAAAGCCCGGAGAAGTGAAAGCATGCAGCATGTCTGGGTAGTGGGGAGTAATTTGTTATGGTTGGAGCACAAGAGATAAATGAAAGAATAGCTACTATTCATTAAGTGCCCACAGGTACCAAAGTATGACACACAGATATCTCTAGGCTGCCCAACAGCTTATAGAATGGGTATTATTAGCCCTATGATACAGATGAGAAACGGAAATTAAGAGAGATTTATCTGCCCAAAGTGCACAGTGGTAAGATTGTGATTTGAACCCCTGAGCTGCCTGTACTACTAAGTACATGTTTCTTCTTCTTTGCTATGACTTGTAGTGCACGGGAGACCTGAATTAGACAACTTTGTGAACACCAAGTATAAACATACAAATAAATGTAAAAAACTACTGTATAGGTTAATTCTTCATAGATAAATCTATTTTATATACTTACATACATGTGGACCTATGAAATAGAAATATATTTTACATGTAAATTTTATAGGTAAATCTTTAGGTAAATATAAGATTCAATTATGGTTCAGACTCTGCTATCCAGTGACCCCAAGTTACTTGATCTGAACCCTAATTTCCTTATCCCAAAAGGGATAATAATGGTAGGGCTGTCTACCCCCAGATTTGTTTTTATGTTCAAATTAGATCATAGATGTGAAAAGTTGAGAAAGTATAAAAGAGCTACACAGAAGGGTTTGTTATTGCTGAAGCACTCCTTGCTCTTCTGTGAACTCACAAACATCTGTTAAAGTGCGCACAGGTGTCTGTAAAAACTCCCTCAGTCATTGATTGGGTCCCTGTAGGCTTGCAACAAACAACTGGTTAACAGGTGGTTAACAGGCGAAAAACTGTGCTCTCCTGACTCAGATAACCAGCTAGGGCAGTGGTCGGCAAACTTGCGGCTCGGCAAACCGCAGCTTGCGAGCCACATGCGGCTCTTTGGCACCTTGAGTGTGGTGGTATTTTGTGGAAGACCCACACTCAAGGGGCCAAAGAGCCGCATGTGGCTTGAGAGCCGTGGTTTGCCGACCACGGAGCTAGGGGCTATGGTGGGAGGTAGAAGGGAGGGAGGAGGCAAGCAGTCGGCCTGCCTTCCGGCTTGCTGGGAAAGGCTGGGCCAGAGAGTTGAGCTGGGATGGCTGTCAACAGCTTGGTGAGTTATACAGGGCAGAGCAGGGTGTTCCAGACATGCCAGGCTACAGGGAGGAATCTCAGAGCTGCCAGGTGAGCAGGCCCTGCTATGTCTATCTGGTAGAGGCTCATAGTCTAGAAAAGGGATGGGTGTGTGTGTGTGTGTGTATGTGTGTGTGTGGAACAAAGGTATCAGGGGGCTCTGGAGTAGTGTTTCTTCTCCAGGAGTACTGATGAGGACAAGGTAGGCCTTTGCTTCGATGACACTGGGCTCTGACACCACATATGGGGTGGGCCAGCAGCCAGACCTCAGCTCTGAGCTAGTGTGGCCTGAGGCAATTTACATTTGCTCTAGGAAGGATCAGGATTGTTCTAGGGTCTGGGATGGGGCCTCACATGCTGCTGGGGGCCCAAAAGTCCTGTTGTGTGTATTGTGTGTTGGGGTGGTGGCAGTGGTTTTTGAGAGAGCCAACTTCTTACTTCTGTAGTGATTGGTTCCTTGCTCGTCTCAATGGTCTCTCTACTATGCCTAGACTGGCCTTCTAGCTCATTCTCAGCTCAGGATAAGCCCCTCAACTCCATGACTCCATGACATACAAAGGAAAGAGAAGACCTTTATCTCTTGTACCGCACTCACTATGTTGTATGAGAGTAGCTGTGTTAGACGATGGCCTCCTGATCATTAGAACACTGACTGAGCTCTCTGATGGTCCTGGGCCCAGCACTGTGCCCAGCCCTTAGGAGGCCTCGTGGAGTGAGCTCAGATCTCCCGATCCACACTGTCTGCCCACTGAGACCAGGATGCACTCAGCCACCACTGGCCATGAGCTGGTGCTCTCTAGGTAAGGTGGGGCTGCAGGAGCCAATGGTGGGGAACACCTGGGGCTCTGGTGAGTCCTCCTGGCCCAGAGGACAGTCCTTCTTCTACCTGTCACCTCTGGTAGTGAGAGACAAATAGCAAGATGCAATAGGGAATGTTCTCTGGGCTGATCCATGGAGCTGAGCTCTGGTGGGGGAGTCAGGTTTGGGACCTTGCTCTTGTTTTTCTTATCCTATTGGAAGCCAGGGTCATGGGAGTATATCCCAGGTGAGAGAGGGAGGAAGGCAGTGGGGGAGCTCTGCAAAGGCAGTTAGGTTGAATCATCATACATCTAAGCAGACTGCAGGGATTGGCTTTGTCAATTGTACAGTGTTGGGAGGAGGCTGGCCCAGGGCCTGAGCTGGGGGTGGTTCTTGACAGCATTAGTAAGAAATCCCCAGAAGATGCTTCTTGCTAGAGGGCTTGTGCTGGTTCCTTTTTTGCTCTACACAATAAACATCTTGTTCTGGCCTGTAAATTTGGAGGAAAGGAAAGAATGGGTATGGAGGAGATGGAAGAAAGGCACCCCCCCCTCTCCCCTGGAAATGCTTCCACTCTTGGAGAGTTATACCCTTGTCTCCCAGACAGTTCAAGTGACTCCCAGTGGGAGGGCTGGGGGGCAACTCTGCCTTTACCATCACCATCTTCAGGGGTAATTTTCTGAGAGAGCCCTTGTCACATTGGGGAAAACCCATATGCTTTGCCACCAACAGACTTGGGTTTAATTTTGGATGTGGCACTTGTCAGCTGGGTGAACTTGGGAACTAATCTGACCCTTGGTTTCTCATCTGTAATCTGTGTGGATCATTCCTGCCCCATAGCATTGTGTGAGTGCTAGCTAGTGCTTAACCCAGTGCCGGCATGTAGTTAGTGATTTTTAATAAGTGGTAGTAATTTTAATGTTATAGCACTTGTCGATGGTTATTCTCAGTTATTGGTCACCCAATGGGCCAGACACTCTGCTAGGCACTGTGGATATGGAGATACACAGGTCCAGCCTCTTCCTGGAGGGGCCTCCATCTAGGAGGAGAGATGAGCATGTGTGATTGGGGCACAGATGCAAGGGAGCTGCACACATTGCTGCTGGAGCAAGAGGCAGGGGCAGGGTGGGGTCGGAGAAGAGGTGAGACCTCCACAGGAGGGGTTTGTAGGCAGTTAGGGTGGGAGGTGGGGAGATCAGCAGTACCAGACAGAAGGAGGTTCGCACAAGGATTTGACATTAGATCCACCCGTTGTGGGAGGAGGCAGGAGCTGACAGTAGGGGCTTCCCCAGCAGGTGAGCCCACAGGGCTTATGCCCTCTGCTGGCATTGGAGCTCACCCAGTTTGGCTCAGGATAGAGTCTGCAGACTTTCTCCATCAATCAGTTGGGTGGACATGGACATAGCCAGGCTTGAGTTGGAGAGAGGCTGATGAGATGGTACTTAACATCACAGAGCTCTCTCCAGACTCAGGGCTAGGATCAAAGGTGGACCTTCCCAGAGGGAGTAGAACAGATTACTAGACAGGAATTGCAGATGTAGAACCCCTAAAATGCAGGCTTCAAGTGGTGTGGACTGGAGTGTGCTTTGTACAATGTTGTTATCAAATTGGGACATGGGGAAGGGTGAGCAGGAGGGGTGGCCTGTGAATTCCAGTGACCCCACATGCAATGCTCAATGTAAAACACACATGCACACACACACACACACACACACACACACACACACACACACACACTCTACAGAGGAGACTCCTTGATATTCAAGGATATACATTTGTGATTTTAGTTACTTGCAAATGACTTCAAAACTCTATGATATACACAAATTGGATGAATCATTTGAATGAGATAAAAACAATTACATTTACTACAAGTGTATGTGTATGTCACTTAGCTGGTAATAAAAATAAACAGCAGATTTTGTTCATTGAACTCTTACCATGTCCAGGCATGTCATATGCTTTACAGGCATTTCATTTAACCCCTGTTAAATCCAGCTCTCTCTCTGCACACCATGCCTGCTCCACACGGCCGAATGTGACTGCAGAAAGGCACACCATCAACCTGCCCTGCCCCATTCTAATTCATGACCATAGCCCTGGAATGAACCTGGGTGTTATTAGGTCATCTTGTTTTATTTCCAGTGGGTCTCAACTCTGGCTTCTATTAGCATTACCTGGGGGAGATTATAAAAAGTACTGGTGCCCTAATTCCACCCAAAATGAATGAAATCATAACCTGTGGTGTAGACCTGGGCATCACTATCTTTTTTTTTTTTAAGTTCTACAGTTACTCCAAGGGCAGCCTTGGTTGAGAACCACTACATTCTCTCTAATCTAGATGACTGTTTCACACCTTTCTCTTTTCAAACCCTTAACACCTCCTCTCCACACAAGGAGGTACTCTCAGTTGAGAACCTTATTTCCTACTCACGTGAGGAAATAATGGCAGAAGAAAACCTTCATACCTTCCACTACCAAATCTATGCCCTGTACAGTATTCTACTTTCTGCCTGTTATGCTGGATGATGAATTGTTTCTGTTCCTATATAAGACCACTGCCTCCCCACTTGTGCGGCATCCTGTTCCTTTAAGGAAGGACATGACTCCAGCAATTCTCCCTTCTCTTTCCAAGGTTTCTCTACTGGACCATTCCTTTCTCTGTCTTTCTTTCCCCCTTCCCTCCACCCCTCCATCTGTGGCTGCTGTTTCTCCCACTCACACACATAGGCACAGGCATATCTTCCTTGACTTCATCGACTCCTCCAGCCACTGCTTCATTTCTCTGCTTCTTGAGTCATCTGTGCCTGCTCCCTGCAGTTCCTCTTCTCCCATTATGTTAACCCCATCTAATCACTGTTTTGCCTTTATTACTTTACAAAAACTACACCTGTAGGGTTCACCAGTGACCTCCATATTGTCATATCCAATGGTCAAATCTCAGTCCTAATTTTCATTTATGAGCAGCATTTTATATAGTTGATTATTCCACCCCCCCTTCAAAAACTGTCTTCTCTTTTGTTGGCTCATCTTCATTTGTTCATTTTGGAACACCCCGGGGATCAGCCCTTGGACTTGGCCTCTTCTCTGTCTCCTCACTCCTTGGTGATCTCCTGCCATCCACATGCTGACAGCCCTCAATTTATAGCTCCGTCCCAGACCTTTTTCCTGAACACCACACTCATATATTCACTCACCTATTCAACAACTTTCCTTAGGTGTCTAGTAGACATCTCAATGATGACAAGTCCAAGACTGAATTGCTGCTTTTTCTCAAGCAGCTCCAAAGAGCGACAGAATCCCTGTGAAAAGGCCTCAATGTGACAGGAGGTGTAGGAAGCACAGGAAATGCACACTCAATCCCTTTTCTGCAATTTCCAAATACAAAAATAAAACCAAGTTTTATTTTTAAGTCATTTGGTGGCAAAACCTGACCTGGATTAATGTGAGTCTATTTATAAACCTTTATTTAACCTACTTAGTTTAAATATTTATTTGTTTTGTGGCAGAAACATTAATCCATATAACTATGAAGAGCTGCCCTGACCCTGCTGCAGATGTGATGTAATCTATGATTCAGTCAACATATTACTTTTCTAAAATATGAAGAATTCTGAATTCCAGTGCTTATTAGGTCCCAGAGATTCCTGATAAGTAATTGTGAACCTGTGTTAAAACTTTTCTAAATGTCTGGCATTTGAAACTATGCCTTTAAAAATAAAAGTTTCTTTTTTTCCTGGTAACTAAAAGTTCTTTTAAGGAACTTTCCAGGAACAAACTCAGTTTTCAGACCTGATTAAGATCAGGCACAGCAGGCCAAGCTGAGACAGGCATGCATGAGATGCAATTCTAAAACAGAGGGAGTGAATAAAACTCTGCATACTGTATAGTGAGATCACCCCTCCCACAGTACTGGCAAGCTAGGGTTATACTCCCTTTTCCCTAGTTATGAGATGAGAGGAGTCTCTCTATAAACTAGCCCAAGAGAAAAAGCCTATAGATATTGCTACTTAGGGTTCTTTAAATAAAATGGACAGATTACTTTCAATCTCTTTCTTTTAAGATCCACCAGTCCAGGAGTCCTGCCTATGCACACAGAGCTTCTGGTCAGCTTTTTAGTGTGTCACTTTTAAATTAAAAAGACCACTAAGGATCACCAGATATTTGAGAAAGTTTGAAACACAAAGGACAGAAGCCAAAAGAGACAAACTACAACAACTAAAACATAAAAAACACACAAAAAACCCCCACCTCATGATAAATAGAGACAATGTAGGGAGCAGAAGAAAACTTCACAAAAAATATAATTACTAGTGTCATAGAGACAAGAGAAGATATCACATCTACACTAATAAAAGACAAAGATGCTAATTGACCGTACCTTTGCTACGCCCTAAGCCACGCCCACCAGCCAATCAGAGCAACTATATGCAAATTAACCCAACCAATATGGTGGCCGGCAGCCACGGAGCTGGAGCAAGCAGGAGGCTTGGTTGCCCGGGCGATGGAGGAAGCCAAGCTTCCCGCCTGCCCTGAGCCGGCTGTGGCCTCTGCTGATGGCAACAAAGTTTCAATTATAGAAGACAAATAAATCCCACATCCCTGCTTCCAGCCTGCCTCCACTGGGAGCTGGGGCGGCTGGGGGTTGTGGCCAGCCTGCAAACAGCCATCAGCCCCTCACCCATGCTGGCCACACCTTCATGGGGAGAGGGTCCCCACTGGGGTGCTTAGCCAGCCTGAAAACGGCCCTCAGCCCCTCACTCAGACTGGCCAGGCACCCCAGCAGGACCCCCCACCCTGAAGAGGCTGTGGCCAGCCTGCAAATGGCCCTCAGCCCCTCACCCAGGATGGCCAGGCACCCCAGGGGGGACCCCCACCCTGAAGGGGCTGTGGCCAGCCTGCAAACAGCCATCAGCCACTCACCCAGGCTGGCCAGGCAATCCTATATAATAAAAGGGTAATATGCAAATTGACCCTAACAGCAGAACCACTGGGAATGACTGGTCACTATGACACACACTGACCACCAGGGGGCAGACGCTCAATGCAGGAGCTGCCCCCTGGTGGTCAGTGCTCCCACAGGGGGAGCTCTGCTCAGCCACAAGCCAGGCTGATGGCTGCCAGTACAGCGGTGGTGGTGGGAGCCTCTCCCGCCTCCTCAGCAGCACTAAGGATGTCCGATTGCAGCTTAGGTCTGCTCCCCGCTGGCAAGTGAACATCCCCCGAGGGCTCCCAGGCTGCCAGAGGGATGTCTGACTGCTGGCTTAGGCCCAATCCCCTGGGGAGAGGGCCTAAACCAGCAGGTGGTCATTCCCCGAGGGGTCCCAGACTGTGAGAGGGCACAGGCCGGGCTGAGGGACCTCCCCCCCCTCCCCCGAGTGCACAAATTTTTGTGCACCGGGCCTCTAGTTAATACAATAAAGACTGCAGAGAAAATGCCTGCCTCTTGTTTTAACATGTCATCTCACACATACCCACCTCAGCTTTCCTGCTATGCCTGATCTTATGTCTAAAAATTGAGTTTGTTCTACTTAAAAAGAGCTTTAAAAGAAATTTTAGTTACCAGGTAAAACAAACTTTTTTTTTTTTATATATATATAAGCATAGTTTCAAATGCTGGACTTTTAGAAAAGTATTAATACAGGTTCACAATCATTTGTCAGGAATTTTTGGGACCTGATAAGTATTGGAATTCAGAATTCTTCATATTTTTTTAAAAATATATTTTATTGATTTTTTATAGAGAGGAAGGGAGAGGGATAGAGAGCTAGAAACATCGATGAGAGAGAAACATCAATCAGCCGCCTCCTGCACACTCCCCACTGGGTATGTGCCCGCAACCAAGGTACATGCCCTTGACAGGAATCGAACCTGGGACCCTTGAGTCCACAGGCCGATGCCCCATCCACTGAGCCAAACTGGCCAGGGCAAATTCTTCATATTTTTAAAGAAGATGCAGAGAATAAGATAGAACTCTTGGAAATTAAAAGTATGATAGCAGAAATAAAGGAATCAGTCAGAGGATTTAGAATATAAAGTTGAAAAAATTTTGCAGAAAGTCAAACATGAAAAGGCAATGATATGAAAAATAAGAAACAATTATTCTAAAAAGTTGAACATCTGAGAAGTAGGACTTACAGAAAAAGGAAATAGAGACTACAGAGGGCAAGAATTATTCTATCTAATAAAAGGGTAATATGCAAATTAACCATCACTCTGTCACAAAGATGGCAGCACCCATAGCCACAAGATGGTGGCGCCCAGTCCTCTCAGCCCTGCCAGAGTCCCCCAGTCCCGGGGGGGGGGGGGGGTGGCTGCTGAGAGCAGGCAGCGTGAGCGACCTGGCGGAATGCTTGCTTCATCCCCGTGGTGACGAGGCAAGCGTTCCACCCCAGCCAGGAAGGGCCTCTGGGCAGCGGGCACAGAGCGGCCAGCAGGGGGAGGGAATGTTTGCATCATAGCCCTGGCGGAATGCTTGCGTCATTGCAGGCCGGGCTGAGGGATCCCTCCAACCCCCTGCATGAATTTTGTGCACCGGGCCTCTAGTAAGAAATAATACAAGAAATATTCTGAGAACTAAACAACATGGGCTTCTACCAAAGCATGTCATTGTGAAAAAAACTGAGGAAAAGTTTATAGACAGAGAAGGAAAAACAACCCTCAAACTATCTATCTATACTAATAAAAGAGTAATATGCTGATTAGACCGGGAGACCTTCTGGAGACCTTTCGGATGTCTATCTGGACAAAGCCGGGGGCTTGGCCGGCCTGCAAACCACCCCCAAACAGCCCTCAGCCCCTCACCTAGGCTGGCCATGCCCCCCAGTTGGGACCCTCACCCCAGTGGGGGTGTGGCCTGCCTGCAAAGGGCCATCAGCCCCTTGCCCAGGCCAGCCACACCCCCCAGCAGAGACCCCCCACCCTGAAGAGGGTGTGGCAAGCCTAAAAACAGCCCTCAGCCCCTAATCACCTCTGCCTCGGCCCCACCACCATGGCTTTGTCTGGAAGAACGTCCAGAGGGTCTCCCAATCTAATTAGCATATTATGCTTTTATTAGTATAGACAGAGGCCTGGTGCACAGTTGGGGGCCAGCTGGTCTGCCCTAAAGGGGGTTCTGGATCAGGGTGGGGATCCCCTTGGGGGGCAGGGCCTCGATGGTGGTGTGGCCAGCCTGCAAACTGTCCTCAGCCCCTCACCCAGGCTGGTCACGCCCCCCAGCGGGGACCTCCACCCTGAAGGGGGTGTGGCAAGCCTGCAAACGGCTCTCAGCCCCTCGCCCAGGCTGGCCACTCCCCCAGTGGGGACTCCCCCACCCCGATGGGGGCCTTGCCGGCCTGAAAACTGCCCCAGGACCCTCGCCCAGGCAGGCCCCGCCCCCCAAGGGTATCCCCACCCTGATCCAGAACCCCCTTCAGGGCAGACCAGCTGGCCCCCAACTGTGCACCAGGCCTCTGTCTATACTAATAAAAGCATAATATGCTAATTAGATTGGGAGACCCTCTGGACGTTCTTCCAGACAAAGCCATGGTGGTGGGGCCGAGGCAGAGGTGATTAGGGGCTGAGGGCTGTTTTTAGGCTTGCCACACCCTCTTCAGGGTGGGGGGTCTCTGCTGGGGGGTGTGGCTGGCCTGGGCAAGGGGCTGATGGCCCTTTGCAGGCAGGCCACACCCCCACTGGGGTGAGGGTCCCAACTGGGGGGCATGGGGGGCAAGCAGGCCAGCTGGGGGGTAAGTTGGAGGCAAGCAGGCCAGTGGGGGGCGGTTGGGGGTGATCAGGCTGGCAAGGGGGGGCATTTGGAGGTGATAAGGCCAGCAGGCAGAGTGGTTAGGGGCGATCAGGCAGGCAGGCAGGTGAGCTGTTAGGAGCCAGCAGTCCCAGATTGTGAGAGGGATGTCTGACGGCCGGTTTAGGCCCGATCACTGGGATGGGGCCTAAATCGGCAGTCGGACATCCCCTGAGGGATCCCAGATTGGAGAGGGTGCAGGCCAGGCTGAGGGACACCCCCCCCCCCCCAACTTGTGCACAAATTTTGTGTACTGGGCCAGTAGTATATATATAAAAGCCTAATAGGCAAAGTGTCCCCTCGGGAGTTCAACTGACTGGGAGTTTGATTTCTCACTATGATGTGCGCTGACCACCAGGGGCCAGCGTGGACCAAAGGAAGGCCCCGCTAGCAGCCGGGAAAGGCAGGCCCCGGCCAGTGGTGGCAGCAGCCAGGGAAGGGAGGCTCCGGCCGGTGGCCAGCAGCTACTAGGGACCCTACCCATGCACAAATTTCATGCACTGGGCCTCTAGTTACATATAAGAATAGAAATCTGATTCTACACTAACATTAGAATCTAGAAGACAATGAAGCCATACCTTTACAATTCTGAGAAAATTATTTCCAACTGAGAATTTATATCTGGACAAATTATTAATCAAATGTGAGGGTGGAATACTGGCATTTTCAGATATGAGGAGTCTCAACTATTTTACCCCCCTCCCTCTCTATACATCCTTTCTAAGTAAACCACTGTAGACCTATTCCTCCAATGTTAGGGAATAAGCCAGTAGAAATGGATGCTCTCTTTAACAGAGAGCCACTAATTAGCTTGGGCTGGAGTAGGTGGACAGAAGGTTCCAGAATGGAGAACATTATGTTAAGTGAAATAAATCAGTCCGAGAAAGACAAGTACCATATGATTTCACTCATATGTAGAATTTAATGAACAAACTGAACTAATAAGCAAAATAGAGACAGACTCATAGATAGAGAGCAGACAGACAGTTCTGGTGGGGCGGGGGCGGGCCGTTGGGGGAAGGTAGAGGGATTGAGCAAAAAAGAAAAAAAGAGAAAGAACTCATGGACATGCACAATAGTGCGGTGATTGTGGAGGGTGGGGGGTGGAGGAGGGTATAGGAGGGATAAATGGTGATGGAAAAATATAAAATAAAGAAAAAATAAATCCTAAAAGAAAAGAAATAAAAAAAAGAACTGTTGGAAAGTTGGCTGAATTAGTGATAAGTACTGACAACTAAAGAATGTACAAGAGAGGAATTATCATAACATACCACATGGCTGAGCTGCAAACAATAATGTATCTATTCATAATAATGTAACTTCTAGTGTTGACTCAATCTAAAAAAATGTTATTGTTACTGGACAGCCCCTTGAGTTGGAGGAGTAGGGCTGTCCCCTCCTTGGCTCTTGTCAATCAAGTGATTTCAGACAAGTGATAGACAGCAGCATTGAAGCAAAGCAAGCAAATTTATTAAAAATACACTTGGCATAAAGCACAAGCAGGCAACTCAGTGAGTCTGAGTGCTCTGCCTGGCAGGGTTTCAAGGGGGTTTTATACCCTTTCCCCTATAGGTTTCAAAATTCCCCTGCCCAATATCTTGGGTAGCAGACTAGGATTCAAAGTCCCCTTCTACATTGTTGTGGCTGATCTAGAATGTTTGCACATACATCTGGTCATCCTGTTTGGCAAGTCCTAAGTCGGCTGGCTGGCTTCTTTATTTAGTGGGTGAGGTAAACTCCTCTTTTTCTCCCGCCCTCCCTTTCCCGAACAGTTATCTATTCTACCTAACATTTCCCCCTCAAGTGATATCTGTCCTTGGGTTTAGCTGGCACAAGTGGCATTACTTGGGTCTTTGTTCTCTATTTTCCCAGGCCAGGGTGATTGAAGCGATGTATTCTCTGGTTAGGGAGGAGAGGTATAAACCATGTGCTCTCAAGTGTCCTTGGTTGGGGAAGATAAGGCCTTTCGATTCACAAGCTGGCTGCAAGCTGCCCAAACTGTTTGGCCTTGTTTAATTTTCTTATCTTAGTTTCCCCTTTCCATTCACCCAGGAATTTTCCTAGCTTCTTACTATCAGCCACAGTACAGCTATATTAAAAGATGTGGCAAGTAGAAGAGGTATGTGGAATGGAGGTGAAAGAGCTAAATCCTCATTTTCTGGTGTAGGCAGTTAATGAATAATACTTAACATTGAAAAAAAGAGCCATATAAGCATGCTATTTAGGTACACTCAGGCAACTCTAGACATAGATAAGAGTTGACAGTTATTGCATTTGGGCAACAGAAATTAGGGGCATGAATGGGAGGGGCAGGGCCTGAAATCATGTATGTGTACTGCTTTGACTGAAAAAGGGGCTTAGTGTCTCTTCATGTATTCCGATGGGCACCACAAGTAGGCACAATAGAAATGGATTGATTGTTGGCTGAAAACATAGTAACAATACAAAGAAACAGCAGGAGTACGTTCCCTCCGATATTTTGCGTAAGGCCGTGGCAGAAGCACTTCCTTTTTCTGGTTCTCGGAAAATAAATTCCTATATCATTTCTCTTTTTGTCAGAACCTGTGTATTCAGTGTTCAGCTCATCTTTAATTTCAGCTCTATTGAAAGAGGTTGGCCTAGCTGCTAACACTGGCAGGAAGAAAGGCCTTTCGGAGGAAGGCTAGTGTGGGATTCTGGCTTAGTCACTTACCAGTTTTGTGTGTGGACTCCTTACTTAAGCCCTCTTTCCTCACCTGAAAATAGAGAACTCTTTTTGCCTCAGATTGTGTGAGGAATAAGTGAATAATTTAGTACATAGATTGCTCCCAATTTTAAAATTAAAAACATAAAGGAACACTGTGGTTAACCCTTGGTCTAGGATAGGTGTCCTGTGATATTGGGTTTGGGCTCCACAGATGAACCATTCACATGGGGCAAGAGTTTAGGAAGGGGAGGGCAGAAATGATCTAGGAAGTTTTCTGATTTTAGCAGAAGTTCAGCCTGTTCTTTGGGTGTAGTGTCTTCTGATCTCACTGCAGAGCTCAGCAAATTTGCAGAGACCCAGATCTTGGAATGTTTCATGCACAAGAATCAATAAAAAGCTCTAAGCTAATTTAGCTTCCATCTCTAACACAATCAGAACAACTGCCCACCTCCCAGATAATGTGGAATGATAAACCTAGTGTTAACAGGTTATCTTTTACTCCAAGGTTCCTGTGTACCTTGTGGTGATCACTCAGTTAAGCCAAGAACTTGGGGCCAAAGCCCTGCTTCTGTGACAAGCTAACCCATTCTCTGACTCAAAACCTAGTACTTTAGTAATGGCCTGCTTGTAGGATTCTTATATCAGGGGATGCTGGACTGTGAGATCATTGGGGTGTATGTTCTTGGCTCATTTTATGAACTTGTTTGGTTCTTGGAGGTCTCAGTAAATTCCAGTTCTGGTCTGTGGTCAGTGCCTCACACTCTGTACCCTGGAAGGAAACACCTGCTGGAGGCTCTAGGGAGTTAATGAGGCCAAGGCAGCCTCTCCCTTATCAGCTCTCTTCCTCCTTAGAATTATCTTCTGGTGCTTCTGGGTCTGACAGGGTGGAGGAGAAAGGAGATTAGCAGAGGAGCTGTCAGGGGCCGGAAGGTGTGGCGACAGTGCCGGCAGGAGTGAGGGCAGCAGGGATAAAGCAGAAGACAGCCCCTGAACATGAGAAAAGAGGAAAGTAAAGCTTGGCTGGCTAGGCCTCGGGAAAATAGGAGTGAAACCAGATCTAGATGTCAAGCCTGTAACCCTGGTGTAACAGGGGGGAGGTCAGGAAGCAGAAGACACACAGGATACAGTGGGGTCCTGCATGAAATAGACACTATTGAAACTGCCAAGACGCCCAGGGTGGCTCAGGGGCAAAGGGGATGCAAGGGGACCCTGTAATCAGGAGGAGTTAGTATCAACCACTTAATAGAAAAATCTTATAATAGAAGAATCTAGTCTCTACAGCTCTGTTATTGTTTATTTCTCATGGTTTTGCAAAGTTACACCTGCAATCTTGGACTATCCCTTCCAGTCGCCTCATCTATCAAAGCCCAGGCACAACCTTTGGAAGGAAGGTTAAGAAAAAAGGCTTTGAGTAGATACAATGGATGGGCAAAGCTCTACCACAAAACCAAGCAGTGGCTCATGGGCGAGTGCCCTGTTCTCACGCACAGCCCTGTTAGCCTTCAGAGAGCCGGAGCTAGCTGGGCCCCCAGAGCTGGTCTAAACCAAGCTTTTCAGACGTTTATTGAAGTGATTCAGGGTATGCTTACACAAATAAAAAGTAGGAAGTACAGATAAGCCTCGCAGCCACTAGAAAGTCACCATGCATCTGGTTTCTCTGTGGCTGCACGGTTTCCTGTCTGCTTCACCCCAGGCCTCTGCCCTATTCTCTTCATAGGCCAACTTCCTCTGCTTCTGCAGGTCCCCACAGCCTCATCGCTTGATCTCGTGCATGGCGTTCGCTTCTCTAGGGCCCTCACTACCTTTCCTTTAAGCTTTAGGTCTGCCACCAGCTCACTGTAGTCTTTTTTCATAGTTGCAGTTTTCAAAGTCTCTGATTGGTCCAGCGCCCTTTTTTATGGGTGAGTTACTTTTAAATGAAAATTCCACCCTTTGACCATCAGGAGAGGCCCAAAGAATAAGTGGGTGGGTAGTGGCAGGTTGGACAGGTAAAATGACTTGCCTATTTTAGTAACATTGGAAGTCTGCAAGCCATCTTCCAAAGAATTTAAAAAGCATCAATGGAAACCTCCCCTTCCCCCCACCCCCCATTCCCTTATTAGTCTGGAGTGCTGGGTACATGGGGTGGAGTGGTAAGGGGGCTGGTCAGCTAGGAAGGAGCATGAGACTTGTCCTCAGGGTCTTTGCCGGGATCACAGGGCCACAGAAATCCATTCAGTCTGTTTTGACAGGTTACTTGGTGAATCATCCATCTCTCACTGAAAGTTTGGCCTGGATGGAGTAAAAGGAGGGAGGTGAGAGGCTGGCTAGAGAGGGGTGGAGAGTGGGGGCCTCCTTCCTATTAAGGAGGCAGGTGGGTCAGCAGCTAGTAGTCCCCACACTCCAAGAGCACCTTGCTCCTGTTCCCCGGGGAAGGCTCTTTGCTGGCAGGCTCCCAGGTGGCCACCAGCTCAGCTGTGTTTGCAGGTAGAGGTCTCTTTCTGACCTGGCTCACTCTCCCCATAGTGACTCTGGCTCCTGGTGTTTTGTTAGCATCAATTATAAACAGAAGCAAAATGCTCAAATGCTGCAAGCGACTCTTTATTTTTCCATCTCACCTGATGCCTTTGTAGTTTGCTCTGATCTGCCCTGAATCTGTGTAAGACCTTGACATTTCCACGCCCTTAAATGGCTCACTTCAGCTTCTGTTTTATCTTACGTCAGCCCAGTTCCTACTAGCACCAGGATGACGCTTGTTTCTCTGTGTCTCAGGATCTCTTGTTCCTGGACACCGCCCTTGTGTATTGACATTCCTTCTCTGTTCCTCAGTGGATTTCTCACTTTTCCCCTCCTTACCAATTCTTACTCATGTACCCCCTCCCCAAGCTTGATTGGGGGAGCTCATGTTATCATCATGGATCTTTTCTTAGACTTGGGCTGGACTGAGTGTGAGCAGGAAATATAAAAACCCACACTCCTTGAAGCCCACACTCATTTCCACTAGAAATGTTACACATGAGAAATTCGGAAACTCTTTGATTCAGCAATTTGACTTCTAAGACTGTGTCTTATGGATATAACCATGACTTCCCTCCAGAGACTAAGTTTAACAAAGCACTATTTATAATTACCAAAAAAAATGTTGGAAATGACTTAAACGTCCAGCCTTTGGGGGTGGGGTAAATTTACGGTACAGTCACATAAATTGTCTGGTTTTATTGCATCTTTGTAAAAAATCTGGATAATAAAATAAAACCAGGAAGGGTGTGTTATCTGTAGTTATCTTGGGTGGGTGGAGAAAGAATGGATAACTTTTCTTCTCTTGTCTAAATTATATTTTTTTAAATTTCTAGAATGAACATAAAATTCTTTGGCACTAAGAAGAACAATGGCTTTAAAAACAAATGTTATCCACCCAGACAGCTATAATAATATATGGGTTGAAAATTTAGGTTCTGTTAAAAATGCTCCCAAGCCCTAACTGGTTTGGCTCAGTGGATAGAGCGTCGGCCTGCAGACTGAAGGGTCCCAGGTTCGATTCCGGTCAAGGGCATGTACCTTGGTTGCGAGCACATCCTCAAGGGGGTGTGCTGGAGGCAGCTGATCGATGTTTCTCTCTCATCGATGTTTCTAACTCTCTATCCCTCTCCTCTCCTCTCTGTAAAAAATCAATAAAATATATTTAAAAACAATTCTCCCAAAATAAATTAGAAATGGAATTTACATTTGTAACATTATAAACAATATACTTGAGCAACCTCAATGTATTTGTTGATTAAAATCAGTTGTCCACCAAGCCTTATCTAAACACAAAACTTGGGGTTTACTCTAATTTTTCTTACCAATGATAGCGAGTAAGTAACATCAGGATTCAGTGACTGGAGTAGTTTGCTTTGCTTAATCTTCAGTTCACTGTGAAATTACTCAGCTCCAGAAGCGGGAGGTCTGGGTGAATAGATGGCCGGTTTGAACCCTGGGAAGGAGATTGGCCCCTTCAGGTGAGGCTGTTCTGGAAGGGGCTCTGACCCCGGGAGGAGTGATCAGGGCTGGGAGTGGGAGGGGCAAGGGTGCTTGCCCTCCTGCAAGTATTAGCATAATGCACTTCTGGTGCTCTCCAGGCAACTTTGCTTTGTTTGTTTCTTCTCTGCAGGCAAGGTAGAGCCCACTGTGCCACCTCCGCAACCAGCAGCCCAGAGGAAAGCAGCTATGGGTCCCAGCTGAAGTGAGCTGGCTTCCTTGACCCTGACCCAGCCCTGGTGCCACGTCTCTGTCCCAGCGCTGAGGTAAGACCCCTTGAGGACGGAGAGGGGGCAAAATGCCTCTGGTTGGGGTGGTGGTGGTGAGTATGTGAAAGCCTTCCCCTCGAAGGCTCAGGAAAGAAGGAGTAGTCGTTCCTGGTTCAAACCATCTGCTTGCACCCCAGCCCATTGGGAGGCAAGGTCATTTGGTGGCAAAAGAGGCTGTGATTTTTCAGAGCAGATCTTTTGGAATCTTAACAGGGAGTTGAATCCACCCAATTGCTGGTGAAATTTGAACTCCAAAGGTAGTAAATTTATTCTCTAGGTAAAACTGCACCTAATTCAGGTGAATGCTTAACTTAGGTGCACCTGTTCTCTTCTGCAAGGGAAGTTGAGCTCCTAGGAAACTCGTTCTCTCTCTCTCTCTCTCTCTCTCTCTCTCTCTCTCTCTCTCTCTCCCCAATCGAAAGGAAACAGAGTAACAGAAATTGTGTGTGTGAGGTTATTGCAAAACGTTCCACTAAGCTCACTAAAAAATGTCTTTAATTACCTATATATGTTCTGATTATAAAGATAACATGTACTCATAGGACATTTGGAAAACTACTGATGTGGCGGAAACAACATGCCTGAAATCCTATTGCTGTGAATAGTCCTCCAGGTGTTTTTTTATTAAGGTTACTCTTTAAGCCTCGCATGTTGACGCCTTTCACATGGAGGTAGAGAGGTGAGTCAGAAAGAACACTCAGGAGCAGGAGAACTTGTTTCTAGTCTGGAGGCTCTTGAGAGCAGATTTTTAAATATTCAGGAATTTGGCAAACTGGTTGTTAAAAGATTGTTGGCCGCTTGAAATTGGCCTTGGTGGGAAAATTTACACCGCGGACATGAGCCAGTGCTGCAAACCAGACATGAGCCAGTGCTGCAAACCAGAGCTGTTTTGTTCTGGAGATTCAGGTTACCAGAACATCTCTGGTTCCAGAGCTTGCTCTACCACCAACAGGCTGGGTGGCATGGGCAAGTCACCTCACCAGTGCCTCCCTCCTCTTCCACTCCTGTGAACAGTAGGTGCTCAATAAGCATTTGTTAAATGAATGAATGAGAGTGAGATTTCTGTTGTTATCCCATAAGACAGTTGTGAGAGTCCTATAAGAGAGTGGAAATAAAACGCATTGCATTCTGTGAGGCTCCCTCCTTATGGACAGAGAGGGTTTAGTTGATTGGTAAACCTTTGGTTTATTTTTATTTAATTTTTTTGTTAATCCTCACCCGAGCATATTTTTCCATTGATTTTTAGGGAGAGTGGAAGAGAGAGGGAAAGACAGAGAGAAACATCGATGTGAGAGAAACACATTGATTGGTTGCCTCCTGCACGAGCCCCGACCAGGGCCTGGGTTGCAGAGGAGCCTGCAACCAAGGTATGTGCCTTGATCCTCAGGTGGATGCTCTATCTACTGAGCCAAACTAGCTATAGCTGGTTTATTGATGGAGAGAAGTCGCTGGCATTTCCCCCGTTGGCTCTTGCTACTTGGGGGAATCTGTGAATTACTGACATCCTTTCATAAGGGCAGATGAAAACTCTCCATTTACTGATCAACATCTGGGGCAAATTTCCTTGCTGGAAAAATCAAGAAGTTGGTCAGAGAAGTGTGAACAGGAAGCCCCAGCGCTACCAGTTGTGAGAGCCAGGACTGAAATCAGAGCTTTTGACTCATAAGCTCTAATGGGGGTTGGAGAGGTGGGGGTTAGAGGAGGGAGGAGGAGAAGGGGCACTTCCTGCCAAATGTGAAATTTAAACAAAAGCCTCTTTCTTCAAGGCCCTGCTGTCAGCAGATTAGAGCTAATTAAATTAGCATAATGGAGCCCCAGCTTCTGCCCTCTCCCTCTACTTTCTGAACCTCTTGGTTCCTTCTCCTCACCTCTTTCCTCAGTCCTGAAGGAGGGGATGAGAGAAGGTAAGGCGTCAGTTAAGCATCAGTTGACTCTGTAGAGTTGTAGTTCAGAAAATGCTAAAGGTGGAAAGGACCTTAGAGGCTATCTGGTCCTACACCCTCATTTTAAGAAGCCAGACTCCACAGCGGGTGATTTTCCTGCCTGAGGTGAAGGTCTGTGCTCCTGGGAGGCAGGGAACCAGGCGGGGAGGATGGGATGGGACACCACCCTGGAGGCCACTTGCTCACGGAGCCCTTGCATAGGACTGGTAAGGGGGAATGGTGGATGGTCTCTGGGTGCCTCTATCCTTCTCAGTCCCTCTCCTGCACCTGCTTCCACAGCCCCAATGCACATCATGAGGTGTCCCTCTGGAGTGCTAGAAATTAAGCCCCCTTCCTCAACAGGGGCCTGGTTTTCTAGGCCAATGAAATCAGCTGAGAAGATCTTATTCTGAGGACCTTTGGGTATGTGTATGGGGAAGGAAAGGGTGTTTGAGCTCATGATGGCTCCAGGCACTGTGCTTTGTGTTCTGCCTGCATGATCTCATTTAATTCTGCAATGACCTAGCAAGGTAGGTATTTCTATCACCATGCGGCAGAAGTTTACATTGAGTCTTGCAGAGGTGAAGAGCCTGCCCAAGATTCCACACCTGGTAAGCAACAGAGATGTAAACTAAGCCTGTCTGTGACCTCCACACCTCCTCAAAGTTAGTGAGCACTTTTCCCAGCAAGCACTGGCCCACATGGATTGGAGTTCCCAGGCCAAGTTTCAACAGGCAGGGCCACTTTCCTTGAGGAACATCATTCTGTCTTTGAAGCTACCTGAACAGTTGCAGCTTAAAGTGCTTAGAGCTTTACAAAGGGCCACACTGTTCCTTTCAGTCTCAGTGGCTCTTCCGCATACAGTAAGATAGCATCGGAGCTGGGAGCATCCAGAGGCTTTTAGAGTAGTTTCCTTATTCCTGTGATGCCCCAGGAGTGAGGTGGCATGCTGGTGGCCTCACATCCCTCAGCCAGTTAGAAGCAGGGGCTTTCTCAGCCTCTGGACTCTCAGTGCTCTCTCCAGGGAACATACTGAGGTGGATCTGTTTGGTTTTCCTCTGTATTTAGGTAAGAGATTATTCTGTTGGCAAGAGGGATTTAATTCAATTCATAGATATTTACTGAAAGCGTACTGTGTGCCCATCCAAATATCCCAGCCTGTTTGCGCAATAAATTCTGGCTCATCCTTTGGTATACAGGTGTGACAAGGGGAGGAGCTCCCTACATCAAGATTTTATACGACGTATACCATCCTGTAACTACTCAGCTCCAATCTTTTGTAAGAATTCTAAAGGGGGAAATTATGTCTCAAACTGCTTTGTGTGTCCCAGGGTTCCCAGACTTCTGAAAATAGCTCAGTCTGCTAACTGGGGAACAGAGCAGCCAAAGGTGGGTCAGCGTCTTTGGAAGACTCTTGCAGAGAGGTAGGGCCAAGGGAGGAGGCGGCATGGTTGAAGGAGTGAATGGGTAGGCACTGATAAGTCGGGTAGGTTTCTTTTCCAGCAGAGCTGGGGTGGGTGGGGGAGCTGAGTGTACAGTTTTGTAGGCAATCAGGAATCCTTTCCATCAGTGGCACCTGATCAACTTCCAGAGAAAAATCTCCAATCAGTAGGGCACTCAGAATGTGAATTAGGGTTGAAAGGGTTCTTTGGAAAGCTTGTTGGTTGGCCTCCACATCTTACATTTGAGGAAATGGAGGCCCAGAAAGGGGAATGATCTTGTCTATGACACAAGTGAAACTGGAGTCTATTCTTCTGAATGCCCGGTCAGGGTCCTTCACACAAAATCCTCTGGCTGCATAGGGAGGAATGTTCTAGGAAGCAGCTATAGCCTGCTTTCTGCTTCAGCTTGTCTGGCCCAGTCCCTGTGATGGGTTGGGTTTGGTTGTTAGAGGAATTTGTGGCCAATTGCAACCCAGTATGGAGAAGATGCCCTCTCAATAATGCCAGGGATCCTTGGCTTCTCAGTGATGCCAGCCCTTCACCCTCCTTCTTTCAGATCTTTCCTAGACTAGAACTTGCTTAGGCCAGGGGACTGTCACCTATGGCTTCACGCTGGGAATTCACCACTGTGGGAAGGCATCACAATACAGAGAAAAGTGTCCCAGCATTGGAGACCTTTGACCTGGTTTGGAGCTGGCTTGACCATAGCTACAAGACTCCCTGGCCTTTATGACCTGATCTGTACAATGGGATGAATAATAACTACCTAGAGTGAAGATTAATAATTACTTATGTAATGTTTTCTCGCAAATTAGATGACCATTAAATGGTACTCATTTTTTTTTCTTCTTCATATATCTCTACTGAAGTATAATCAACAAAAACCTATGGGTGTTTAAATTGCACAACTTGATGAGTTTTGACATTTGTATATACTAATGAAATTCTCCCCCAATCAAATTAATGAATATAACCACTACCCCCCAAAGTTTTCTCCATCACCTTATCCTTGCCTCCTGCCCCTCTCTATGTCCTTGCCTCCCATGCCCAGGATATCACTAATCTGCTTTCTATTACTGTCGGTTACTTTGCATTTTCTAGCATAATATATGTATGCACTCTACTTACATCAGTATAATTCTACTGGTATTCATTCATGTTGTGTATATCAATAGTTCATTCCTTTGTTTCTGAATTGTATCCCGTTGTATGGAAATACCACAATTTGTTTATCCATTCACCTATTCACAGACATTTGTGTTGCTCTCAGTTTTTTGGCTGTTGAAATAAAGCCACTATAAGCATGTGTGAAAATATTTTTGTGAGAACATATGCATTCTGCTCTCTTGGGTAAAAAAAATGAGTAAAATGGCTGGATCATATAGTAGGGTATGTTTAATTTTTTAAGAAGCTGCCAAACTGTTTTTTAGAGAGGTTGTACCATTTTAACTCCCACCAGCAGTGCATGAATGACCCATGTGTTCCACTTTCTTGCCAACACTTGACATAGTCAAGTCTTTTTAAGTTTAGCTATTTAACAGGTATGTGGTTCTCTTTTTGTGGTTTTATTTGCATTTCCCTACAGATTAATTATGTTCATTATATTTTTATATAATATTTTTATTTGCCATTTGCATAGTTCCTTTGGTAAAATGTCTGTTCAGATCTTCTGTCCATTAAAAAAAATGGGTTATTTGTTTTCTTACAATTGAGTTATGAGTTCTTTATATATTCTACAGACTAGTAGTGCTTTATTGGGAGATGCTTGTGAATATATTTTCCAATTCTATAGCTTGCATGTGGTGGGTTAGAGTTAGGGTCACAATTCAGTTGAATAAGTGCTATGCATAGGAAGTGCGAAGGAAGGTCAGTAATCTTGGGTGAAGCCAGGGAAGCATCTTAGAGGAGAAGGTGTGTGAATTGGGTCTTAAAGGAAATTATAAATTAGCTAGATGGGGGAAGGACATCTAGGTAGAAGTTTGTATGTGCAAAGGCATGGAGATACAGAATGTCAGGTGCATGCAAAATTGTAAATAATATGATTGGAGCACTGGGATTTGGGAGTAGAAAGGTGAGGACTAGAATCACAGTAGCCCTACTTATTGGCTGTGCACCTCCTTAAAATTTTATTTATTTATTTGGAAACAGTTATAGATATACAGAAAGTTGTAAAGATACTACAGAGGTGCCTAGTGCATCCTTTATTTCGTTTCTTCCTGTGATTTCATCTTACATAATTATAGTACAATATCAAAACCAGGAATCTGAAATTGGTACAATGTGTGTATGGTTCTCTATGTCATTTTCTTGAATGGGTAGATGAGTGTTGCTATCACTGCAATCAATACAGACTGTTCCATCACCTCAAACAACTCCCTCATGCCACCCCTTCATTGTCACACTGGCCTAGCCCCCTCCCCTACTTTTCATTTGTATGATTTTGTCATTTTGAGAATGTTCTATAAATAGAATTATACACTATGCAATCTTCTGAGACTAGCTTGTTTTCACTCATCATAATGCATTTCATTCAGGTCCATCCAGGTAATTGAGAATATTAAGTTTGCTCCTTTCATTGCTGAGAGGTATTTCATGGTACGGATGAACCACCGTTCCACTATTGACCATTGAAAGACATTTTGGTTATTTTCAGTTTTTGACTATTACCAATAAAGCTGCTATAAACAATCATGTGCATGTTTTGTGTAGACATAAATTTTTGTTTTTCCAGGATAAATATCCAGGAATGCAATTGCTGAGTTGTATAAGTATATTGCTAATTTTTAAAGACACTGCCAAACTCTTTCTACAGTGGCTGTATCATTTCACATTCCCACCAGCAACATAAGAGAGATTTACTCTTATATATATATATATATTCCTCACCCAAGAAATGAGGATATTTTTTGCATTAATTTTTAGAGAGTGGAAGGGAGGGGAATGGGGAGAGAGAGAGAAGAGAGAGAGAAACATAGTTAGTTGTAAGAGAGACACATCAATTGGTTGCATGTGCCCTAACCAGGGCAGGGTTTGAACCTGCAACCAGGTACATGCCCTTGACTGGGAATCAAACCCAAGACCCTCCAGGGTGCAGGCCGACACTCAAATCACTGAGCAATACCAGCCAGGGTGATGTGCTGTTATATTTTTATTTTAGTTGTTCTAATAGGTGGGCAGTGGTATCTCATTATGGTCTTAATTTGCATTTCTCTAATGACTAGTTGTGTGGCTCTTACTCTTCCTGTCACTCAGGTCTGGCTGTGTGACTCTAGACCTCAGTCTGTACTTTTTAAATGTGAGAAGCAAGAGGAAATTCTTTCTTCTTCATTGTTTGAGTGGTCCCAGGAAAGTGATATTTT
>NW_005368456.1:1777399-1779209 GCF_000412655.1 Myotis brandtii | reverse complement strand
CCATGCCACGGTGCTCGTATTGTGCAGGAGTGGTTTCAAGAACATGAGGGAGACTTTACCTTGCTTAGGTGGCCCCCACAATCACCAGATCTCAATCCAATTGAGCATTTGTGGGACGAAGTTAAAAGAGCCATCAGGCAGCTGGTTCCACAACCATCAAATCTCAGAGAACTGGACAGTGCTATTCATCAGGCATAGTGTCAGATTCCTCGCATCACCTTTCAACATCTCATGGAGTCAATGCCAAGAAGAATCGCTGCAGTATTGAAGGCAAAAGGTGGCCCAATGAAGTATTGATGGTGTGGTTATAATAATCTGGCCACTCATAATAATATATATTCCACGTTCAAAGGCTGTTTAATTGCATTGTTTACCCATATCTTCAGTAAAAAATCACTTGTACTGTCGTGGTAAACAACCTGCTTCCCTATTTATAATGGTCTAGCCCTCTGGCAACTTCAGCACGAAATCATAGCTAATTTGCCTACAAACGTCAGGTGGTCATAATCTGGACACTCTCTCTCTCTCTCTCTCTATATATATATATTTCCCCATAGGCGAGCCAACAACCTGTGCTGATTTTGTAATGTCCTGTGGGGTAAGTTCTCTCCACCAAGCCCTTCCTGATTCCAGTGTTTCAACATCACAACCTTATGGCTGAGGTGAAGAACCGCTAGAGTTGACCCAGGATGATTATTTTCTCAGTGCCGAGGGAAGCTGCCATGACCGCAGGCCCTTTTTACACTTAGCATCTCCTGTTATCTCCACTTATAGATTGAGAGGCCCCTCTAATGCTGGAAAAAATAACAATGATAGCTAGCAATTACATTTATGTGCCAGGTACAAAGTGCTTTCTACATAGTAACTCATTTAATTCCCCCCACAATCCTGAGTTAAGTACTATTATCTCCAATTTGTGAAAAAAAAGGAGAAAACTGAGGTACAGAGACGTCTCATAGCTAGTAATTGCTGAGTAAGTTGGGATTTGAACTCAGATGGT
Organism: Myotis brandtii; assembly: GCF_000412655.1. NCBI lineage: Eukaryota > Metazoa > Chordata > Mammalia > Chiroptera > Vespertilionidae > Myotis > Myotis brandtii. The sequence continues at coordinate 1,778,209 of NW_005368456.1, read as the reverse complement.
CTGACACTCAAATCTACCCTTTTAGTCCTTATGCTGTGATACCTCTGTGCTAGGGCAGATGGAACCTCGTGTGGCGTGCACCCTGCTATGGGAACCGGAAGGGCCTCAGGCTCCCCACTTAGGAGCATATGGGGGGAAGGGGAAGGCTCACCATGGGTTCTCTGGGGCATCAGCATGTTGTGATGTTGAGATTGGAACTGGAATAGGTGGGAAGTGCTTTTCCAGGGGAATGGGCTCCTCCTTGGAGGCCTGCACTGGGCATGGGCTGTCCAGGTGTGAGTGGGGCTCTGGATCTGAAGACACAGTTCTGTTCCCTGAGCCTGGTGTGCACTCAGGACGGGCTCACACACACTGTGGGAAGAGACGAGGAGGAGGATGTAGGAGCCTTGACCTTGGGGGACAGCACATGACTGGTCCCCAGACTCTCAACCACCTGCCTGTGCAGCAGCAGTAGTGACCTTTACCTTGCATGATTCTAGGGGGACTGAGACTAAGCTCAGAGCCAGGCCCTACAAAGCTGTGCCTTCTTTTTTATTGCTTGTTTTTGAGTGTGCACATGATTCAGTCAGCTTATTACTCAACCAACACACTGCACCATCAGGGTGGTTTTGATTATTATACAGATTTTTGTATTGTATTGTATTTTGTTCTATTCTATTCTATCTTTAAAAAGTTTTTATTGTGGTAAAATAGACCTAGCATAAAATTTACAATTTTAACCATTTAAAAAATATTTTTATTTATTTCAGAGAAAAAGGGAGAGGGAGGGAGGGAGGGAGAGAGAGAGAGAGAGAGAGAGAGAGAGAGAGA
>NW_005368456.1:1765284-1777382 GCF_000412655.1 Myotis brandtii | reverse complement strand
AGAGAGTCATTGATCGGCTGCTGAGCCCACAACCTGGGCATGTGCCCTTGACTGGAATTGAACCTGGAACCCTTCAGTCCGCAGGCCGACGCTCTATCCACTGACCCAAACCAGCTAGGGCCCAACTTAACCATTTTTAAGTGTACTGTTTAGTAGTGTTAAATATATGTTTTCCAATGATCTGAACATTTTTCATCTTGCAAAATGGAAACTGTTTTCACTAACAGTTTCCATTTTGCCACTTTACTCCGATACTTGCAATCACCATTCTACTTTCATTATTATTTTTAACCCTCATCTGAGGATATGCTTTTATTGATTTTTAGAGAGAACAGAAGAGAGAGAGATGGATCAGCTGCCTCCTGTATGTGCCCTGACTGGGGATTGAACCCTTATCCTAGGTTTGTGCCGTGACCGGTGCTGCTGGACCTGAAACCTTTTGGTGTACGGGATGATGCTCCAACCAGCTGAACCACCTGGCCAGGGCTCATTATACAGATTTTAAAAAACAACTTTATACTCCATGACATTAACTTGCTTTAAGTGTAAATTAAGTTTTTTGTTTGTTTGTTTTTTAGTAAATTTACCGACTTGTGCAACCATCAGCACAACTAGGTTTTAGGACATTTCCATTATTGGTGGGGTCATCCTTACATGGAGAAGGCAAGAAAATTACTTCTCATGAAAAGAGTTCCATAATTATTTTTTCTGGAATTACTTATCTGCTACCGGCAGGAGGATCTCATTAATTTAATTCACTTAGTATTTACTGAGAGCCTGCTGGCGCCCACAGCTGGGCTAGGTGCAGAAGGAAATAAAGCGATAACCAGGTGGAGATGGCTGCTTCCCTGCAGCTGACAAACTTCCTAATGTAACACATTTGGGTGTCTGGGTCTCCTGGCAGCTGCTGTGCAGGTATTTGTTTTTTACCCTGTAGCTCTTAACTGAGGACTGGGCTAGGGCCTTGTTTTTGCAATAGAGGCATACCTTGTTTCAGTGTACTTTGCTTTATTGCATGTCACAGATGTGTTTTTTACAAATTGAAACATTCGCTCTCTTGTTGTGGTCTGGAACTGAACCTTCAATATCTCTGAGGTATGCCTAAATTGGTAATGCACTGACATTATTGGCTGAGCAGAAAGGGAAGTGTACTCTCCAACATCTGCAAACGGCTCTAGGCTTTGGCAAGCCTGGATGCAGACCAGGGAAGAGAAGAAAGTGGGTATGCTGTTAAAGGTACAAAGATTCAACAGATGCCGTTGGAGTGAGGGTGCACTGAGGGAAGAAAGAGCTCGAGCAAAAGCAGGACAGCAGGCCAGGGCTGATGCAGGGAGTGGTGGTGCAGTAGGTGAAATATAGTTTAGGGGCACATTTGCATGTGGTGGGTGTTGCTTGGAGGTGTGGGGGTGTAGAGGGAGTCCCAGGAAGGGCATGATTATTCAGAGCTGGACTTGGGAGAGGAATTTTGCAGTGAGGGAAGCAGGCATGGCTTAAGAGGGTACCATGAGAGTGCAAATATTAGGTGACATGGACCTGACTTGGGCAGGAGCAGTGGGGAAAAGAAAGAAGTGGGTGGGAGAGAAGATTCTGCCAGGTGAGGGGAGAAAATCTCTGTTCTGACCACTTCTCCTGGGGTCTATACCTGCCTTGCCCACCTGCCTGTTGCACTTTAGCCAACCCCTCAAACTCAGCCTGTCAAAAGCCAGACTCAATTGCCCCTCTTCCCCCATGCTTTTCTCTTACCTGGCATGCTTTTCTTTCCCCTTCATTTCTCTCTTTATTCCACTCCTCTTGCCAGGAGGAAAGAGGAGCCAGAAAGAAGCCAAGCACTCAACACTGTCCCCATGGAAGGCAGTGCCATGGAGGGCTGGTGGGAAATTTCCAGAGAGGGTGGCAGGCAGTGCCAAATGCCAAAGAGGTGAGTGAGGATGGGCACTGAAGAAGGGCTAGGGACTCAGGGCTGGTACTAGCATGAGGCCAGGTGTCTCGGGTGCAACATTTAAGGAGGCCCTCACAGTTGGGTGCCAACCCGTACTTGCACAATCCTGAGAGTGAGGGCCTCCTTAATTTTGCACCGTAGGTACCTTCCTTGCCTTAGTCTAGTCTTGGACTATGTGTCTGGAGAGAACTGGTAATTGGGAGGGGATGCTGGTGACCTTGGAGAAAGCATTAGATTGCAAAGGGCTAAGGACCAACTGTGGAACTGTTTCTTCAGTAGAAAGCCCCCAAGCTTCCTGAAGCTGCATGGGGGCACACTTGTCTCTCTCCTTACCCTGAGATAGCCTCTTAGGATTTCCACAGACTATCTAGGGTTTCTGGAGCACAGTTAGAAGACCACTGATCCAATTCAACCCCCCAGCTTACCACAGAGAATTCTGAGACCCATAGAAGTATGTGACTTGTTCAAGGTCACACAGGAAGGTGTGACTTTAGAGGTCTTTCCTTTCCTATGATGTATTATCTTCAATTGTTTTACATTCTCTTTTTGTTTCCCCCCCCCATCTTTTTCCCCCCTCACTATAAGAATTAGAAACAGCCCTGGCCGGTTTTTCTCAGTGGATAGAGCATTGTCCTGCGGACTGAAGGGTCCCAGGTTTGATTCTGGTCAAGGGCATGTACCTTGGTTGTGGGCACATCCCCAGTAGGGGGTGTGCAGGAGGCAGCTGATCAATGTTTCTCTCTCATCAATGTTTCTAACTCTCTATCCCTTTCCCTTCCTCTCTGTAAAAATCAATAAAATATATTTTAAAAAAAGAATTAGAAACAGAGTTGATACTTCAAGTCTGATCTGTATTCGAAGACCAATTCTCGAATTCTGAGAAGTCAATTTACTGAATGCTATCTATATTACTGTAGAGGATTTTACATAGATTATTTCAGTTATTTCTTATAGGAACCTTTCAAAGTACATGCCATTAACCCATTTTTCTGATGAAGAGACTGAGGCTCAGAGAGAACAAATGACTTGTTTAGGTTTGCCCAGTTACTAACTGGTGCTGCTGGATCTGAAACACGTGTTCTCCCTCTATACCCCATGTTTGCTCAATCTTTCATATTGACTGGGTGCCATCGTGCCAGGCACTATATTTTGTGGTGATACAGTGTAAGCAAAGGAGACTAAAATCCTGCTGAGACCTACCCCATGTCTGTGAGGGGGATGGGCTTGCTCTTCATAGGTCTCTGGGCTGCCTGTGGTGGCTGCTGTGTTCTTTTGGTTGTTGATGAGGTGAAACCCACAGCCCAGTTCACTCCTCAGCCACCAAGTCACATGGACTCCTTTCTGTCTGCCCTGGTTCTGAACCTCTTCACTGAAATACTCTGTAGGCAATACAGAAGTTTATGATGCAAGACGCATGCCCCCACTTCCCCTCAAGCAGGTTTGATTCAGTTCCACAATTTAGCCCTGATAAAGTCAAGTATTTTGGCCTCCTCTGCCCCCAGCCCCAGTGAGAATTTGGACCCAGTGTTTTCACTTGTCACTTTAGACTGTTTGCCAGAGTTTGCGGAAAAAGGCCTGGATTATTAATGCTCTTGCCGGGAACAGCTGCGCCTTGCCAGGTTGTCATATGAGCCCTCTGAAAAGCCCTGAGCTGCAAGGCCCACACACTCCCGGGCTCACTGGCTCAGGTGGGAAATGTGATCCTATCCTACAAAAACTGCCAACAGCCCAGGAGGGCTGAAGGCAGTTTGGGAGGGGTTGATCAGGGTCTCACCAGGAATTCCCAACAGCGGAGTGAGCATCCTGGGAGGCTGATTCCATCCTGGTGCTTCAGGGGGTCCTGCAATTTTCGAAGGTCTTTCTAGTCTGCCGGCCCCCTGCCCCAAAGATAATAAGTTTAGTAATATTTAGAGATCCACTACTCCTTACACTAGGTGCTATGCTTGCCACTTGAAATACATTACAGACATACCTCAGAGATATTTCGGGTTCAGTTCTAGACCACGACAATAAAGTGAGTCTCCCAGTAAAACAAAGAGCAATAAAATGAGGAATGTCTATAGTTTAATTTTCAGAACAAGGTAAACAAGGCTTGTTACCTTTACTTAATGGATGAGTAAACAGCCTCTGAGAGATTAAGTGAATTACCAAGGTCATGAAGGTAGAAAAGGGTGGAGGTGGGCTTTGAACCCAGGTCAATCGCATGCTCCTTTCAGGACATTGTAAGCCACCAGACAGAATAATATTTTCCTTGCTCACCTTCAGGTTATCCCTGCATCTGTCCTAACTCCTCTGTCTCTCATCTTTACTTCTTCTCAATACTCTGCAAACCTGCTCTGGAGCCTGGTATTCCAGTGAGGACTTGACTAGAGTTCAAAATCCGCCAGGCCAGATGGTGAGGTGGATGGTGGTGCTACAGGCCAACCCAGGGATGAAGAAAGATGGTCTCTCATACCTTCTCCTCTATCTCTGGCTCCACTTCACCTCTTCCTGCTCCATCAAAGCTCCTTTTTAGCACCAGGAGCTCAACACTGAGTTTAGAGCAGTGGTTCTCAACCTTCCTAATGCCGCGACCCTTTAATACAGTTCCTCATGTTGTGGTGACCCCCAATTTTATTGTTACAAATTGAACATAATTAAAGCATAGTGATTAATCACAAAAACAATATGTAATTATATATGTGTTTTCCGATGGTCTTAGGCGACCCCTGTGAAAGGGTTGTTCGACCCCCACGACCCACAGGATGAGAACTGCTGGTTTAGAGACAATCATCTAATAATGTCACTGGTTTGCTTAGAAAACCTCCACCAGTCCCAGTTTCTTTCAGGATAAACTTGGACAAGAAACAATTCTGGACCAGACAATTCTGCTGAACCCCATTTCCTATCACTGCAGCTCTTATACCCTCATCCCTTAAAGCTTCTCACCATGCCCTGAGTACAATGGACCCACTTTCCATGACTGAGCCTTTGAACTACTTTCTGTTGCACATGCCTTTTTCTGCCTGTCAAACTTTTGTTTATTCTTCCAAATCCAGGATGAACATTGTTTCTGACTTCTTCTAGCAGAGTTGATGCCACCTAGCCCTTAGTTCTTAATGCCTTACGTGGACTTCCATCCACCAATTTGTGGGTCTTTCTCTTCTTCTAAGGCCTCAGGAGCAGGGATTGGGCACTATTTATTTTTGTAACACCTGTACTTGGGGCATATTTGTGTGAACAAACGAATGGGGGCTCATTAATAAAACTATGCACCAAGGTATGAATCACAGGTGATCTCCCTTTAACTGAAATGCAATGTTGAGGGACTTCAGAGGAGAGGTGATAGGCTATGGCTGTGGTGGTATTGATTGTTTTACAGCACTGTGCTGACGGCATTATTGCAAATGAGCCGAGAGAGAGAGAGAGAGAGAGAGAGAGAGAGAGAGAGAGAGAGAGAGATGACTGAAATGGTAATGCAATGCCTTAAAGCTGGGGAATGAAGCATGGCCTGCCCTACCCTCCAAGCCAGCTTCTCAAACTTTGTCCCTGCCCTGCCTTCCAGGAGAGGAACTCCTTAGGGCATAGCTGGATGCACACCCGTAGAAAGAGTGGGAATTGTGGATGATCCCAAAAGGAAGAGGAGGAGTAGAAGCAGAAACAGGAGAAAGTCCAAGGCCAACTTTCTTTCCTTACTGTGGTGCTGGGGGCATCTTGCTGGCCAGAGCTGCTGCCTGATGGCTGCTCCTGAGGATGCAATATGAGCTGGGTCCAAGCATGGATTTGGAGCCAGGACCTGGATATGTAGGTCATTCTGCACTACTGGGCCTCCTGCCCACTTAATTATTTCTTCCCCTGGTATCAGCACTCAGGCCTGGAGATAGTCAGATCTGAGTTTAAATCCTATTCTCAAGCATTTTAATTGCTAATTGTGTAGCACTGAGCAAAAATAATAGGGATGCTATTTTTCTAGGGTCATCAGGATCAGTGATGATGACTGTATTGACAGGGCTTGTGCTATGTGGCTTATGGCATCTTATTTATTTCTCTATAGGTAGATGCTGTTATTATGAATTTAATAGAAGTTAAATAAGCTGCCCAAGGTCACATATCGAATAAATGATGGTCCTAAGTATGCTACATTGGGTCCACTATGCCACCAGTTCTCCAATTTGCCTGATCCTAAGAATCACCTGAGGCTTGTTGAAAGAGCAATTGCCAGGCTCAGTCTCAGGTTCTGATTCAGCCTGGTTGGGGTAGGGCCTGGGGAGCAGAAGATGTAAAAGTTACCTAGAATAATAGTAAAATCTGACAAGTTCAGAAAACACTATATTCTACTTTTTCTGTCTGTAAGTTGTGGCTCATGTTTGGCCCTCAGTAAATATTAGCAGTGAGTATCTATACTAATAAAAGGTAATATGCTAATTAGACTGAATAGTCCGGACATCTTCTGGACGACCTTCCGAATGTCCTTTCTGACAAAGCTGGGGCCTGTGCGAAGCCGCCCGCGGTCCTGGGCACCTGCGCCTGCAGCCGGCCCGGGTGAAGTTGGCCTGGGTCCCGGGTGGCTGCGGCTGGCCAGAGAGAGGGAAGCCCGGGTCCCAGGTGCCTGTGGCTGGCTGGAAGAGGGAAGCCTGGGTCCCAGGTGTGGGGGCCGAGGCAGAGGTGGTTAGGGTGATCAGGCCGGCAGGGGAGCAGTTAGGGGCGATCAGGTGGGTAGGCAGGTGAGTGGTTAGGAGCCAGTGGTCCCAGATTGCCGGTTTAGGTCCAATCCTTAGGATCAGGCCTAAACCAGTAGTTGGACATCCCCCAAGGGGTCCTGGATTGGAGAGTTCCCCCCACTCCCCTGTGCATGAATTTCGTGCACCAGGCCTCTAGTTGTAATATAATTTTATTGAAAGGATATTTTATCATGCAAGATTTTTATCTTTTAAAAGTACATTAGTATTGAATTAGATCTTAAGGGTAGAAGTCAGGGGAAGTAGATTCTGGATCAGTAAATCTACATTCTAAAACTAAACTCAAAACTATTTGCAAATGGAGTGAGTTGCCTTCAAAGGCCCCTGTCACTTGTGGTTAAGTAGTCAGTGACACCACATATGGGGTGTGCTGGTCCAGAGGTGAGTTCTTTAAAGCCCAGTGCCTGACTATGCATGCATGACTTGAGGAGGACTTTGATGCATTAAGGTTCCAGTGGAAGTGGAGTTGAGCCACTATGCAAAGTAAGGAAGGGACTTTCTATCTCTTATCCATATTTCTGGGTCTTCTTCCTCTTTCCTTAATGTCCACCCTGTGAGCATATAAATTATAGAACATAGTCAGGGAATATTGTCCTATCAGAGCTTAAAGAAAGGCTTGACCCTTACCTTGTTTCATTGACCTTCTGTTTGCAACTTCAGCTTTATGACAAAACTCAGTGAGCTTTCTTATAGACTAAGAGCAATCTATAAGGCTTTGCTAAAAGCTGAAGTGACTACTGAATTGCTGGTTGCAGGTTCAATTCCTGGCCCTGGTTGGGGCACATGCATGGGAGGCAACCAATCAATATGTTTCTCTCACATTGATGTCTCTCTCTCTCTCCCTTTCTCTCTCTTCCTCTCCTTCCATCCCTTCCACTCTCTCAAAAAATCAATGGAAAAAATATCAAGAAAAAAAAAAAAAAAAAGGAAACCTGCCTTAAGCCAGTCCTTCAGATCCTCCTTTTCCCATTCTCCGCCTCTCTGCTTTGTTTCCCTTAGCATTTAGCATCTTCTGAGATACTAAATAATTTACTGATTTCATGTGTGTTTCTTGGTCTTCCTCTGCTAGAATATAAAGCTCTAAGGGCAGTGATCTTCATTTAGTTTTTTCCCTGTTGTATCCTAAGCACTAAGATTTATGCTAGTGGTTACATTAAAAGGAGTACATGTAAAGTTTTTGTATAGATGGCCAGTTAAAAAAGATATAATGTGGAGTCTGGGGGAGATGCCAGAGGGGGCTGGCCGCATTCTGTGTGTTATGGGGTACAGAGTGAGTGGAGCCCTGGCTGAGGCTGAACTCCCTGGGCATGGGCATTGCAGGGCTGGGAGGAAGCTGGTCACAGAGGAGGCTGATGGGAGGGGGAAGGGATCTGGAAGGGTGCCTCTCAGGTTTTAGGGAGGGAGCTTGAAGAAGGAGAACTGAGAGTCTTTATTGAGATTTTTAAATTAGAAATGTAATTGCAGTGAACTGATGTGGGCTGACTTCACTTGTTTGAGGAACAAATAGAAAATGGGGAATTCAAGGGACACTGCCATAAGGAAGGAGACACTAGGTTGTTGTTTGAGGAAGTGATTTGTTTGAGGGTTTTTTTTTTTAGCTGTTAAAAAATGATAGTTTAGGTGTGTGTGGGGGCGTTGAGGTGGGGAAGTGACACAGTAAAGAGAAAATTTATTTTCCTCTAGAGCCATGGTCGGCAAACCGCGGCTCGCGAGCCACATGCGGCTCTCGAGCCACATGCGGCTCTTTGGCCCCTTGAGTGTGGGTCTTCCACAAAATACTGCCACACTCAAGGGGCCAAAGAGCCACATGTGGCTCACGAGCTGCAGTTTGCCGACCACTGCTCTAGAGAGTAGAGTTAGAACCAGCAGGTGGAAGCTAAGGGGCCTGAGGAGGAGTTCAGTCTGATGTAAGTAAACAGTTTTCATAATGAATACGGGCTGCCTTGGAAGAAGAAATGATCATTATTACAGGTGTGAGAAGAGATGGTGGCTGGCCATTTTCTGTTACTACTGAGTGAAGAATTCATTCATTAGGTGGCAGGTTGGCCACTTGACTGTCCACTAAGGTCTTTTCTAACTGATGGTGTGCTGCTAGGCCTCAGAGAATGCTTAGACCCCACAGGATGCGGACAAGGGAACCCGGATAACAATGTTGGTGGTCTGATGGGATGGGGCAGTGTAGAAGGTTTGGGCTTTGGATGCAGAACTAATGATTGAAATCTTCTTGGCCTTACTTTAACGTCATTGATAGGTTCTGCGACTTTAAGAGAAATGACATATAATGAAACCAATTTTATCATAGGCTAATTGATGTAAACAAGAGTTAAGTTCCTATGGCATCTCAGCAACGTTATAATGAAATGATGTTATTTGAGAACCTGTTGTATTTGATTTTCTCTGCAATCAAAAAAAGTTAGAATCCCAAAGTGCCCACCAGGTATCACTTATTAAAATAGCATAACTACAGGGCACTTGAATTTGAGTATCTTTACCCACAGGATCTCAGGGATCTTTGGGATCTACTGATGTCCTTCCAGCACTGTTCCAGCCATTCAAATCCTATCAGGGTCCGGGACCGGGTCCAACCCTATTTCTTCACAGGAAGCCTTTTCTTACCTACTCTTATCTGTGGGCGTGGCCTTGTCTGTGCAGCAGGCATGGGCTCTAGAGTTAGACAGGTTGGATTGAAATCCTAGCTCTACATGACTTTGGGGAAGGGGCTTAACTCTTCATGGAAAGATACTCATTTTTACCTACAAAGTGCAGGTGACTTGCATCTACCTTGCAGTGTTGTGGTAATTGCGTAGAGACAAACTGCCTAGTGCAGCCGGATGCACAGTTCATGTTCAGACAGTGGGTGTTGATATACTGAGGACAGTTTCAGTATTTAACCATAAATATCTTTCAGCAATGTAAATATGGTACATGACCATGATCAAAAGCATCCACAACAAATACTTTAGGCCAGTGGTTCTCAACCTTTCTAAATGCTGCGACCCTTTAATACAGTTCCTCATGTTGTGGTGACCCCCAATTTCATTGTTACAAATTGAACATAATTAAAGCATAGTGATTAATCACAAAACAATATGTAATTACATGTTTTCTGATGGTCTTAGGCAACCCCTGTGAAAGGGTTGTTCGACCCCCAAAGGGGTCTCGACCTATAGGTTGAGAACCGCTGCTTTAGGCCCACTTTTTCAGGAATACAAAGGCAAATTAAACATGATCTTTGCCCTTAACGTGCTCACAGTCCATTATCTATCTAGGTCGGATGGTTCCCTCTGCTGGTCTGGTCAGCACTTTACTAACCCCCTCCAACACCACTCATCCCCTCTAATCCTTCTGGGTATGGGAGAGCATACCCTCCTGGGAAAGAACATGGTTGTTCCCCCCATACCTGCTCCCCATGATGCCTGGAGCTATTATGGGCTGGGACTCTGACCTGAGTGTCTGTGCCTCCCACCACACCTAGCCTGGGGTGGGGGTCCCTTTGCAGGCACTTAATAAATACCTGCACAAGAAATTGAAGTAGCTAGTTCATCTAAGGTCAAACTCTCTGTGGTCACTGCTAGGCTGGCCTTTGGCAGAGCACATTCTTTGTAACCTCACTTTCACGAATGTCCAGTCTGACTCAATTATTAAGTTGCCATAATAAAACAGTGGACTTGAGATTTAAAGAAAAAAAATGGTCTTATAGGATTTTTTTTTTTAAGAAAGTAAAGGGATCTTCTTAAATAACTGCCTTCGAGGACTCATTTGCATGCAGAGGTAGCAGCATGCTAAGAAGTACTAGTCTTGGGGAGTGAGATTTGAATCTTGGTTCTGTCTCTTTCTAGCTGTGTGGCCTTTGCCAAGTCACTCAATTACTCTGACTTCAGCTTTCTCACTTGAAAAATAATCAACCCAGAGAGTTATTCAGAAGAGATAAGATAAAATAGAAGGCATCTGGCACAGAATAGGGGCTCAGCAAGCTATACTTACAATTATGGTGAGGATAAGACACTAACAACTGAATACAAGGCTCTCTGTGCTCCATGTTACTACATATAGGTAGACATGGCTATGCTTCCTCATCAAAGAATGTCTTCGTGACCTGAACTACCCTGCATGCTCTGTATCGGCCACGTATTTAAGATGTGATTATCTTCTTCCCCTAGATATTACCTCTTCTGCTAGAAGTCTTGTGTAGCTTCACCCCAGAGAAGCAGCAAATGGGCATACAGAGTGGAATGTTAATTCAACTCTACCTACTTAGCACTTTTTTAAAAAGGGAGAGATTGAGCAAGTAAGACAGTAATTGAAATGCAGGCACTCAGTTTGGTTTAAGGCTTGCACAGTGCAGGTGGGGAGACATGAATCAGGGGTTCCTTCCATCTCTGCAGGGTAAGCCTCTTGACTGGATGTGAACTATTTGTCTTTTTCATGCTGCATGGTACTAAACATCCAGCTGCAGTAGGCAGTTTGTCACTACCCAGTTACCACAACAACACTGCAAGGTAGATGCAAGTCATCTGCACTTTTGTAGGTAAATATGAGTATCTTTCCATGAAGAGTTAAGCCCCTTCCCCAAAGTCATGTAGAGCTAGGATTTCAATCCAACCTGTCTAACTCTAGAGCCCATGCCTGCTGCACACAGAGACAAGACCATGCCCACAGAAGAACAACTCATAATCCCCAGGGGATGGAGGATAACACAGCTGTGTTGGACTCACTGAGTGAGCTTTTGTATGTGTTCAGGGTTATATAAATAGATTATATATCCTGTAGTTTATGAATGATTAAAGGTAGGAGGCCCTACTGTTTAATTTTCTCTCATGCACTGCACATGATTATTTATGCAAAATAACATCTTACTTTAGTGGACTTTTAATTCAACTGTTTGCTTTTTAATTTTATCTGTAGATATTTCAGTGTATGTTTAAAAGGCACTCTGTAAAAATAAAAATTACAATATGCTGTTATCACATTTAAACAATGAATAAGTTCTTTATTTTATCAGATATGAAGTCAATATTAAAATTTCCCCAATTATTATAATATATATGTGTGTATGTAGATATGTGTGTATCTGCATACACATGTATATATGTGTATGTATGAGTGTATATGTATACACACACTCATATCCTATATAATAGAGAGGTAATATGCAAATTGACCCTCACACCATAACATTGTCACAAGATGGTGATGTGCACAGTGGGGGCAGGGCAGTGGGGGTGGGGCCGAGGGGGTGGGGCCGGCGGCCACTCCACACGGCTTCTGCTGGGGTTTCTGAGGCCCTGCATGCATGTTGTGGGGGTGGGGCCTGTGGCCACTTCCGCACAGCCCAGAGGTGAGGCATCAGGGTGGCACTCCAGGACTCAGGGCGTCCCACGGCACACCGGCCATGCAGGGAGGAACTCTGGGACTTGGGATGGTCTCATGGCGCAGGGGTG
>NW_005368456.1:1758421-1765184 GCF_000412655.1 Myotis brandtii | reverse complement strand
TTTAAATATATTTTTTATTGATTTCAGAGAGGAAGGGAGAGAGAGAGAGAGAGAGAGAGATAGAAACATCAATGATGAGAGACAATAATTGATTGGCTGCTTTCTGCATGCTCCCCTCCTGGAGATCAAGCCCACAACCTGAGTATATGCCCTGACTGGGTATTGAACCATGACCTCCTGATTCTCAATCACTGAGCCACATCGGCCAGGCTAAAAACAGTTTGTTTATTCAAATCAAGACTCAAATAAAGTCCCTACATTGCAGTAAGTTGACGTAACTTTTAAAATTCTGAAAAGATTTTAATCAATAGTTTCCCAAGGGATTGGGATTCTAGCCTTGGCACTGGTTTTGTAACTAACCATTGGGTAATGTGTGGCTCCGCTGTCTATGTACAGAGAAGTGGCCACAGGCCCACAGATGCCATCTCTGCATAGGCACTTATCTACTGCCATCGCTCACCATCCCTCTCAGAAACACTCATTTTCTGATCTCTTGTCTTTTCATTCTTAAATGAAAATTTGACCTGTAGAGATTGGTCTTTAAATATGTGAATACCAATCTGAAAAACAAGTTTAGCTGCAGAAATTCAACTTCAGATCTTCACCCAAGAAGCTTTGTGTATTTGCTTTTCCTGGGCCATGCAGGTGGAACATTGTGTTTTGGTGAAATAAGAGTTTGCAGTTTAGCTTAATTGGAAATAACCCAGAGCCTATTTAGGAATTAGGAAGAAACACACTATGAGGTAGAGAAGCCCTGCCAACCACAGGATGGTGTAGCCTTTTGCTTTTCATGCTCATTGGCTTTGGGAGGAGGAAAATATAGTGTAGATGGTAAGGCGGTAATTCCTGGATAAAAATAGAAACAGGATGTTTTGAGACAGGGCTCTTGCTCTTATAAACCTCTCTGTGCGAATAGCCGAGGTGTATGCAGTTGGCACAGGTGGTACTTAAACTCCTAAGAGCTTACTGCACACATCTCTGAGTAGACTGTGGGGTGAGCTGGGGAACCTAAAGTAGCAAAGGCAGGAAGGCAATGGTGCTCTATCTGCAGGAAGCACTCTCAACCAGGGGTCTCTCATGATAAGATTCATAGTGTTAGATGGCACATTGTACATCATATGCTAATGTTTACTTTGGATTGAATGCTATGGCATTCCATGCTGGTTCATACCTTTTCTCCCTTCTATTTTGCAAAGGCCTCCCAGAGCCCTTCCTGTTGGCCATTTCATACATCTCCCTCACCACTACCTTTCTGCTTTTCCTCAGTAAGGTGTGCCCCCCCTCTTGCTCCCTGGTGCATTTACACTTACTCGATTCCTCCAGTATAACATGTAGTGTCATATGTTTTGCAAGACCATCTCTACTACTGCCCCTGGAGCTCCCTAAGCTTAATGCGTGGTACACAGGGCACATTTAGTCTGTGAGGTGATTTGAGGGGGTTTGTCTGCAGCACTCTGCTTTGGCTATATTGGGGGGTATGTGAGAAGAATGAGGTGCATTCTTGGGGAAACTTGTTTTTAGAGGCATGAGATCTGGAAAATAGTTAACAGTACAAAATGGAAGGCAGAGATTATCAGAGGAGGCAGGCAGTGGTAATTGGACAACCAAGGGGTCCGGGCTGCCTGTCACCACTTGAGCCAATTAAGCAGAGACAGGATTGAATCATATAAGTCTTTATTCCAATAATGCTGGCAATATGGGAGAGCAGCAGGTCATCCACAAAAATCTGCTCTGCACCTCACCATAAGCCAGCTGCTTATGTTAGGTAGAAGGACAAAGATTACATGGGGAAGTAGGAATTACAGGCATGGGAAAGTAGGCACGTGATAATCATTACAGGTTACAAGTCATGTGGGCTGGTGGGGGTGGCGGGGGGATGCAGGTGTCACAAGAGAGTGAGAGCAGATGCCTCCTGGACTAGATTGTTTCAGCCATGAGGTTGTAAATCTTTCCATAATGATAGGCAGTTCTTGGGAAGGAGGATGGACTGCATTCTGATGTTAGCTCCCACGCCCCAGGGCCTGCAGCTCTCAGGCAGGTTAGAATGTGCTTTCTAATCAGAACAGAACCATCATGGTTAATAGAACATGATTAATATTTCTTATAATTGTAGCTGGTCCCCAACATTCTATGTCTGCCCCTAACAACAGGACTGCCCAACCTCCTAACTGAGCAAAATATACTACTTAATCCTGGCCTAGATAGTCCTTTACAGTTTACTAAGCTTTTCATACTCATTCACTCTTGCCATGAACAGGATATTATTATTCCCTGTTTTGTAAATGACAAAACTATGGCTCAGAGGAGTGGAATGACATGCTAGGGGCTTCCTAATTAGTAATGGTAGGGCCAGGACTAGAGCCCGTCTTCTGATTCTAAATCTAGTTTCCTTTCTACTCTTTGTCACATGTCTCAGATTAATAACTAGGGGCCCAGAAAGAGGAAGGGACTCACCTGGAATCGCAGGTATAATTAACGACTTCAGACACTGTTGACAATGCTGAGCACTCTAGGTGGCCTGTGAATGATAAGGGAAAAAAAGAGAAAGAACTAACACTGAGCAGTTACTCTGTTCAATGGAAATAGAACACCAACCACAAAAGTGGGCTGCATGTGTAATTTAAAATTTTTATAATACATTAAAAAGCAAAAAAGCAGATGAAATTAATTTTAAGTGTTTTATTTAACTCAATGTATCAAAAATATTATTTCCTTTATCATGTAATCAATATAAAAATTATCTTACATTATATTTTCCCCCATGAAATGTTCAAACTTGGGTGTGTATTTTACATGTACAGCACACCTCAGTATGGATTAGCCACATTTCTAAGGCTTGATAGCCACATGTGGTTCGTGGCTACTGTATTGGACAGCATAGTTTTCAGTGTTTTATATTTCATTTATTTTAGCAATCACATGAAGAATTCTTTATAGCACTGCCTAATGGCTGAGGAATGAAGCCCAGAGAAGTTAGGTAAACTTGCCTGGGGTCACAAAGCTGGAAAGTGACAAAGCTGGATTGTGACCCCGGTCTGTCCCATGTCTTCCCACTCTGGTGTACTGCCAGTCTCGAGGAAGGGAGTGTGCTTGATCTGGACCTAGAAGGATGGTTGAATTGAATAGGTGGAAGTGAGCAGTGGCCTTGATGATGTGCTAACACTCCTGAGGGTTTCAGCTGCTGCTCATGTTGCCAGTGTTCTGTGTGGTGGGGAAGGAGGCTCTGGGGCAAAGCAGGGGTAGCCAATTTCCAAACCATTGTTATGGTTCCTTCTGGGAGGTAGCAGGGAGATCAGAGTGTATTAAAGGGAACCATTGTCTTCAAACCCATATGCCAAAGTTCAGGAAGTTCTTTCATAAGACAAGAGCCTCTCCTGGGACTTGAGGCCATTAATAATGCCTTCCTTTTAGAAGTTATGTGAAGATTTAGGTTGTAACACACAGAGAGAGGTCAGCTAGGGAGCCAGGGCCAGGTTGTGAGGCGCTGAGTAAATGTTTCCCCTTCCCTAAGCGAAGACAGACGATCCTTTGGGGAGGCCAGTTTTATTCCTTTCCAGGAAGACTCTGATAGTACTCTAAAAAACAATTGGTTCTACAATTTTATTTTATTTTATTCACAAACATTGCAATAACAATAAAGATACACTTTTAAAATTCTGGCATTCTGACACAGTAGTCTTCAGTTTACAATGTATCCTTACAATTTTTGTCCATTTGGGAAAACAATAGTTTTTAATATAATTTTAGTGTGGATGAAGTGATTTTGTTTCTCCTCCTATCATGAACATTTTCCCATCAGCTGCCCCCTGCACACCTCCTACTGGGGATCGAGCCTGAAATCCAGGCATGTGCCCTGACTGGGAATTGAACTGTGACCTCCTGGTTCATAGGTCGATGCCCAATCACTGAGCCACACTGACTAGGCCATCCCCCCATTTTTATAATGCATGCATATGCTAATGGCTTCAGAGGATATCACTGAATTCTGTATCAGAATTTATTTGTTCCCATGGCTAGATATTTAGGTTGTTTCAAAATTTCTTGGCATATTTGATGCTACAGCCCCAAATCACATGCTTGTGTTTCTTTTCTATCTTTAACCGTGACCTCCTAGTTCTATGTTCAACCACTGAGCCACACTGTTTGGGCCTCAATTTCGTTTTATTTCCTATCCGGCCCTGAAAGGAGGTGCAAGAAAGGCCTGCCTATTTGGCTACCATTTTCTCTCTAATAATTATATTCTTACTGAGCTCCTATTGTATGCTGAATAATGTACTGGGAGCTTTATAAATATTGTCGCAAGTTCACATTTTCAGGATCTGTGTGAGTCCCCTACATCTTGTAAGAAGCCTGGCCACACACTGAAGTCAGCAGCATGACATCTGATAGAAGGAGAATCTGAGAGGGCACCAAGAAATCTGAGTATCACTTTGGCTCTAGCACAAACCAATGATGTGGCCTTCTCTATGCCAGTGAGTCTCAGTTTTCTCATCTATAAAAATGGGGTGGGCGAGTTTGATCAGCTGCTTTCTAAATTCCCTTCTGTTTCATACCCTCAATGGTCTACTCCAATTCAACCTGCTCTGTTCTTTGCCTGAGTTACTTTTGGATTGCAGGTCAGAATTTTATAGTTTAGTAGCACTGTAGTTTCTGAGTGAGTCTTATCTCTTAGTGATACTCTGATCTTCCAGTGACAAAGACCATATCTTGTTCTCTTAAATCAGGGGTGGGGAACGTCTGGTCTGAGGGCCATATAATGTCCCCAAAATCATTTGGTCTGGCCACCCCAAGGCATTAGGGGTGAGTTAATTAAATGCTTGACCGAATATAGCAGGCTAATTTTTAAGTTGGTCATTTTGTATGGCCCTCGAATGATGCTATAAATATCCAAATTGCCCTTGGCAGAGAAAAGGTTCCCTACCCAACTTAAATACTTCCTAAATCTGGGCCTATCATTTGGTGAAGTATAAGGCTGTTTCCCATGTGTGAGATCCTGAAACATCCTGGGTGCAAGTATTTATCCTGGGACAGTTATTTCTAAGCCTAGATTATCAATCTTTCTGATATTAAAAACTGAGATTAGTTGTCAGGGCCACTTGCAAATAACTTGGACTTTAAATGTGATTACGTTCTACTCATTCATTATTTCCCTTTTATTATTAGTGCCTTTTGTGTCCAAAGACATCTATGTTTACTGCACATTTATGAAGATATCCCTTTATATTTTCTTCTAGGAGCATTATAGTTGAACTTTCACATAGAGGTCTAGGATCCACATCAAATTAATAGTATAGCATGAAATCGAGGGCCAGGTTTTCTTTTTCTTTTTTTCATAGATATTGGGACAGTAGGACAAGTTATTAAACAGACTTTCCTTTCTCTACTGAGTTTCATTGGTACTACTATAAAAAAGTAAGTTAGTATACTAGTATATGTGTAAAAATTACAAGAGAAGTAATCTTACTACAATCTCTCTCTACCACTGTTTACAACTAAAAATGAGACAGTATTAAAAAAGCAACTAGACGAGAACCTGAGAAATAATAGCAGGCAGATAGGATACTGGAGTCAAAACTTGAATGATGACCCATAATGGCTTTTGTCACATGGAATACCATAATTGTGTGGGAGGCTGAAACTCTGAGATAACCCCATCTTTTCAGCCAGAGGAACCAGGAAAAGGAGCTGGAAGCCAGACAGTTGGAAAAAGACACCCACTAAGTCTGTGTATGGACATTGATGTAAGTCACGAGCACACTACAAGTTGTGCATATGTGGAACAGATCCAAAGAAGCACGGCAAAGGTTTTGAGAACTTAATTCTTATATGAATGCTATCCAAGTTCCAGATAAACCTATGAGTTGCTTATGTGACAGGCAGACTCAACTGGCCTATCAAAGGCTTTGAAAACCAAACTGAAATCAGTTAGCAGTTACAAAAGGCAAGGCAGAACTTTCAATTTGAACCTAAGTGGGTTAATTATTTGCTAAAAAAAATGAACTAACAAACAAACAAACAAAAAATCAACATTTTTCAGAGATTTTTAACAGGTTCCAGAGTCCCACAATGTAATATTCAAAAGTCCAGTATTCAACCCAAGTTTACTCAATATAAAAAGAACGAGGAAAATCTGAACAATATTCAAGGGAAAAGACAGTATGTTCCAACCCTGAGATGAATCAGATGGTGCAATTATCAGACAGACTTAAAGTAACTATTATAACCATTCTCCACTCTTGAAATGAATGAAAAGATAGAAACTCTTAGCAGAAAATAGAAACTATACAAATAACCAGATGAGCATTTTAGAACTGAAAATACAACATCTGAAGTAATAAATTTACTGCATGGACTCAGTGACAGGAAAGAGATGACAGAAAAAATGTCTGTGAAGTTAAATATAGATCAATAGAAATTTATAATATTTGTAAATATACTTTGATATTTTAATTAAAAATTTTCAATTACAGTTGACATTCAATATTAAATTAGTTTCAGGTTATAAATGTATTTTTCATTGGAAAAACAATGAAGAGTGTCTCAGGATACTGTAGGACAACATTAAAAGTTGAAAAATTCCTGTTATTAGAGTGCCATTCCAGAAGGTAAAAGAAAGATACTGGTATAGGAAAAATATTTGAATATAGAATGGCTGAAAATGTCCCAAATTTGGTGGAAGACATAAATTTACATATTAAAGATCTCAAACAGGATCAACTGAACAATAACTATTTAGCCATTTCATAGTTAAACTGCTGAAAAC
>NW_005368456.1:1756875-1758320 GCF_000412655.1 Myotis brandtii | reverse complement strand
ATATACACACACATATATTGAGAGCAGCCAGAGAAATATGGCACTTAGGCATTAGGGAAACCTATTTAAATAACAGCAGACTTTTCATCTGAACCAATGTAAGCCAAAGACAGTGGAACAACATCTTTAAAATGCTGAAAGAAAAAAAAGTATTAACCTGGAATTTTATATCCAGAAAAAATATCCTTCAAGAGTGAAGGCAAAATAAAGATATTCTCAGGTGAAGAAAAACCAAGCAACTTTGTTTCCAGTAGACCTGCTCTTAAAGAAGTGCTAAAGGAAGTGTTTCAGGCTGAAGGTAAATGATACCAGAGGGAAACTTTGAACTTGAGGAATAAAAAAACAAGAGACATAAGTATCTAACATAGTAGATTCACATTAGTAAAAATACACACAAAAAACCAAAAGTAACCCAAATTATATGTAATCCCATAACACAGAGATAACAATAGACTACTGGCAATATTTTGCATATATTTCCTTCAAGTCATTTTTTTCTCTTAATAAGCATTTCTCTTTTTAAATTCTTTCCCTCTCTCCCTCCCTCTCTTTCTTTCTCCCTTGTCCTCTCTCTCTTTTTCTTTTTACCCACTAAGATTATATAGTATATCTAGTCTATATATATAAAAGACTAATATGCTAAGTGTCTGACTGGTTGCTATGACGCGGACTGACCACCAGGGGGAAGAGGCTCAAGACAGAAGCTGCTGTGATGTGCACTAGCCATTTACAGAGAAACGGCACCATGGACTTGGTGCCCACAAAGCAACACTTGGCTTCCCCCAAGTGGGACACAGGCCCCGCCACCACTCTGGAGTGACACCCCTCCAAATCGCAGCCAATGCTGCTGAGACCCAATGGTGCAAAGTGTGGCCCACAGCCCAGCTCAGCCTAGAAACGGTGGCTGTGGGCACTGGGTAATGACGTCATGTAGCAATGCCCAGCTTCCTCTCCCTAGTGACTAGGCTCCTTGCAGTTTCTTCAGCCCAGGAACACAACTTGCTTTATAACCAGGTGGAAGCATTTTACACTTTAATCAAATGTCTGTGAAGCGTTTTCCTGTGCCTCATCTCATTTGATCCTCACAGAAGTCCTGGAGTAGGTAGATAGGAGACTCGGTGGAATCCTATTTTCTTTCCATTAGCTGGGAAATGGAGATTTAGAAAGCTTAGAAACTTGACCCAACTGAAAAGAAGTAAGAAATGGTGGACCTTGAAAATGGCTTCAGGTTTTCTCACTGTGCGGAATATAGTCAAACACTGCTGCAGTTAAATATTTTACCCTTTGTTCTTCCTGTGTGATCTACAATAATAATCTGCTTCGTGTTGATATTTACTGCTGTGTTGCTGACAATTACCTGAAAGAGAAGTTGGGGTGCTTCACTGGGCTGGAAAAAGTTTAGCTACATCAGAAAGCAGGTCTAATTAAGCAAGTTTATTCTATAT
>NW_005368456.1:1735122-1756750 GCF_000412655.1 Myotis brandtii | reverse complement strand
TGTTTCAATCTGTCATTGTTGATCGTGAATTTGGTTGACACTTCTATTATGGAGAAAGGGCGAACAGTGATATTAAAATATTTCTTCTAATTAATTTCCTTTCAATGTACACAAATTCGTGCACCAGGCCACTAGTGGATATATAATATTCTTTATAAATTAATATTATATTACAAACACTTTCCTCTTTTGTTAAGAAAACAATAAATTATTTTTTTAAAATTTTAGGTTTGATAATTGTATTTTAGTTATATATTTTTTAAAATACATTTTTATTGATTTTTTACAGAGAGGAAGGGAGAGAGATAGAGAGAAACATCGATGAGAGAGAAACATCGATCAGCTGCCTCCTGCACATCTCCCACTGGAGATGTGCCCGCAACCCAGGTACATGCCCTTGACCGGAATCGAACCTGGGACCTTTCAGTCCGCAGGCCGACGCTCTATCCACTGAGCCAAACCGGTTTCGGCTTTAGTTATATTTTTAAAAGTATCTTTTAGGGATACATATTGGCATTTGTGTGGATGCAATGATATGATGCCTGGGATTTGCTTAAAATACCCAAGGTGGGGGCTGGGTGGATATCAGTTAAATAAGATTGGCTATAAATTAATAATTGTTGATGCTAGTAATGGGTACATGATGACTCATTATACTATTTTTCCATATGTATGCAATTTATCATTAAAAAAGCTTTAAGAGCTCTTTATAAATGTTACTTTTAATCATTTAATCATATTACATCCTGTGGACATCTCATAACATTTAACCATTCCTCTATTGTGAATCAAGGTTTTTTAGGGTATGCATGGGCTGAGATGTCTTTTACAGCTTCTCTTGGTTATTTCCTTTTTGGAGATAGAATTACTAAGCTAACAGAATGGACATTTTTAATGTTTTGATACAGTTTGCCAAATTGCCTTTCAGGAGAGATGTTGCATGTTGTTTTCACACAAGAGGTATATGAGAGTGCCCTTGTCAGCTCTATATTATATATATTTTTAACCCCTGTTAATTTTATGAGGGAGAAAGTGGTATCCTGTTACTTGAGTGTGTATTTCTTTGATTTCCAGTGACATTGAATCCCCAGCTTGCCACTGAATTGGTTCTCACCCCTTTGGGGAGGACCCAGGGGAGGAGAGTAGAAGAAGAGAGATTTATTGCCTCCTCCTCACTCCCCATTTTGGAGATGGGAGGCAAAAGCAGACACAGGTAGCCCCTGGGTTCACATCCCGCCTCTACTGCTTACTAAATTAGTTACTGCCTTTGTGCAACCTCAGATGCTTTAGCTGAAGAAATAGAGCACTCATACTGTTCTCAACAAGTGAGAGGCAGTGGAGATTCACAGGGAAACAGCAGGATCCACAGTGGTCAATCTGAAGGCGGGACTTTTGTTGTCCTTGAGAAGCTGAGGATACTAAAGGACCTACTGCTCTGCTGCACATAGGCAGCAAGTTGCTCAGAGCTGGGATCCCCCATGCTGCACTGGGAAGGCCGCCTGCAGGAATTACTGCTCACACTGAGTCACTGCCTCTTCACCTTTCATTCTTTGTAATCTCCCCGCTCCATGGTCTTTCAATCACTGCTGGGCAATGGAGGCAGCTAACACAAGTCAGGAAATCCATCTTTGGGGAATTAGGTGATTTGGGGGGGAATAAATTCTGATTGCTAATAGTATTCATCTGATTCAGTGGAAATGCACTTTGCAGTGCTTGGCTCAGAGGATCAGGGTTAACTTCAGGTGGGGTGTTGGGCAGTGTCTCACCGTACTCTTTGGAGGAGAATTCAGACCTGGAGCATGATCTTTTCCAGGGAAGCCCAGCCCCATTTATTGCCCCCTCCCCTTGCCCCTCATCTTCCTCCCACTCTCACTCTATGTCCAGGACCAGAGCCCAAAACAGAGGAGGAGGTTGTGATTCTAAATAACCTGTCTGCTTGAATTTCAAGTGAAAACTCTCAGTATTTTTTTTCTCTACTGCTTTTGATTGGTGGGGAAGGAAAGTTGAAAGGTTGAGGGGGGTGGGTATCCTTAGGTTATTTGAACATTATTTGGCCCTGGCTCACAGGTGAGGCCAGGAAACCCCCCAACACTCTCTCAGCTCAGATAATGGGTACAGCTGACTGGAAAAGAAGTATTTCTCTGGAAATTGAGATTGGGTGCCTAGGTCTCTGCTGTCAGCCCGTCCTGGTCTTGCTCTAGGGCAGTGATGGCGAACCTTTTGAGCTCGGCGTGTCAGCATTTTGAAAAACCCTAACTTAACTCTGATGCCATGTCACATATAGAAATTTTTTGATATTTGCAACCATAGTAAAACAAAGACTTATATTTTTGATATTTATTTTATATATTTAAATGCCATTTAACAAAGAAAAATCAACCAAAAAAATGAGTTCGCCTGTCACCTCTGACACGCGTGTCATAGGTTCGCCATCACTGCTCTAGGACCACCTCACTGATTGACTGTTTTTCCCCTGGGCACATTCCAGGTGCAGGAGACATAAGGGTGGGGCTGGGAGTTTGGCCTATTTTCTAAAGTGAGGGAAAATCCAGAGAAAAGACAGCAGGCTTTATTGTAAGGATTTGGGTCTACTGACTTTTCCTGTCTCAGGCAGTGAGCCCTCTGCTCTGGAAACGAGAGCCCAACTTCCTGGCATCTTCCCTGGGCTCTCAGGGGTGTACAAGCTCTGAGAAAATTGAACAATTTTGTGTTTTCATCTTAATGATCATAGAGAAATAATGGTTTTAACAGTTATAATTTTCCTCAATTCATTGTTGAGTGACACTTCAAAAGAAGAAATCTTAGTCTTAAGTGTTTGCCAAACAGGGTTTCTTTTTTCTCTTTCAGGTGGGAGGTGGTACTTGATCTACAGTTTTATTTCCGATGGGTTTAACTGGGTGATGAAGTTAAGGCACTGTCTAGAAGAAATGTAAAATAATTGTTTCATGGCATAGCTTAAAAGCTCCTTCTCATTTATTATTTTCATCACAACCCTGTGAAGTAAGGAGTATTAAACTCCTTGCATTGGGAGGAAAGAGGCTCAGAGAAGATAAGTGACTTTCAAGAGGATAAGTGACTTTCAAGGCTGAGGAGCTCGGGACCTCACCACTGTGCCCTGGCTTCAGGCTTCTCCAGGAATTCAGCCTCCTCAGTCACAGCTCCTTGTCTCTGACTCCCTAGAGGGTCCCAAATTCTGGCTCTCTTTGCTGTGGAGCAGCGTGTGAAATTGTTAACACTGAAAGCACCAGGTATCGGTTTTGTTGAGATGAACTTCAAGGTTCTATGTTTAGCCAAAGGCAGTTATTAACCCGTGACACTCCCGAAAGTTCATCTCTTACTCTCAGAAACGAAGACTTCCTCCACCCACAGTGGCTGAGCCAGGTCCCAACCTCCTGTCCCTCCTATCCTAGCCACCAGGTCCAGGTTTACATGTCACAGTTTCCTAAGCACCTGACGCGTGCCAGACACTGCGTGATTGATCCTTTTAATCCTCACAGCAATCTTGATGAGGAAACTGAGGCCCCGAGGGCTCATGTCATTTGCCTAAAGTCAGACAGCGATGAATAATGAAACTGTGATCCAAATCTAGATTTGTCTGACTGGGGTCATGTGAAATTCAGCACCAGTCTTCCAAGCCGGGCCTTCTCTGAACAGTCTTCCTCATCTCAGGCGTGGTCTTCATCAGCACAGGGGCCTGCACCAGCTTTTCTTGGCTTGTGAGTCTTAAGTCAAATCTGAAGTAAGATCCTGGCTCTGCCACTTCACAGTGGGGCAAATCCTATAACCTCTCTGAGCCTCAGTTTCCTCACTTGTAAAATAGGTTAGACAGTTACATGTCTTATGGGGTTATTTTAAAGATTAAACAGGTGCATGAGCCAGTCCCTTAGTGTGTGACACATTGAAGGTGCCTAAGAAGCAATGACTATTATTGTTTATTGGGTACTTGCTTTCATGGAGTGGAGAAGCAGGTGCTGTGAGCTTCAGAGTGCCTCCTCTCTTACTGCTGAACTTGCACAGCCCCCTCCCCTCCCATCCCCCCCACCCCTCAGCACTTCCCTGCCCTGCTCTGAAGCTTATTATCTGCTCTTCATTATGTAGCTAATAAACTCCAAAATCTTCCACCTACTCTTCACCAGGCCTGAGTCTCCTTTCAGCTTCAGCTTTGCACAATTGCTTGTGCTGACTGGAGCCTCTCCCTGTGCCCCAGTGCCCTGCCTTCACCCACCTCCATGCCATTTCCCTCCCATCTTCCAGGTCTTTCTCATCATGAGAACTTCAAATCCCAGGCTGGATGTGGGCCCCTCCTCCTGGTCTAAGATTCTTTTTTTTCTTCTTTATTGATTAAGGTATTTCGTATGTGTCCTTATCCCCCTATTGCCCCCCCCCCCACTCATGCCCTAACCTCCCTGGTGTCTGTGTCCACTGGTTAGGCTTATATGCATGCATACAAGTCCTTTGGTTGATCTCTCCCCCTTACCCCACCTTCCCCTACCTTCCCTCTGAGGTTTGACGGTCTGATCGATGCTTCTCTGTCTCTGGATCTGTTTTTGTTCATCAGTTTATGTTCTTCATTATATTCCACAAATGAGTGAGATCATGTGTTATTTACCTTTCTCTGACTGGCTTATTTCGCTTAGCATAATGCTCTCCAGTTCCATCCATGCTGTTGCAAATGGTAAGAATTCCTTATTTTTTTATAGCAGCATAGTATTCCATTGTGTAGATGTACCACCATTTTTTAATCGACTCATCTGCTGATGTGCACTTAGGCTGTTTCCAAATCTTAAGCTATGGTGAATTGTGCTGCTATGAACATAGGGGTGCATATATCCTTTCTGATTGGTGTTTTTTTTGAGGAAACTTCACACTGTTCTCCACAGTGGCTGCACCAGTCTGCATTCCCACCAGCAGTGACGAGGGTTCCAGATTCTTTTTCTTTAAATATATTTTTATTGATTTCAGAGAGGAAGGGAGAAGGAGAGTGAGATAGAAACATCTATAATGAGAGAGAATCATTGATTGGCTGTCTCCTGCATGCCCCACCCTGGGGATTGAGCCTGCAACCCAGGCATATACCCTGATTGGGAAATGAACTGC
The DNA here is from genome assembly GCF_000412655.1 of Myotis brandtii. NCBI lineage: Eukaryota > Metazoa > Chordata > Mammalia > Chiroptera > Vespertilionidae > Myotis > Myotis brandtii. The sequence goes on along the minus strand of NW_005368456.1, from coordinate 1,751,653 downwards.
AGCCCCCTGGTTCACAGGTCGATGCTCCATCACTGAGCCACACTGGTCAGGCCACGGTCTAAGAATCTCGACCTTGTTTGAAAAGAAAAGCGTTCACATCTGTGGCTAACCTTGGCCATGGGAACACTGAGGTAACTAGATGATTCAGTTACTCAATGTCTAGTGGGGAGAAACAAACAAAGTAAGTAGTGCATTAGGTATTTGGGTCTTGTCTGATTTCTTGTGGTATTTAAGACTTTGCATCTTGAGGGCAAGGGATGACAGTTACCTCTGGGCCTCTGTTCTGAGCCCACAGTTATCAGCATCTGGTTTGAATTGGTTGATCTAAATGGATGTGGTCAAAAGGTAAGCTCACAGCTCTGCCGTTTCCAGGCCAGCACTGATGAAAGTTTGAAGGGACAGTGGGGAGCCCAGGACAAGCTCTTTCCTTTCCGTAGCCTTCCTTCTTCCCCTTCATCCTCCCAAGTCTGCATGTGATTGGGTCAGCATGCAGGATTTGGCACTTTTTGGATGACTTACTATTGGGTTGTAGGGAGGGGTGCACACTAGCTTTAGTAGCCAGGCATTCCTGGGCAGGTCATAGCACCTTCTCCAGCCTGTTTCCTTTTCTATAGAATGTTGAAACCATAAATACAACATTCATGAGAAAGTTCTCTTGGGATCTTTGAGAATTCTCAACATCCTCTTCATCATTGTGACCAAGATCTCATTTACTGACAACAGCCCTAAGGTGAGGCATTTGTTCTCTTGACAGGCGAGAAACTCATACACGTGCCACCATTTCCCCAAATATGCAGTCATGCATAATTGGACAATTTAAGTGATTTCTGTCCTTTAGTGATTCTGTGTATACAGGGCCATAGGCATTTATAAATCTAGTACAAGATATTCATCACTGAGTATATAACCTTACGGTGACATGGACTAGCAGTCTGTTTTCTTTGGGAGCTGTAGTTCACAAGCAGTTATTTCCATCACTTCCTGACACATGGAGGTTATAGAACCCCTGCATACTGGGTCACAGCCTGGGGGATGGTGGGGGTGAGCTGTCATGCTCTATGGGACTGGCTTTCTAGTACACATACATCATTTTCATTCCTGAGCAAAATCAGGCTGCTTTATGTGTAGGACCTTTGGAACTCTTCCAAAATAGTCAACATCTCAAATGTTGACTCTGTAAATGCCTAAGGTCAACAGTAATGACAGCAGCCACGCAGGCTGCTGAAGGATTCAGTGAGATGAAATGTCAAGTGTCTAGCATTCTAAGAGTGTCCCGGGCTTGGAATTTCAAAACCCTTTGTTTTCTTATTAACTGAAACCATTTGCTTCTGGGCTTAGGTGAGAGAGTCACAGGTCTAACAAGATGACCGTGGGAGTACAGGCATTAAGAGCACGGTCCTTGGATTCAGACAGTTTGGTTCAAGTCTTGGTGCTGCCATTTACTAGCAAAAATCTTTTAACCTCTTTAAGATTCAGCTTCCTTATCTGCAAAATAGAAATGATAACCATGCCAACCTTTGAGGATGGTGGTTAGGATTGAATGAACTACTATATGTGCAGGTTTAGCATAGAGCCTGACACATAGGAAGCCCCTAAAAAGCACTCAATGATGATTTCCCTCCCTTCTCCCTCTGTACATGGCTACATGCCCAGTAGGTACTCCATGTTCATTGATGATTTCAGTTCAAGTCTAAAATCATTTTCTTATTTACAAACTAACTCCCACTCTCAACCACAAGCCCTGGCAGTGGGCACCAGTTTGATATTGAGTGCCACCTGTATACCTTATGCTTGGCAGTGCTGAGAAGGAAACAGAGAAGAGGTGTTGATGAGCTCTATCCCCACTGAGCCCTATCTGATTGGAAGAATAATATTCTTACACACAGCACCTGGAGGAGCATGGGAGAGAGCATTTGCTTAGACCAGGAGTGTGGTCGAAATCCACACAGGTAGAAGACTCCTCCTCTGGAGAGTCTGGAAGCTTCCACCTTGGGAACACCCTTGGATCCCTGAAGTGAAAGGAAGTAGTGGCAAGTAGGGAGGTTTGGGGTTGAGATTAACTAGTGAGTGCTGAGATCTGGCCTTTTATGAAGAATATCCAAAACTTCTACTGGTCCACATGCACCAATGAGCACCAAATAGGTACAGATATTAGTTGGTCTTTGTGTATATGTCATGGGGAGGGAAAAACCGAGAAAACTAACCCATGCTTTCTAAGAGGGAATGACCACAGGACAAGAATGGAAATTGAGTGTGAGCCCTCATCTGAGATCGATCAGAGTACAGAGCACTCCCCCAAAGAGGTTAATCGTGTTGCCTGTGCCACCCACCTGGTGATCAAAGTCAAGATCACCTTAAGGATCAGAGAAAGGTGCACCTTGATGCAAGGGCTGTTAGCTCTCTCTCTAGTAGTGTTGACTACTCTTGGTCTTATCACAGACATGAATTATTCATATCTCCTCTTTATTAGGAGCTCAGAATTGATGACAATTTGGCCTGAAATTCTCAAAGAATGAATTTGAGGCCCTGCCAGTTCCTCAATAACTCTGGGCTATCAGGAGGCAGCAAGCTCCCTGGATTGTGGAAGAGTCTGTGTTAAGTGGGGATTGAATGCTTAGACCATGTGTTGATTCATCACCCATGGTGACTGGACTGGCATTGCCCCCTCTCCTTCCAGTAAAGTCCTGGCCTCCCTCCCTTTCTGGTGAAGGCCAACCTCCTTTGAACTTTTATATTCTGCAAGGTCTCTATTAATGTTTATTGGTCCTGACTAATTAAATCAGGATCTACCAAGGGTAATGTTTGGCATCCTACATTTTTAAAATGCTTTCTAGATGATGCTAATGCCAAGGTAAGATAGAGAAGTGGTGTTCTAAGTAACACTGACATTTATGGCTATAGGACTAGGAGTAGGATGCACCTCTGAGGACAGCTTGATCAAACTTTTTCCCTTCTACATTCTCCCAGCTTTTCTCTTTGTATAGAGGCCCAATTGGCCTTGGGCTGCTCCTAGGAAAGAGATCAATTTGCTAAGGTGAGAGATAAATAGTTGTCACCTTGGTGATTTTAAGAGGAGCTCACTTCTATGATTCTGTTGAGAAACTCTGGCCCTGACTTCCTGATGGAAGGGTAGAATAAACAGCCCCTGGCATCATTTTCAGCCCAGGAGTTCCTGAAGGAAATTATTTTGAAGACAATATTAGCGGACATCATTGTTCTCCCGAAAGAAAATTAAAACTGGGATTGAAGAGAGAGATGTTGGTCATCAGACCCTTGTTATCAGGATTTAAGAGAAAATTCTTAATTTTGGGTCTTTCCATAGAACTCTTTCCCTCCAGTGTTGTTTGCACTTGTTCCTCCTTTGCTCTTCAGCTTTTGAGAACTCTGGGCAACCTAATTTCCCTACCCAGCTATAACAGTTCTCCTGTTCTGTCCTAGGGGTGGGGTAGCTTTCTGATGTAACTGCTGCTGTGTATTCAACTGTTTGCTGCATGCTGAGATGATGAGCAGATAAAATTCTGATTTTACATTGCTGCTGCTCTGATTTTAAGCCAGAATGGGAGCCAAATTCTTCCAGATAAGCTTAAAATGTCTCAATTCTACCCAGGTGGGGGCAGTTGGAAATAGTTTCATAAGCACTTCTCAGTGCCTAGCCTACTAGTTGTATGTGATTTTTTGGAGGCCAGTTGGGATCAGAAAGTTATGGTTATATTGGGGTAAGTTTCAGGCCATACAAACCAGAATTCCTTTCCTGGTTAAGGCCGGCCTCCTGTGACCCACCAGACACTTCCAGTTTTTCAAAAAGCCATATGGGAGAAGCACATTTATCCCCACAAATCTGCACAGGCTGAGGAAATTATCAAGTTTCTTTATATCATGCTGGACTTTTATCAACTGACTGGGATGACAATGACAATCTGATGCTAGTCAGAAGCTCTTATTGGCAGCAATATCCTTGTTCATTTGATAACAAATAAGAACTCAAATTCTTAATTAAATTTGGCTGACAACATCTTTCAAAACCCGGGTATTATAGCAGGGGAAACAAATACAAAAGGTACTTGATGTGGCTGAATTAAGGGAAGCATCTGTTTTTTTACTGTGCTAGTGAAATGTTGGGATGAGCAGAGAACTGTGTGGGCGATAAAAAAATCTATAGCTGAGAATTTTCTGCAGATATTCTTAGACCAGTAAAAACAAATATTTAAGAAGTCCCTTCTAAGTGGCAGTATTAATTAGAGCAGGGGTCCTCAAACTACGGCCCGTGGGCCACATGCAAATACAAATATTGTATTTGTTCCCGTTTTGTTTTTTTACTTCAAAACAAGATATGTGCAGTGTGCATAGGAATTTGTTCATAGTTTTTTTTAAACTATAGTCTGACCCTCCAACGGTCTGAGGGACAGTGAACTGGACCCCTATTTAAAAAGTTTGAGGACCCCTAAATTAGAGTAAAGCCAGCTGCCATAACAAATAGTCTCACTTCTTAATCACCTAAGCCCAGAAGTGACACATTATTTTTGTTCACATTTCATTGGTGATAACTAATCATATTGTCCACCAGATACAGGATGTGTGTGTGTGTGTGTATGTGTGTGTGTGTGTGTGTGTGTGCACTTGCTGGAAAACGTAATCCCTGGGTGGGTTGCCACTTTCAACCACAACTCTACATGGCATCTGCATAAAAAGAGCACATTTTTGGTGAGGCAGCCAGCCATCCCTAAAATCAGGAACTAGGAAGAGATATTATTACACAATTAACTGGCATCTTAGGTGACACAAATTAAGAGTTCATGATCTTAGAGAAAGTTCGTGATCATTTTGGGGGTTTCTGGAATCCAGGACACATGAACCATTTCTCGGAGGCACATGGTTAGCTGAGATAGTCTCAGGGGGCTATAGTGTGTCAAGCTCTTTAGGGACAGAAACTTTGGATCCTAAGGTATAGATGAGAATGAGGTTTGCACACTGAGAGGTTAAGAAGATGGGGATCAGAGCAGAGTAAAAAGGAGTCACCAAAAGGTCCAAGATGGTGTCTGGCAACTATAGTTGACCTGGTCAAGCAGATAGGCTCTCAGGAGACCTTAGAAGGGCTCTGAGTAGAGGGACATATGTTGGATAGCATGAGCAGCTTGCAAGTTAGAATAATCTGGCTCACTCTCTAGTCTGACCATTTTCAATGACATCTTGAGCAAATGGCTTAAATTCTTGGAGCCTTGGAGTTTTATGGTTTATAAGAGAGAATTGTTAATACCCTACCCCATAGGGTGGTGGTAAGGATTCAATTTGATAACATATATAAAATGCTAGCACCCAGTAAGAGCTCAGTAAATGGGCTCATGGGCCTTTTTCACTTAGATTGTTGTAATAGCTTATTGAAAGGTCCATTTCCCCCCCTGTAACCTCCCCCAACCTTCTGCACACCACAGCTGGTTCTCAATGCAGCAGCCAGAATGATCCCTTTCAAACATACGTAGGCCAAGTCTTAGAGACCTTATACCAGCCTAAGGCCCTACATGACCTTGTTCCTAATACTTCCCTGACCTCACCTCAGACTGCCCTTCTCCTTGCCCACTCTGTTCCAGGCCTTCATGATGTCCTTGAAACAGGCCAGGCATAGTCTAGGGATTTTGCTGTTCCCTCCACCTATAACCTTATTCCTTCAGAAATCTGCATGACCCCTCTTTTACGTCTCTTCAATCTTTGCTCAAATGCCTTCTCCATCTTACCTGGTTTAATTTTCTGCAGAGCAATTATACAACTACATATATATTTATTTACTTCCTCATGCAAAGGCAAATTCTGGCTGCTTTCTGCACTGCTCTCTCCAATATGGATCACAGTAGACAATAAGCATTTGCTAAATGAATGAACTTATTTATGAGTATTGGTGTTTGTTGTTTTTATAGGGACCACTGCAAAGTGGAGGAGCTCAGGCCTCTCTGTGCATTTCCCTCACTCTAACTCCCTTAGACAACCAGGACTTAGATCCTCTTAGGTATAAAAAAATTGAGAGAACCAATGAACCTGAAACCGCTGAATTTTAACAAGTCTTGAAATCTAACACTCAGCTTAGAGGAAACAGAGCAAAGAGGAGTAAGTTAATACTATGAGGATTTCATCAGCCAGATTCAGTGTAAATGACTTAGTTTCTTCAACAAATATATGTTATGAAAAAGAAAATTAAGGGAGTGGGGAACTGTTATAAATTAAGAGAGAGTTAAGAGCGGCATATCATGCAAACAAAATGTGTCCACCTTGTTTGAATCATCATTCAAGGAATTTGATGTAAAAGAAATTTTTAATAGAATTGGTAACAATTTAAAAGTGAATTGGGTGAAGAGGTTCAATAAAAAGAGGAAAAAAGGAAGGTGAATTGGATATTAGGTGCTAATGCATTGTGGATATGTGTGTGTGTGTGTGTGTGTGTGTGCGCGCGCGCGCGTGCGCGCGCGCGCGGGTATGTATTAATCTTTGAAGCTGAGTTATGAAAGCAGGGAGGCTCATGATGTTATTCCCTATACCTTTAAAAGTGTTTAAAAAAATTAGCCTGGCCGGTGTGGCTCAGTGGTTGAGCTTCGACCTATGAACCAGGAGGTCATGGTTCAATTCCGGTCAGGACAAATGCCCAGGTTGTGGGCTCAATCCCCAGTAGGCGGTGGGAAGGAGGCAGCTGATAAATGATTCTCTATCATTGATGCTTCTGTCTCTCTCTCTTCCTCTCCCTTCCTCTCTGAAATCAATAGAAATATACTTAAAAATGTATTATTGAATTTATTGGGGGGACATTGGTTAATAAAATTATATAGATTTCAGGTGTACACTTCTATAATACATTATCTGTATATTGTATTGTGTGTGCACCACCTCAAGTCAAGTTTCCATCAGCATTTACCCCTGCTTTTCCCTCTCTATCCACCCCCACCCCTCTTCTCTTCTGGTAATCACCATGCTATTGTCTGTGTCTATGAGTTTTTGTTTGTTTGTTTGTTTTGTTTAATCCCTTCACCTTTTCCACCAAGCCCCACAACTCCCCTCCCCTCTGACAACTGTTAAATCTTTTCTCTATCTATGTATTGTTTGTTGTTGTTAGTTTATTTTGTTCATTAGATTCCACATATGAGTGAAGTCCAAAGGTACTTGAATTTCTCTGACTGGCTTATTTCACTTGACATAATACTCTCCAGGTCCACCCATGCTGTCCCAAAGTATAAGATTTCCTTCTTCTTTATAGTTGAGTAGTAATCTTTTGTGTAAAAGTACCACAGCCTTTTTGACCCATCCCTATACTTTTTTGTATGTGTAAAAACTTCTGTAATACTAACTGAATTCTTTTTTAAGGATGAGGAGGTGAAAGAGTTCCTCTTACCGAGAAGGAAGGAGGTCTATTTTCTTTTCTCTGTTGGGTGTGCTCTGGTATGAAGGAAAGACGAGTGGCTAGTATGTATGTGTGTGCAGTATTTATTCAACCCTCCTGTTTGCTTCTTCCTCCTCAGCGTACCCTTGACTGAGGAGTGGAGTGCAGAGTGGTCTCTAGTGTGGTAAGATTGGGCAGATGCCTGCTGGGGCTGGGGGTGGGCAGCATACAGAAAGGGAGCTGATGGGCTGTGAAATGCCTCCTTTCCCCAGGCACCTGCCAAATAGAAAGGCAAATATTTCTATAAATATGCATAGAAGGCACAGGTTGAAGACTAGCAAATGGCCTGTAATTTCCTTCTGCAGTGGCTCTCTTAATCCTAAATTTGGAGCTCTCATTATTAGCCATTCAAAGTGGCTGATTCTGGTCAGAAACCATGGAGTAGCTGCCCTATCCTTAGTGGGAACTCAACACCCCCTACAAAGTCCTGTTCTCCATGTTTTAGCAAATCTCAGGGAAGTGTACTCAGGCATGTCTGAGGACTTCATAATCTTCCCCATCAGTGCCTGCCTGGCTGGGAAAAGATCTAATCTCTACTCAGAGACCCTTTTTGCTGCCTGGGTCTGAAACAGCTGGGACAAGCAGGAATGAAAGCCCCTTTATCTTCAGGGCTTTGATCTAGGCAGGATTTCCCCCTCCCCACAGTTAGCCAGGCAGCTGGGCTTATCCTCAGGTAAATACTAGCAAACACAGCAAGGCAGGCACTTTGTAACTCTCTCGTGGCTTCCTTTCACTTGCTTCTCAGATTTGCCAACTACAAAGCAATAAAGTCCATCATTAAATTGTCACCACAACCCTGCAGAAGCATATTTTAAAGCATTATCCATACCGTACAGATGAAGACACAGGTTTTACAGCAGTTGACAAACATAGAACTGACAGGTAGAAAAGACAGGATATGAACCTGGGCTTGGAGATGCCTGAACTCGTTCACCAAAGCCAAGGTTCTCCCACCTATTGGTGGCGAAGAACTGGGTTTTCTTCCTTTTTTTTTTTTTTTAAAAAGTATATTTTATTGATTTTTTTTTTACAGAGAGGCAGGGAGAGGGATAGAGAGCCAGAAACATCGATCAGCTGCCTCCTGCACACCCCCTACCAGGGATGTGCCCGCAACCAAGGTACCTGCCCCTGACCGGAATCAAACCTGGGACCCTTCAGTCCACAGGTCGACGCTCTATCCACTGAGCCAAACCGATTAGGGCAGAACTGGGTTTTCTTTCCCCACTTTCTCACACATCAATAGAATAATGAAATGATAAAAAGAACAAGGCGTATTTTAAAAGTTATTATTAAAATAATAACAGCAGGCATAAAATTACTCTCTCAAATTTCTATAGAAGTTGATTATACTGAATTTTTGTACTTTTCTCATCCTGGATCTTTAGCTTTCTTAGACTAGCACTTTTGAGTAATATTCTAAGCTACCTGTTTCTCAGAGCATGGTATATAGTTGGGACCACTTGCTTCAGAATCACCCCGGGGTGTTTGCTAAATGCAGATTTCTGAACTCCATCTCCAAGGACTTGGATCAGAATGACTGAGGTAGAATTCAGGAATCTGCATTTAATAAGTCATTTTAACTATTCTGATGTGCTCTAAGTCTGATCCTCATTGTTCTCTGTGCTGCTGCCACCTGTCTCAGGTCATGGATGACAGTGAATTGTGGAACGAGTACAGTGTTTTATTCTATGCCCACCCTCACGCTACTGTTTTTTTTTTTTTTAATTAAGAACTTCCTTTCTGAGAAAACCTGCTTTCTGAACTCATTTTAGTGCACATCTCCAAAAGCGTACTGAGTGCAGACTACAGGCTGGGTGCTCACAATCAGTAGAACGAGTACAGATGGAACAAAGTAGAGAATGTGTAGGCATTTCCATGTGTAGAGGTGGAGGAACCAGCAACAGACCGCTAAGAAAGGGTGACTAGTCAGTTGGAGAAAAACCAGGAGAGAGTAGGTTTTGGAAACTAGGAGGAGGAAGTGACCAACTGAATAAAATACTGTTGAATCAGATGAAGACTGAGAGCGTGGAGGCCGTGGAGGTCTTTGGTGTTATAGACAAGAGTAGTTTCACGGGCAAGGGAGGCCTGAAGGAGTGGGTTCAAGTGAGAATGGGAGGAGGGAAATGGAAATAGTGACTAGAAACAGCTCTTTTACTGTAAAGGAAAGAGAAAGGGCAGGAGCTGGTCAAGAGGTTTTGCAGGAGCAATGGAGAAATGGACTGTATTAAAAACTCATGCAGTGGCTAATTATGTGACTTTTATAAAGTCATATCTTTTTCAGTTAATTCCTTCAGTGAAACAAACAATTATCTACCATAACTTTTTCCTTCAAGATCTTTCAAACTCTCCCCTCTCCCAAAAATTTTGTCTAAGAAGAGTCTGCACATTACTCTTGCTTCTTACATAACTTAATTGGAGTACTTTTTTTTTTTAAAAAAATGACATATTTCTCATATTTGCTTTATCTATTTTTTTGGTTAAAGTCTTGAAAATAGATTTAACCTCTAACTGCTTCACATGTATAGGGTTTTTTAAAAAACATAACTACAAATATAATAATTATATCTAAAAAATTAACAAAGTGATTTCATAATATCATATACTGTCAAATCTATATCCAAATATTGCTATTTTTCCCAGTGGGTTTTGTTCAACTAGAAATTCAAGCAAGGTCTACATATTGCATATGATTGTTGTATCTCTGAAGCCATTTGTTTGTCATGTGCATTGACTTGTTGTCTTGTAGAATGTCCTGCTTTCAGGATTTGTCTGAAAACCTCTTTATGGTATCATTTAATTTGCTCTTTTTCTGCTATATTTCCTGAAAACTGGAATTGATTATAAAGGCTTGATCTATACACTTAGACTACATTTTGGTCAAGAATTTTTCACAGAAAGTGCTGTGTATTTCCTATTGCCTCATATCTGAAAGCACGCACTGTCTTAGGTGTCCTACTATCAGGTGGTGGCTGCCTCTGTCAAGAGAGTTTCTTTCTTTTCCAAGATAGGAAAAATAATAGCATGTCTATTTGCTGATGGACATGATCTTTGAGAGAGGGATACCTACTGATGCAGAAGAAAAAAGGAAAATTTTCAACAAGAATGTCCTTAAGTAGATAAGAGTACATAGGACATAGTGGACAAATGTTGGATATTATAAGTGTTGGATGCATCTAATTCATCCCTAGGAACAAAAGGAACATTTGGGCATAAATACAGGTAGGGTGGGTAGCTGAGTACAAAGGCATGTGTATGAAAGTTCTATTCTGGTAGCTTCCTTTTTCTCCACGAATAAGGGGAAGGTGAGGATGAGGAGAGCTTTCATGGTGTGTGTGTGTGTGTGTGTGTGTGTGTGTGTGTGTGTGTGTGTGATAATCCCCTAGGAGAGTGGCAGATGAATTGACTGAAAAAGTAGCACATGATTGCTGGGAAGCATTAAGTAGCTACTTGTAGTTAGTGACTGTGAACTTGAAGTGAAATCAGTAAGCATCACAGTGTGATTTTCTCTAGCCATGTTCAAATACATGTTTGCAGGTATGGAGTGGGACAGAGAGTTGGATTTAGCCAGGATTGGGGTTTATCCAACCATGTATGATGAGAGAGCTCAATTTAACAACTGACCATGGAATTTAAGCTGGGTGGGAAGAGAAGGGAGGATATAAAGGAAGTAAGAGGCGTGAGAAGGTGGTAGGATCAACCACATTCCATTGTTGGAGTTGGGTATTAATTGGACTCAGCTGCAAAGACAGGAGTGGTGATTACAGAGGGTATGCCTGAAATCAAGACTACAGAGGGAGTATATTTTTTGTAAATGACAAGATCAGAGATACGACCTTGGGACTGAGGGGGCTGAGGTCACAGTCATTGGAGTAGAGGAATCAAAGAACTGAGAGACCAGGAGACTAGAATAATTCTGCAGGTGGATGTTGATATCACCACAAATTCCAACAGAAATAGGGTTGGAGAGAATTATAGTGATTCAGGACCTAAAATATTCAAGGACCTGGGTAGAGAAGATCCTGGCTAGATACAGGAGACCAGAGATAAATTTTAAAGGAGTTCTCAGATAAATGTCTTGTAGTCTGATAAAAGCTAGACACAACAGTGGGGTTGTGTCAATCTCTATGGGGCCAAGAAAGGCTTCAGAGTCCAGGTGACATTTTAGCTAGTGTGGGAGGCTCTGTGGGAGGCTTTCCTACCATGTGAACAAGGTAGGAAAGGACATTTTATTCAGAGGGAACGTTACGTGCAGGGCTACAAAGGCATGAAACAGCATGGACATGTGGAGTGCCACAATTAAGTTACTCTGGGCAAATTACTCATCTTCCCTGCCTCGGTTTCCCATTCATAAAATGGGAATAGTAATGGTATCCACAGAGTAGGTGATGGTAAAAAGTGATGTGTATAAAATTTGTCACAGGCCCTGTTGTATAATCTTTTGGGTGTATTCTTACTTGATTATTTTTAAAAAATCCTATGACATAGGCTCTATTTTCATTAGTTCTGTTTTACAGATAAAGAAGCTGAGTGTTAGGGGGTTGAGTAACTTTCCCAAAGTCATGTAACTAGTGAGAGGCAAGAGTTTGGACTCTTGGTCAGATCAGTCTAATTCTATGGCTCTTACTCAACCCCTAAGCTATAGTTAGTGCTTAGCACTTGGTAGCTATTATTATCATGGTTACTAAAGTTTCTCACCCCGTGAGTTGAGGATTCTGTTATCACTTCTGCAGCTGGTTGAAGATCACCCCTCCTATCTCATGAGCAGCAGTGACTATTTTTGGAAGGCCCTCATCACCTACAATAGATTTAGATTGACAGTTGCACTACTTTTGTTTCAACTGGTTGATTTTTGGAAATCAGGAGTGGAGAGTGATTCTTATCTTCTCAGAGGGCAAGTTGTTCCAAGCAGATGCAGTTGATGTGAGGGAGGAAGATCTGGGTTTTCTGTACTCCTCTGATGTCTGCGCACTGAACCCAGACAAAAGTCTCATGCCCCAGCAGCTCACACCTTGAGGGGATGGCAGCGAACCAGTATTCATTGGCAAGAGCCATTATCCAAAGGGCAGGTGACTGCCCCAGTGTTCCCTGGGAGATTGCTGAGAAAGAATATTTTCCATTAGTGATGCCTGAGGAAACAGAACTCTTAAGAGCTGGCAACTCTCCCTCCCTCCCTCCATTCACTCACTCACTCACTCACTCACTCACTCACTCACTCACTCAACAAATTGTTATTAAATGCCTACTATGTGCCAAACACTCATTTGGGCACTGAAGATAGTAGTAGAGAAAGCTGATGAAGTTTATGCTTATGGAATTTACATTTTTTTGTAGGAGGAGACAAAGGTAACCAAATAATAATGTGAATACATGCATCATTACAAACTCCCATGCCACCAAGGAAATTTACGTGACATGAAAAGAAGGATAATGATCAGAAATATTTACTGATTCTTCCAGGAGGCTGCCAGGGAGTCAGTTCTCTGAATTCATAAGGAAAAACCCTGAAATTTTTGACAAAGAACAGAATGGCACCTCTAACTTTTGCCCTGTGAGCCTGCCTGCCTGTTTCCTGGTTATGAAAAGCTGAAATTCCCCCAGCTTGAACTCCAGGCTTCAAGGAAGGATTTCCTTCTACTTCATGGGATGAAGCCAGTTTGTGGCCACCACAGCTTCCCCTTAGTTCTGTTAATGCTGCATCTCCCAGCACAGGTTTCAAGGCCATTTAAATATTGTGTATCAAGTTGATGCACAAGGTTGAAGTGTATTTTCAATATTTTTACTTTAGTTTTACTTTAATTACTCAATAGTTTTACTTTAATTACTCAGATAATATAATAAGAATAAAGGAAGTCAAACTGAAAGATGAGAATTTATCTCTTGTCAGTTTACTGGTCTCAACCATGTACATTTTTTCTAGGTATTTGGATTTGCATAACTTATTCACAATGGTAACATTTTCTGTTTCATTTTCTTTGTTATAATATTTAAGCATTTCCTTTCTCATTGGTACTTAAATTCACACACAATTACACACACACACACACACACACACACACACACACACACACATACATATTCTATAACTAGGGGCCCAGTGCACTGATTCATGTAAGGGTGGAGTCCCTTGGGTTGGCCAGCAATTGAGGCTGATCAGGGCTGTCTCACCTAATCCTGATAGGCGCCGATCAGGGCTGGCTGGGGGAAGGACTGTGAGAGGTTGACTGTGGGAGAGCACTGACCACCAGGGGGCAGCTTCTGCATTGAGCGTCTGCCCCCTGGTAGTCAGTGCACATCATAGCAACCGGTCAACTGGTGGTTCGGTCGTTCAGTGGTTCGGTCGCTTAGGCTTTTATATACATAAATAGACTAGAGCAGGGGTGGGCAAACTTTTTGACTCGAGGGCCACAATGGGTTCTTAAACTGGACCGGAGGGCCGGAACAAAAGCATGGATGGAGTGTTTGTGTGAACTAATATAAATTCAAAGTAAACATCATTACATAAAAGGGTACGGTCTTTTTTTTTTTTTAGTTTTATTCATTTCAAACACGGCTGGACCAGAGCCTCGATGCATGAATTCGTGCAAGAGTAGGCCTTCCTTCCCTTGGCTGCCGGCACCAGCTTCCCTCTGGCACCCGGAACCCAGGCTTCTCTCACAGCCCTGACTTCATCTGGAAGGACGTCCGGTCTAATTAGCATATTACACTTTTATTATTGTAGATGGTGGATGTACCATCATTTAATTATTTTCCTATTGCTGGGAGCTTAGTTGATAACCTTAGATTTTTCACCATTATAAGTAATTTTGAAATTCAAAACTATTTTTTTACATGTGCATATTGCTTTATAAAACTCGTTATTTATCCCATTAATCCTCTTTCAGTCTTCACCACACTGAATTAGGAAGGAAATCATTTTACATGTGAAGAAACCAAAATGTATAATCTTTGTCTTTGAATTATTTATTCAGTTTTATTTCCTGGAAGAATGATAATAGACACAAGCTCTTAATTCTATGGCCTGATTACTTTCTAAAAAGGTTAAATTCATTTCTATTACTTCTTTGAAATATACCAATTTCATTACAGTCTGTCCAGAAATGAGTATTATTATCATTTTGAAAGTGGCTGGCTAATGTACATTCTGTATATGTTATATATCTTAATATTACAGTTGCCTCTTCTGGGTTAAGATTAATCATAATTTCATATGCTTGTTAATTGCATTTTCTATTTGTGATTTGTCTGCCTGCTCATGTTGATTGCCTGTTTGAGAGGCTTTTACTCTATTAACCCTGTGTATACCTTGACTCTTGTTTCCGTTTTTATTACAGTATTTCTCATTGCATAGAAGTTGGGATTTTCATGCAACTGACTCTATTAGACTTTTCCTGTTATTTTTTTACATTTCACCGGAAAGAAGAAAGAGCTGACAAATATAGAATTATTTTTAGCCTTTAAAAATTATATTTTTATAATATTTTCCCCACTCTAAGAGTAATGCATCTACAGTTTAGAAATTTGAAATATACAAAAAATGTGTAAAAAATGAAACCACATTATTCTACCATCCAGTTTTTTTGTCCTTTCTCTTTCTCACATGCACATTTTTAAAAATGTATTTTTCTGTATTAGAATAGTCTATGATATATTGCTTGTGACCTATTTTTTATATTAACATTACATAATTAAACTTTCACATTTCACTAAATATTCTTTGATAATAAACAATTTAAACACTTTTTAAAAGTCTGTCTAGAGTTTATTTTGAGATGAACTAAATTCTCTCTCCCCCAAATTGCTATTTATACTAGTATATCCCTAAACCAATGACTAAACAATCTGTTCTTCTCCGATTTATCTGTGGTGTCTGCTTTATTTTTCTAGCATGTCCTTATCAGTCTATTCCTAGGCTGTCTGTACTGTTCATTGACCTGGGGCATTGCACCTGTAATAGGCTCTTTTCTCTCTTTTTTTCCTGATCCCTCAGGGCTTCCTGGATTGAGCCATAGCCTGGACCAGGGCCTCCAATGGAGACTAGCAGAAGTGCCTGCTATCTTGTTAATTTTTAACCCTGTCCCTGTTGGAAAACAGCTCTAACCTGCCCCCCCCCCCTTCTTTGTATTTGCAGATGTTTGCTCATCATCCTGAGAAAAATGAGCCTTGGCCTCCAGACCTAATAAAGCACATATACCTCCCATGAAGAATAGTGCTATATCCTGAGGACCTGTAACTCCTGCAGCCCCCGGGGATTACCCAGAGCAGGTAAGAAACATCTGGAGGTGTGGGCTTCAGAAGGCGGCAAAAGGGAACATCCCTGAATAAAAAATGGTGTGGTAGAGTGTGCTGATAAGGGTGACAGGGTCTCAATGTTCAGCTACAGCTTTGCTGTTTCCTTCATGTGTTTGTTTTTGGTTGATTCAGTGAGGGGTGAGGATAGGTGGTTTGCCTCTTTCTATACTCTATAAACACAAGATTTGAAGTTATTCTGAAAATCTACCTTTTTTGAACCCCACTGTTTGCCCAATCCTGCATTTGATGCCACGCGTGCAGTGATAGATAGACGGGCAGGCAGTGGAGCCTCAGTTTGGCTGGGATTTTTCTTTCTGTTGGTTCAGTGTTGATTTGTTCTCTGTAGGTGATAACATAAGTTGTCATTGTGTTCTTCTAGAAGTCTGATGGGAGTTGTAAGGATTCATTGATACAGTCTCATCTGTTCAATAATTCTTTTGAGTGCCCCTTTTTTCCTAAACACTGCTGGGCACTGGGTTTCAGAAATGAGCCAGGAGGAGTTTCCCTCTGGCAGAGATCAGTGTGAAAAGCTGACACTGGATGCCAGAGAACAGAGCAAGAAAGGTGCTAAAAGGGAGGTGGGCTCCACAGGAGGTTAGCAGCGGAAAGGTCATGCTGTCTGATGGCCAGACAAATGGACTAGGGCAGTGGTCGGCAAACTCATTAATCAACAGAGCCAAAATAGCAACAGTACAACGATTGAAATTTCTTTAGAGAGCCAAATTTTTTAAACTTAAACTATATCGGTAGGTACATTGTTATTAACTTAATTAGGGTACTCCTAAGGCTTAGGAAGAGCCACACTCAAGGGGCCAAAGAGTCACA
>NW_005368456.1:1730881-1733794 GCF_000412655.1 Myotis brandtii | reverse complement strand
GCCGTCACTGGAGCAAGCAAGCCTCCCTGTTCGCTTCAGTGCATGGCTGCCGGCCGCCATCTTGGCTGACAGTTAATTTGCATAAGGATATGCTGATTAGCCAATGGGAAGGGTAGTGGTCGTACGCTAATTACCATGTTTCTCTTTTATTAGTGTAGATTAGGGTACTCCTAAGGCTTAGGAAGAGCCACACTCAAGGGGCCAAAGAGCTGCATGTGGCTCGCGAGCCACAGTTTGCTGACCACAGGACTAGGGGAAAGAGTGCAGTGGTGTAAAGGCCTGGGAGCTTAATAAATTGGGAAATTCAGAGTTTGGTGTATTTTCACAAAGAATTTGGGGAGAAAACATTTCCTGCCTTCTTCCTTTAGTTTGGGCTGCTTAGATTAAACTTCTTCAGTCCCTACCTCTTTAGAGCAGCTTGAGAGATGAGAAGGTCTTGAACCTCAAAGTGCCTATGACGAGAAGCTCCAGCAGCTGGTGGACTTGAGGTCTCAACAGAGGGTGTTGTTCAAGAGGGTTGGGAGGTATCTGATGAATTTCTTGAGGCGATGAGGGGGCACAGATCCTAAAGGCTAAGGCTGTCTTAAAGTTGCAGGTCTGTGTTGTGCCTGGCTGTGTGGCTGAATGCCTCTTTCTTGGGAAACTCAACTTTGGAGAGTAGGTGCTGGTAGAAAGCTGAACACCAGCCCTTTCTGACTCTCTGGTCTCCAGACAGTGAATCAGGGCCCGCCTCCCTACCTTCTGTTTCATTTCACTCATCCACAGAAAAGTTAACTTCCAATTCCACTATTGCCAAATCACTCATGCCACATTGAAAATTATTTACATTTAAAAAAAAAATCTCAGTTTTTTCAGCTGTAAATGCTACTAATAAAAATTTCCCTTCTTATCTCACAGGGCTATACTAGGTCTCATAAGTACAACTACTGTGAAAGGGCTGCCTGAGTGGTAAACTGTGCACACAGGTAATGACTGCTGAGGTGCTGATGGTAAGGGTGGTTTCCCGTGATTGTCTGGCAGATTGAGTTGTCTCGCTAGTGACCCTCCTTGGTCAACATTGACTTTTCACTGTCCTTTATCACAAACTAGAGGCCCGATGCACGAAATTTGTGCAAGAGTAGGCCTTCCTTCCCCCAGCTGCCAGCACTGGCTTCCCTCTGGAACCTGGGACCTGGGCTTCCCTCCGGCCACCAGCAGGCACCCAGGATGTCAGCAGGCACCTGGGACCCAGGCTCCCCTCGCAGCCCCGGCTTGTCCAGAAGGTCATCTGGTCTAATTGGCAAATTACGCTTTTATTATTATAGATGCCTGTCCTTTTAGTGCAAATAAACTTTTAGGATCAGAGAGACCTGGGTTGGAATCCCGGTTCTAGCACTGATTAGTTATTGACTTTGGGGAAGCCCTGTGCTAAGCTTCAGTTTCTTCATTTCCTCAAATGGGGTATTTAATATCTACCTCAGTGGTTCCCAACCTTTTTTTGGCCATGTCCCACCTAAGCATCTCTAAAATCCTGGTGCCCCTTCCCTATGATATATAATTCTTATTATTCAAAAAATGAACTCCAATTCACGTGGAGGAAGCCTAAAAGGCCATTAACTTCGTCTAAACAAGTTTCCAAGGAACATGTCATCCATGAAAGAGAAAAACAAAAGAATGAAAGGACAGTTGAAGTGCTAAGGAAGAAATCACTAAGAAATTGTTAAAAAAAATAATTATAATATGAAGTGATATAAAAGAATAGCAAAGTTTTGAAACATAATGGAGAACTGAAATGCATAAATATGTCACACTATATATTTATATTCTGTATATGAGGCCCCAGAACCATAAGAAATGCAAAAAAATTCACTGTTAATAACTCATTCTCGAATTGCCCCCCTTAAAAATCAAATTGCCCCCTGTGGGGCATGTGCCCCACGTTGGGAACTACTGATATATCCCATTGTGTTATGGTAAAAATTAAATGAGAGATTGTAGGGACTTCTTAAATGCTACTTTCCCTTCTCTGATTCTGCAGCTGTCATAGTCATGTGATTGGCTGTGTTGGGATCTGAGGAAAATTGAGTTTCTTAGTTTTCTGATAATGTGACAAGCCCTCTCCATCATTTCTTGATTTCAAGTTTGAAATCTCTCTCTTTGTAAGGAAGGGACTGTAGATCTGTAGAGGGTTAGCCAAAGCCTAGGAGTGATTCCTTCCGCTCATTATGGTTAATACGCCCATTTAGTTAGGAATGAGTTTGATGTTTTTCAAAAGATACAGACACTGTTTGAGGTCAAAGTGCTTTCATCTTCCATTCAGTTACACAATAAATTCTGGGTAAGCAAAGTAATTCTTTACCCAAATATAAAAGGGACTATTCAGGCTCTATTTTCTTAGTGAAATCAATTTCCCAGAACTTCAGCAGTCCTGTACAGGAAGTAGTAAAAAGGACATGGATTATGGAATCAAGTCCACTTGGATTTGGATCTTACTTGGCTCTGTGATCCTAGGCACCTCTCTTAACCTCTCAGAGCCTCAGATGGCTAATCTATAAAATGGAGATGAGAATACTGTGGCTAGTGATGGTCAGGGCCTCTGCACAGCTCAGGGGATGTCTTCATATTAGACTGTCATATATATATATCTACACTAATAAAAGAGAAACATGGTAATTAGCGTACGACCACTACCCTTTTCATTGGCTAATCAGTGAGTATATGCAAATTAACTGTCAGCCAAGATGGTGGCCGGCAGCCAGGCACTGAAGCGAGCATGAGGCTTGCTTGCTGCGGACTCCAACGTTCCCCGCCTCACTTGCCAGCCTCTCAGCTGCAACTCTAAGCAACTATGTACTATGTTGCAAATAAGAAGCTAAACAAAACACCAGAAACCGGCTTCCATTCAGCCGGGATCAGACCGCAACATTGTATAGA
>NW_005368456.1:1720708-1729037 GCF_000412655.1 Myotis brandtii | reverse complement strand
TTGGGGCGCTGCCCCCTGTCACTCACAGAGCAGGGCCCATCAGGGGGGTTGGGGCTCTGTACCCTGTCACACACAGAGCCACAGGGCGATCAGGGGATTGGGGAGCTCCCTCCTATCAGGCACAGAGCAGGGTTGATCAGGGGGTTGGGGCGCCTTCCCCTGTCACGAACAGAGCAGGGCGGATCAGGGGGTTGGGGCACCGCACCCTGTCACACACAGAGCCGCAGGGCGATCAGGGGGTTTGGGCGCTGCCCCCTGTCACGCTGATCCCGGTGCCGGGAGGCCTCGCGGCTCGGCTGATCCCGGGGCTGGGAGGCATATTCCCCTTTTACTATATAGAATAGAGGCCTGGTGCACGGGTGGGGGCCGGCTGGTTTGCCCTGATGGGTGTCCTGGATCAGGGTGGGGGTCCCCATTGGGGTGCCTGGCCAGTCTGGGTGAGGGGCTGATGGCCGTTTTCCGGCTGGCAGGTGACTGAAGCTCCCAACTGCTCCTTTGTTTCTTTCTTTTTTTTTTTATTTTGGGCCAGCTTTAGCTCTGAGGCCTTGCTGCTGAAAACATTGATACAATGTTGCGGTCCGGCTGGCTGAAGCCCAGCTGACTGAAAGCCGGTTTCTGGTGTTTTGTTTAGCTTCTTATTTGCAACATAGTACATAGTTGCTTAGAGTTGCAGCTGAGAGGCCAGGAAGTTAGGCGGGGAACGTTGGAGTCCGCAGTCCCTGGAGCAAGCATGCCTCCCTGTTCGCTTCAGTGCATGGCTGCCGGCAGTGGTCGTACGCTAATTACCATGTTTCTCTTTTATTAGTGTAGATATATAGTCCTTGCTGGAGTTGTATATCACAGTGGCCCTGGTTTATGGTGACCTTAAATAAAATAACATCTTGTGTGCTTAATTCATCTTTGTGTGCTTCATTTCCTGAATTGGTCACTTATCTGCTATCTTACCAAGATTTCCTATCCTTTACCGTGAGGTTAGCCAGCTTCCCAACACTTGATAGCACTCTCACAAGGCACTCCATAAAACTTCAGTGTTCTGTCGTAAAGCTAACCCTAGCTCTTCTTCTCACTCTGGAGTCCAACACTGCTTAGACTCTTGAGGCACTGTTTGTGGCGAGAGATCTCTTTCTGGTAATTTTAGGATTCTGAGCCCCTTAGGATTTTAGAGAGTTTGGGTTGTTGTGATTTAGACCAGTTAGCCTGCTCTTCCTTTTCTTCTATTTTTCAAGCATGCAGGCCTTAATTAACAGGTGGTGTAAGGCCCTAGGAACCTAATGATTCCTGAGATGTGATTCCTGACGTCAGGAAGTGCAGAGTGCAGTTGGGGAGCTAGACCAAGACAAGAGGAAACTAAGATTCAGAGTGTAAAGAGGAATCACAGAGAACACAAACAGGAAGGGAGTGTCTGAGGACTGTTCTCTACATTCAAAACCCAAACTGAGAGGGATTTTTTTTTTCTTTTTTGACAGCTGCAGACCTGGTGGAATTCAAATCTTGTCACTCTAAATCCATTGCTCGGCCTGTCACCCTGCCTCTTGCCAGTCACACTTGTCGATTTCCTTTACATCATTTTTTTTTTGCCTTCTCTTACTTTTTTAGGCTTGTTTTCCTGCTCAGAACAGAGTGGTTCCCTTGAATGCATCCTTCATTATGATTCACACCAACTTGAAGAAAAAATTCAGCTGCTGTGTGCTGGTCTTTCTCCTGTTTGCAGTCATCTGTATGTGGAAGGAGAAGAAGAAAGGGAGTTATGATGATTCCATTAAATTGCAAACCAAGGAATTCCAAATGATGAGGGGCCTGGAGAAACTTGCCCTGGGGTCTGGTTCCCAGACTGCACTTTCAAGCAAAACCCAGGACCCCCACCGGGGCAGCCAGGCCGTTGGCAGTCCTAAGAATCCAGCCAAGACCAAGCTAGAGACCGTCTTCCAGGTGTGGAACAAAGACAGCTCTTCCAAAAACATTATCCCCAGGCTGCGGAAGATCTGGAGGAATTATCTGAGCATGAACAAGTACAATGTGTCCTACAAGGGACCAGGGCCTGGTATCAAGCTCAGTGCAGAGGCCCTGCGCTGCCACCTTCGGGACCAAGTGAACGTATCCATGGTAGAGGCCACAGATTTTCCCTTCAATACTTCTGAATGGGAGGGTTTCCTGCCCAAGGAGAACATTAGGACCAAGGCTGGGCCATGGGGCAGGTGTGCTGTCGTCTCATCAGCAGGATCTCTGAAGTCCTCTCAACTGGGCAAAGAAATAGGTGGGTTCTTTGGTGTTAAGATTGTTATCTGAACATGAGATTGTTGCCTCATTTGGAGTAGCTGGGCACAGACAAGACCGGAGACTGTGGTAAGTCTCCGTGGACTAGCAGAGCAGGCCCAGGTCAGTATTTTTCAATTGCTGGTGAGCCAGAGGTGCCTCAGGGGCAGCTAAAAGGATGGGGATCCAGTCGCCTGCATCTTTATCAATTAGAATAGCTTTATTTTTATCTGTTTTGAATATTGGTGTTCTGAAAATTTTATTTGAAAAGAGAGTTCTACTGATACAAAGAAACAAAATGTTATAATTGACATTTAAAAATAATTGAAGGACAGATCTCTACTTTATCTTCAGGTTCTGAAATGTGTAGGTTGTCTCTTTTGACTCAAACTACCTAAGTAATTTTAAACTTTTCTGTTTGAAAAGAATAAATTAGAACAGGAATTATTATTATTGTTCCTAGTACCCGCCTGTCACCATACATAGTTATTATAGCATTATTGACTATATTCCCTATACTGTACTTTATATCCCATGTCTATTTTGCCACTACCAATTTTTACTTCTTAATACCCTCACCTTTTTTACCCAGTTCCCTAATCCCATCTCATCTGGAAACCCTCAGTTTGTTCTGTGTCTATGAGTCTGTTTCTGTTTTGTTTGTTTATTTTGTTCTTTAGACTTCACATATAACTAAAATCATATAGTATTTGTCTTTCTCTGTCTGACTTATTTCACTTAGCATAACACCTTCTAGGTTGATCCATATTGTCACAAATGCTAAGATTTCATTTTTTTAATGAGCAAGTAATATTCCATTGTATATATGTACCACATCTTCTTTATCCATCATCTGCTTTCATATCTTGGCTACTGCAATGAATGTAGCGGTGCATATGTCTTTTCAAATTAGTATTTTGGTGTTCTTCGTATAAATAGCCGGAAGTAAATTGCAGAGTTGCTTTTAATTTTATAAGGACTCTCCATACTGTTTTTCATAGTGGCTGCACCAGTTTGCAGTCTCACCAACAGTGCATAAGGGTTCCCTTTTCTCCACATTTTTGCCAACACTTACTCTTTGTTGATTTATTGATTGACATTCTGACAGGTATGAGATGATATCTCATGGTTTTAATTTGTATTTCTCTGATGATTATTGATGTTGAGCATCTTTTCATATATCTATTGATCATCTGTATGTTCTCTTTGGAGAAATGTCTATTCAGGTCCTCTGCCCATTTTCTAATTGGATTGGGTTTTTTTTTGGTTTGTTTATTTGTTGTTGGTGTTAAGTTATATAAGTTCCTTATATATTTTGGATATTAAACCCTTATTGGATATATCATTTACAAATATCTTCCCCCAATCAATAGGTGTCTGTGATTATTTATGGTTTCCTTTACTGTGCAAAAATTTTTTAGTTTGATATAGATCCATTTGCTTATGTTTTCTTTTGTTTCCCTTGCCTGAGGAGATATATAAAAAATATTTTAAGAGCAAAGTCAAAGAGTTTACTGTTTATGTTTTCTCCTAGGAGTTTTAAGGTTTCAAGTCTTACATTTAGGTCTTTAATTCATTTTGAGTTTATTCTTGTATATGATATAAGAAGGTGGCCTCGTTTTATTTTTTGCATGTATTTGCCCAGTTTTCCCAACACCATGTATTGAATAGACTGTCTTTACCCCATTGTATATTTTTGCCTCCTTTGTCATAGATTAATTGACCATATAGGTATGGGTTCATTTCTGAGCACTCTATTCTGTTCTGTTGATCTATGTGTCTGTTTTTATTCCAGTATATGACATTTTGATTGCTATAGTCTTGAAAATATAGTTTGATATCAGGTAGTGTGATACTTGTTCTTCTTTCTCAAGATTGCTGTAGCTATTCAGGGCTTTTTGTGGTTCCATATAAATTTTATATTTGTTCTAGTTCTGTGAAAGATACCATTGGTATTTTGATAGGGATTCTATTGAATCTATGGATTGCTTTGGATGGTATGGACATTTTAACAATGTTATTTCTTCTTATTCATGGTATATGCTTCCATTTATTTGTATCTTCTTCAGTTTTTTTTCTTCAATGTCTTATTTTTCAAGTACAAGTTTTTTATCTCTTTAGTTAAATTTATTCCTAGGTTGTTTTTCTGATGCAATTGTGAATGGGATTGTTTTCCCAATATCTCTTTATGATAATTCATTTTTGGTGTATAAAAATGCAACCGATTTCTGAATACTTATATTGTACCTTGCTACTTTACTGAATTCATTGATCAGTTTCAATAGTTTTTTAGTAGAATTTTTAGGGTTCTCTTTATATAGTTCTTTGTCGTCTGCAAATAATGATAGGAATTTTTAATTTCAGTACTGTGGACTACCTTCAGGGGATTTATGAATCCCTAAAATGCTTGCAAAAATATCTGTGGATAAGGTATGTATAGGGTGTGTGTAAGTCAATTTGCATTTTCTAGGAAAAAAGTCCATAGCTTTCAGTTGCTTCTCAGAGGGTATGCAATCCCAAAAAAGATGAAAAGTAACTGGTTGGAATATATAAATTTGCTTTTCTTGGAATCCTTTATAATTAATAAAGATAGAAAGTCTATCCATGCTGGTAAATGTGTACAACACAGAGCCTCAGGTGTATTCAAGACTTTGTAGTTCCCTTATTTTGAGGGAATGTGTTTTCCATTATTGTGAAATGAATCAGGCTAAAGAAAACAAAGCACAGGAAGTGTTGCTCTCTTTCAGCCTCTGGAAGGTACTGGAGCAGGTGAGGTCATATGTCTCCTTTTTTATTTCTTGCATATTACTGCCAGGAAAAATGGTCTTGAACCAAGCACAAGCTCTCAAAGGGAAGAAAAATAGACCCAAATTGGATTCTCTAGAGCAGAAAGAAGTGATGAGATCACATTTTGTACCTCCCCAAATAGGCAGCACTTACTAATAACAGCTGCCAAGATAACCAGCCCCACCTCGACTTTTGCTTTTTTGGTTTCTTTTGGACTGCATTCTCTAGAAACTACATGTGATTGGTTTTTGTTCATCCATAATGGAACTCAATTACTTTCTTTTGTCCCCATTTTTGCTCTACATGGTAATATTTAGAACATTCCAGGTGTTAGCTGATCCTCTTCTTCATGGCAAGTCATCAATGTCAGCCTGGCTGGGATTGTGTTGAAGTTTAAGGCAGAGTCTGATAACTTTTAGGAAGCGAAACTGTGCTATTTATTTTTATGCACTCGTAAAAGTTTGGAGTGATTTAATGTTAATTAAAATAATTTGTTTCTATAGTCTGTAGTTATAATTTTAAATATGTATTACATGGAAGCACTTTGATCCTGAGACATAAAAAAATTGCATGGTAGTCTTTAAATGTTCTGCCTTTTAAAGATATATCCTCTGGGCATTTAGTTTAACATATATTTTAGGCAGTTCATTCATTTATTCTTTTATTCATTCATGGATTTATCAACAATACTAAATAGGAACATAGACTATAAAGAGAAAAGGGAAAGGAAAGGCCTTTTGTTGAAGGCCTGTGAGTAACAGGCAGCATGCCAGGCCCAAAGCCTTTCCGCTATTCTTGGGATTTGCCTAGCTTGTTCCTAACTAATGAACATATCAGATGGTTTCAAATGACTTGCTCTTACAAATAGTACTGCTGACACGGTTTTGGAGTAGATAACATGTAACTACTCCTGCCCTCCAAGGGGAAATAACCTCAGGAATGAGACTAGAAGATCAAAGTAAGATAAGTTTTATGGCTCTTTTTTTTGTCCATTGCAAAATTATTTACCAGAGGGATTGTAATAATGTACTGTGTCTCCAGCAGTCCCACAAACCAGCTGGTGGGGGGCTCAGTCATTTTCAATCATTTTTTATAGGTATATTAGTACATGTAAAGAATCATAGATTTGTTTGAATTTTAATTTCAAACAATAGCATATTTTTTAATGTTATAACCAAAGGAGTGATGCTTATTGTGCACCTCCTGTGTGTCTAACATTCCTTGCTTGCTCTTTTCATCTTCCCAGCCATCCTGGGAGGTATGTATGATTATTGTTCCCATTTTACTGATGACCTAAAGTGTTGAGGCCTAAAGAGGTAATACAACTGGTTAACAGCAGACTGGGACTTGAAACCCAGTCATTGACTCAAAGGTCATCATACTTAGTCCTTTTGCTCTTGTGCCTCATAGTGACTGTAGTTTTATAAAAAAACATTGGTATGATGTATCCCTTGTCAGGTTAAGAAAAAAATCCCTTGATGTTCTTGCTTACTTGTTCTCCTAGAGGAAAAAAGAGCATTCGAGTGGAGGCAAAAGCAAGAGAAGCAGAAGCTGCAGGGGGAAAAGTACAGAGTGTATTAGGGCATCACAGATAATCCTGTTTGGCTGGGATGTGGGTTCTCATGGGCTATAGAGGACTGAGGAATGAGGCCAGGATGATGGTCAGGGCTCAGCTCTTAGAGAATGTTGAATGTCACAATAAAGACTTTGGGTTTCATTTCTTTCTTTCTTTTTTTTTGTGGGGGGGAGCGGTGTTCATTTCTAAAGTCATGGAGAGATGTGGAAGGTTTTTGAGCAAGTGACAGATGGGATAATGTGCATTTAGAGAGATTTCTCACTTCTCTGAGTCCCCTTCTCTATGGGCACTGCTATCTCATCTCTCCCTTAACAGAGACTATTGCCACATTCAGGTGAGATGGGCCAGGCCTGTTCGAGCAGTGGTAGTGGCAGTGGAAAGAGCAGGTGTGATTTGAGAGGCATCATGAGGTAGAAGACATAGAACTTGGTGTCTAACTAGAAATGACCTAGATTGAGAGACAGGAGCTGGAATTTCCAGTCTGGGAGTTGGCTATAACATATCATAGGGCAGCATGTTTCTGGTGAGCACAGGTTCCGTATTGGATGTGCTGAGTCTCAAGTGGATTTCCCTAGGTAGACAGACATCTATGCAATTGGATATAGGCTTTTGAGAAGAGTCAGATTTAGGGGTCATTTGTATCGAGGTGATAGTTGTGGTCCAGGAAAGAGGACTGATGAGAAAACCTAGAAAATAGTTTACATATAAAGGACAGGGCAAAAACAGGACCAGGCCATCCCCTCCCATTCTACGCCCCCTCCTGAAAAACACCACGAAAAGCCAGTGAGAAGAACTGGAGGAAAACCAGGAGTGGACCATGCAATGGAAGGCAGAGGGGTATGGAATTTGGGCAGATGAGTTCTTTGGCAGAGTGAGCCCTTAGACTGAGGAGCTCAGAGAGCATGATTGTTTATGTCAGGGCTCAGAAAATGTTTTCCATACATGACCAGAGATGAAATATTTTTAGTTTTAAAAACATACAGTATTTTTCACAACTACTCACCTCTGCTGTTGTAATGCAAAAGCAGCCATAGGCAGTAGTAAATGAATGGCCGATGGGCCATAGTTGGCCACTGTGACCTACATATCTAATTTCCATAACCAGAGTCTGAATGCAGTCTTCCACAAATCTATCTCCATGCATAAAAGCTTAAGTGATCGTTTCACCAGTAGCTATGATGTGCACTGACCATCAGGACAGACGCTCAATGCACAGGCATGGAAACATGTAACAGACTGATGAATCTCAGAGGGAAGGGGAAGGGAGAGAGCAAGAAGAGATTAACCAAAGATATTTTATGCATACTAGGGACCTGGTGCACTGATTCTACACCTGTGGGGTCCCTTGGCATGGCCTGCAGGGATGGGGCCAAAACCGGCCCAGTGCATGGATTCGTACACCGGAGGGGTCCCTTGGCCTGGCCTGCAGGGATCGGGCTGAATCTGTGCACCAGGCCTCCAACATCCCCCGAGGGGTCCTGGATTGCGAGAGGGTGCAGGCCAGGCCGAGGGACTCCACCGGTGCATGAATCCGTGCACTGGGCCTCTAGTCATAATAATAAAAGGCCAAGAGGTGTCACGACCAAAATGACCAAACGACTGGTCACCATGAGGTGCATGGAGCACCTCTCGGGCCCTCCCCTGTGGCCCACAGGCTCCAATCACAGCAAGGCTGGAGGCCGGCGGGCAGGCAGGGTGGTGGGAGGGTGGACG
>NW_005368456.1:1702102-1720521 GCF_000412655.1 Myotis brandtii | reverse complement strand
GAGGGGGCCATGCAATATCATGTGCTGGGCCTCTAGTAGTTATATAATTCATTAAGCTAATTTGAAAATATAAAAAATGTTTGGTCCAAATTGTGATAAAATTTCTTTTGCCACAATTTCCATCTATTTGGAGTTACTATATCTGAAGGCAATAAACTTTCATGTATTTATGAATTTATTAATGAGCTGATTCTGTTAAATCTTATAGTCAGTTATGTTCTGTGCATAAAATGGTCACCAGCCAAATCCTTGCACTCTTTGGGTCTTCACACTGCTGTGTCATCTGGTCAAAATGTACTTCCCTGGGCCCTTCTCAGGCCCAGCCAGACTTTGGGTCTCAGCTAGAGGCATTCCCTGAAACATCACCCTATCTGAAGAAGATTTCAAAGGGTCTCTGTTACACAGCTCAGTTTATTTGTGTCATAGTATTAATTACAATCAGTAGTTATCTTGAGTACTGGTTGTTGTGCTTCTTTACTGTTTTTCTCCTTGCAGTAGATCACAAGATCTCTGCAGGCAAGGACTTTATCTTTCTTGCTCACAGCCACTGTCTTCAGCACCTAGGACTATGTATTTATTGAAGGAACACAAAATTCTCCTTTGTTATGGTGGGCACCAAGGACCTATTCTCAGCCTCCTGTGCTCCTTTTGCCCTTCTAAATCCACTCTACTCTTTGTGTCTGACTCTGTGGCCTGGGAAATTAAAATTTGGCACTGTGTCAACTGGGCTTCCTCACACTCTGACTTTTATTGGGGGCTGGACAATAGAGGTGCTGGTATGAAACTGAGAAGAAGGGGAGTGAGGTCAGGCTATCTTTCTCCCAGGATCTCTTGAGGTAGAGTAACCACAGGCTGCTTCTTCCCCTTCACTGATAGCCTCAACCCTTTTCAAACAGCCCTCGCTGTCTCTGAGTCCTGCTCTTCCTCTTTCCCCTTCAGGGTCTAGAAATCAGCAGAAAGAATGAAAGAGAGGTTGGGGTATTGATTTCTTTCTTGCTGGCAGTACATTAACAGTAGCTGTATTTTAAAGTCCACAGTTCCAAACAGGTGGCCTACTGCTTCTCTTGCCACATTAGCTGTAGGGTTAGTAATGGTTTCCTGCTGTTGCCAACCCTGGGGTATTGCTCCATTCCTTGCCGATTTCCTTAAACTCTACCTACAACTTTGTAAATAGTCCTTTTATTCAACACTTGATTGAATAATTTGAGTACTTCTTTCCTAATGGTACCCTCAACTTACTGCCACCTGTGAAACAGGAAAGTTCACTAAGTGAAGTTTCTGTTGGATCTGCATTTCTAGTGTGATTACTACTAGTCACCTGTGAAACCAGGGATTGATTTTGACAAAACTGCTGACAGTTTTGTAAAGATGTACCTCCTGTTCTGTTTGTAGTTCAGTGTGCCTGCTCTGTAAGCTGATAAAGAAAGTTTGGACTATGCACTTGTCATGCAACTTTCAAGTGCTTCTGGTAAGATTTTGTCCAAGGATGGATAATAGGGTTGTTGTGAAAGAGAGGTCTAGATTCCTGAGGTTTTTGCAAGAATGTTAGAATTGAAATAAAGGAAGAAGCTTTCACCCCTTAATTCTGTGGGTAGTCTCCTTTCAGATCATCTTGTTTTGAGTTACATGCCCACATCTACTCCCTTCCTCCTGATGTCACCTTTGTAGATAAACACCCAAAATAAACCCACATGCAGAGAAATAGAACCATGGAGGATTGGGTTGACCTCCAAATCTGTGCAGATTTTAGTGGTGAACCCAAACTTGCTTAATCAAGTACAGTTGGGATGAACTTACATAGGATCACAGAGGCTTAGGGTTGGGATGAATCTTAAAAGTCATTAGTTCTCTCTCCCATGGAATTGGTCAATGCCAGTCAACTTCTCCAAGTCTTGCAAACTCTGCTTTAACAGCTGCATAGATGAGAGCCAGGGAATGAGTAGATTTTTTTTAAGATGGTCTGTTTGATCTTGGCTAGATTTAGGACATTGTTTCTTAAAAAGAGCTTTTTTTTTTAAGAAAAAAAGAAAAAATGGGGTTTAATTTAGCTCTTCTGTCCCTTCTCTGCCACCACCAGGTTGTTTGTGACTTTTCCTGGGTTGTTTGTGACTTTTCAGATTCCTAAATGGAACACTTAGTTGTAGTCTTGGATGCCACAGTGAATCCCTCCCATTTGCTGGGCACTGCAAGCTTTTAAGAGTGCTATGGGGTGCTTTGCACTTGTAGGTTAGACTGAGCTTATGGTGTGTCTTCATTTGTCTGACAGTGATAGAAGTGGCAATGCCAAAAGAGTATTTGGTTTTGCTCCTTTGGTAACTAGAA
Organism: Myotis brandtii; assembly: GCF_000412655.1. NCBI lineage: Eukaryota > Metazoa > Chordata > Mammalia > Chiroptera > Vespertilionidae > Myotis > Myotis brandtii. The sequence continues at coordinate 1,718,199 of NW_005368456.1, read as the reverse complement.
TAGTGATTCCACTGGACCTGTTCACTTTTCCACTGTGCCTAAACATACTGGTATTATTGAATAGTTTTCAGGAATGCCATGATGTGGACTTCTTTAGCTCTTGTAGTGACCAGGCAGACAGGTAGTCATCTCTATCTATGAACTTTACCCAATTGCACCATACGAAAATGATAACTTCTTCCTGTGTACCACAATGGGATAAAGATTGGGAAGTATTATTCTCGCTCCCCCACAACTTTTCTCTTTCTGCATATTGCTGGTACTCATCACTTCTTGTTTCCTTGGTTTATAGATGATCATGATGCAGTCCTGAGGTTTAATGGGGCACCTACAGCCAACTTTCAACAGGATGTGGGCATGAAAACCACCATTCGCCTGATGAACTCTCAGGTAAAATTTCTTCATGCAGGTAGGGTTGTTTTGAAGAATAAGTGAGACAATCCATGCCAAGCAAGAAGTATCTGGCACATATGTCAGTAAATGTTAGCTACTCTAATATTTATGTGTGAGATGGGTATGGAGGATAGAATGGTGAGCAAAACAGACTTGGACTTGTTTTCATGTACTAACTGATACAATCAAATAGTCATACAAAGAAATTTAAAGTTGTAATTGAGAACCATAAAGGAGAGGGTCAAGATGCTAACAGAGTCCATAAGAGGTAAATTTTCCCTAGTCAAGGAAGTCAGGAAAAGTGAGGAGGGAGAGAAGAAGACAAGAAGGATGGTTCAAGAACTTTTCAAGGAGAGGCAACAGCGTAGGGAAGGCCATTTGTCTCTGAGAGGCAGAGAAATAGGGCAATCACTGTGGAGAGTTAACGGACCCAGAACCAGATTTTGTTATTTTAATTTTTTAGATTGGAGAGAATTGAATATGTTTAACAGTCAATGGGAAGATAGTCACAAAAGGACAAATATTGTATGATTCCACTTATAAGAAGTACCTAGAGTAGTCTATTCATAGAGACAGAAAGTAGGATGGTGGTTTCCAGCGCTTAGGGGGAGGGAGGAATTATTGTTTAATGGGCACAAAGTTTCAATATGGAAAGATGAAAATGTTCTGGAGATGGCTGGTGGTGCTGGTTGTACAACAGTGTGACTACATTTTATGTATATTTTACCACAATAAAAAAATTAACTCAATAAGGAGAAACTACTCAGTAGAGTGAGAAACTGATTATACTAAAAAGAGGAGAGAAGAAAGTGAAGGGGTAGAGGAGGTTGATCCAAAGCCCAGCCCAGGATTAACCCCAGCAGGAGAGAGTCAGAAAGAAGAAGAATGTGCGGGCAGCTTGTAATGGAAGCATGAAAGGGCTTCTGTTTTCTCTGCAAACTAAGATGCAAGGCCATGTAGGAGGGAGACTGAGGGGGACAGAGGTTTCAGTAGAGGAGGCTTAAGCCTAGAAGGTTTTGAAATTGTCTTTGGGGAGAGTGGAAGAAGGAGTAAACCAGTAGAATGGAGTAGAATTTCCCAGCCATGCTGGCTACACTGAAGATAGAGAGCATGAATTCAGAGAGAAATCAAGCTCTGTTTGATTAGGGGTAGTGTGATTAGTAGGCAGCAGCAATAAAGAGAGGGAGCGTGGAGGAGCTCTGAAAATTCTCTTGGATTGGGGATGCGGCCTGCTTCTTGTGCATCTCTCCATGGTGTTCAGTGAGGAACTAAATCTCCATCCTAAAAAGATTCTGAAACTTTATTTAAAGCCAAGGTAAGGCTTCCTGGGAAGTAAGAGACAGACTTTGATCAAATTCCTCCTTTAGCACTTTCTAGATGAGAGACTACAGCAAATTGCCTTATCTTTCTGAGCCTCAGTTCCCCTATTTGAAAAGGAGAAAAAGAGATGTTACCATGCAGGGTCTTTGTAGGAACAAATGAAGTTAATAAACATGGAGCATTTCACTCAGAGGCTGGTGCGCAGCAGCAAGTGCTCTGAAAATGTGTTGGGGTCCAGCCCCAACAGGTCCAGGGGTCCCCAAAGGTGTGGACGGAGTCGGAGAAGAAGGAAGGACTGAGAGGCAGCATTCAGGTGATCATCATAGCCAGGTTCTAGTTCGGATCTCCAACCAAGTTCTGGTCAGGATCTCCAACCAAGTTCTGGTGCCATGTTCTCTCCAGGTTCTGTCTCTAGGTTCTGTCTCTAGGTTCTGTCCCGAGGTTCTGTTTCTAGGTTCTCTCTTGTTACATCTGTATTTATACTAGCTGATTCCAATCCTATCAATCTCTATTCCAAAGGTTAGGGCGTTTCTTATCTCCATTCCAGGGAGTAAAGATTATGTAGCTTAAACGTGATTGTTTGTAGTTAAAGTGATTAACTACCCGCCTGGCACTTAGTTAAGGGGTTTTATCCCCTCCCTAACCTCAGGGAAAAATCCCTACCTGGGGAAACAACCCTTCTCCGAGAGGTGACCTTGGTTAAAACACATAGCGCCAAGAAGGGGAGCAAACATATTAAGAACAGTATGCCATATATGCCAGGTCCCTTGAAACAGCAAGGATGGACCGGCTCCCGGCAAAAATGGTGTGAAGCTCGCCTGTGTCTGGTGGGAAATCACTGTGCCTTCCCACCTCCCAGGCAAATGGGCCTCTTGTCTCCTGGCAGAGATGATCTCCAGGCTTAGGACCATTTGGGAGGCACCCAGAAGAAGGGAGATAAGACTTCTGCTAAAATAATAATTTTTAAGAAAAAAGTAAGATCATGACTCTCATCTATACTAATAAAAGGGTAATATGCTAATTAGAGTGGGTCGACCGGCCATCTTCCAGATGTCTGACTTCCTTCCAGACAAAGCCATAGTAGTCGGGCTGAGGCAGAGGCAGTTAGGGGCAATCAGGCAGGAGGGGAGGGCAGTTGGGGGCAAGACCAGGCCAGCAGGAGAGGGCCATTGGGGCTAGATCAGGATGGCAGGGGAGGGCAATTAGGGGTGATCAGGCAGGTAGAGGCAGTTGGGGGCAACCAGGCTGGCAGGGGAGGGCAGTTGGGGGCAAGATCAGGCTGGCAGGGGAGGGCAGTTGGGGCGAGATCAGGATGGCAGGGGAGGGCAATTAGTGGTGATCAGGCACGTAGCGGCAGTTAGGGGTGATCAGGCTGGCAGGGGAGGGCTGTTGGAGGTGAGATCAAGCTGGCAGGGGAGGGCAGTTGGGGGCAACCAGGCTAGCAGGGGAGGGCAGTTGGGGGTGAGATCAGGTCAGCAGGGGATGGTAGTTGGGAGCGAGATCAGTCTGGTAGGGGAGGGCAGTTGGGGGCAACCAGGCTGTCAAGGGAGAGCAGTTGGGGGTGATATCAGGCCAGCAAGGGAGGGCAGTTGGGGGTGAGATCAGGTCAGCAGGGGATGGTAGTTGGGGGCGAGATCAGTCTGGTAGGGGAGGGCAGTTGGGGGCGAGATCAGGCTGGCAGGGGAGGGCAGTTGGGGGCAACCAGGCTGGCAGGGGAGGGCAGTTGGGGGTTATATCAGGCCAGCAGAGGAGGGCAGTTGGGGGTGATCAGGCAGGCAGAGGCAGTTGGGGGTGAGACCAGGCTGGCAGGCAGAGGCAGTTAGGAGTGATCAGGCCAGCAGGTGAGAGCAGTTAGGGTGAGTACAGGCCAGCAGGGAGGGCAGTTCGGGGTGATCAGGCAGGCAGAGGCAGTTAGGGGCGATCAGGCAGGTCCCACAATCAGGTCCCACAGTCTGGGACCACTGACAGCAGTTGGGAGTCAGTGGTCCCAGATTGTGAGAGGGATGCCCCAAGGAGTACCCAATTGGAGAGGGTGCAGGCTGGGCTGAGGGAACCCCCACTTCGTGCATGAATTTCGTGCACTGGGCCACTAGTATAGATATAAAAATGAACATAGGTTAAGCAGTCTATTTTATTCATATGAGAAAACCAGGCAGATGTTCTAACCAATTCAGAGGAAAAGTAAAAATAGAACAAAGGAATGAAATTTTTTTCTGTGAGATGGGAAGGAGGCGGGGGGCAGTCAGTCGAAACTACTGGGCAAGATTGAGTGAGCACGTCTCTGGTTAACTGCAGTTTACAGAGTTGTAAAACAGCTTCCGGAGATTCAGACTCTGATGAAGAGAAGGGTGTTCTGTAGACAATGCATCGTCTTTCACTGAGCACGGCATTCTTTCCCTACACCTCCAGATCGCTGTGTCCCCTCTGCCAGGGCTGAGAGGAGGTGACCACACTCAAGAAAGCCTTTCCGAGTCCTCCTCAGGCACACCCACCCTCCTTCCTCTCCTTCCATAGGTGGCCTACACCTCTGGCTGTTCCTTTAACACTTTTGTCCCAGGCAGCTCCATGATAGTGCTTCCTGTGATACTGATCTGTAACTGACATCTTTCTTTCATTGTCCTTCCTCATTGTCTACCTTCTCTACCTTTTGTCCTGGTTGGTTACCCCCTGCTATTTTGTGTCTGTTTCTATGACTGAGCAAAGTGAATCCCACACAGAGGGCAGCTGGCACCCAGAAGTCACTGGGGGAATAGCTGTTGCTTTCATAAATGCTGCCTGGGAGAAGCTCATTCTCTCCCTACGCTGGGGAATTCCTCCTGACAGCAGCTCCCACCTCCCTCATGGCACAGGGCAGCCTTTTGTGCACCTGGGCTGAGTCTGGGCAACGGAAAACAAAAGGTGGTTTTCTTATTGAGAAGATAGCTTTTTATAGAGAAGGGGCTCATGCTGTGAAGTTTCAGCAGATCTATTCAGGCGTGCATGTGCCAGGCATCATTAGGAGAGTCAACAGGAAAACCATATATAGCTCAACATGCATCTTTAAATAAATTAGATTCTGACTTTAAGTGTAAGAATGTTTCTGAGACTCAGTTTAGTCCTTGTTGTGCCCAGCGGCTCCATGGGACAAGAAGGCCCAGTGGCTTCCTTAGGTTGGAGAGAGAAAACCTAGGTCCTGTGTGTAGCCATAGTGTGTGCTGACTGGACTTTAAACAGACAATCATATCACTTAATGGGGCTTTTCTTGAGATAATAGCTGTTGCTACTTATTAAATACTGTCACTGTCTAAGAGCCCCTCCTTTCACAGTGAGAATCGTGCTTCTAACAACCTCAGCACATTTATTTATTTGCTCGTATCTATAATACATCTAAAATGTTTTGCAAATTGCTTCACACATCTCTACATAAAACATACCTGCTAAAGAGAGTTCAGGATTTGTTTGGAGTTCTCACATCTCGCCCAAGACTGAGGTCAAATTATATGTACCTAAGTTACCTGGATTAGTCCTTCTGTTTCTCTTCACAAAATTATTGAATTCATTTGAAATTCAGTTGTATTCATTTTCTTTCAGTTTTAGATTTTTCTTTTCATTTGTCTTAATATATGCAGAATATAACATGCTTCCAAAATTCAAAACTATTCTAAAAGGTATACTCAGAGAAGGGTCACCCCCTCCCAAATTCCTTTCACCCTGTACCACCACCACTTTGTAGGTAGAAAACAACTTTATTGTTTTCTGATTTATTCTTTTGTGTTTCTATTTGTAAAGACAACTTGATATATATATATATATACACATTTTTTAAATTCCTCTTGTTTCTTACACAAAATATAGTGGATTCTATTCTTTACATTCTGCTTTTTCCCAATATATTCTGGAAATCCTATCAGTTCATAGAAATCTTTCTCATTCTTAAATATAGCTGAATAGTACTTCTTTGTGGATAAGTTTCATAGTTTATTCTATCAATTTCTTTTGCTTGGCCATTAAGTACTTTCCAACATTTACTTCCTCTAATACTTTATAGTTGCTTTTGATGACTTCCTGTGATGCAGGGTAGAATTACAGGCCCCTCTGATTTGAAGTTTGTAGGGGCTTTCAATTTGTGGTGCCCTTCTCCCTGTTAGAGCACCTCTTGTCCAGGTCCAGTTTACCACGTCAGGCATTCCTTTAAGGCTCAAAGCCTGACCACCTTTTTGTTCGTCTTCCTATAGCACTGACTCGCTTTGCAACTCTGGCAAATTTGAAAATCTGGCAGCCAGAACACACACTTTGTTTTCTCATCACTTACCATTTTTTTTTGACGTATTTAAATCTTTATTGTTGAGATTATTACAGATGTCCCTCTTTTTTCCCCCCATAGTTCCCCACCACCCTGTTACCACCCCAGGCCTTGCCACCCTATTGTCTGTGTCCATAGGTACTGCATACATGCATATAAGATCTTTGTCTAATCTCTTCCTGCAAACCCCCATACCCGTTTCCCTCTGAGAATTGTCATTCTGTTCCATTTCCATGCCCTTGATTCTATTTCATTCACCAGTTTATTCTGTTCATCAGATTTTTTTATTCATTTGATTTTTAGATTCACTTGTTGATAGATCTGTATTTGTTGTCACTTTGTTGTTCATAATTTTTTTATCTTTTTCTTCTTCTTCCTCTTCTTAAAGAATGCCCTTCAGCATTTCATTTAATACTGGTTTGGTGGTGATGAACTCCTTTAGCTTTTTCTTGTCTGTGAAGCTCTTTATCTGACCTTCAATTCTACATGATAGCTTTGCTGGGTAGAGTAATCTTGGTTGTAGGTGCTTGCTATTCATCACTTTGAATATTTCTTGCCACTCCCTTCTGGGCTGCATAGTTTCTGTTGAGAAATCAGCTGACAGTCGTATGGGTACTCCCTTGTAGGTAACTGTTTTTCTCTTGCTGCTTTTAAGATTCTCTCTTTGTCTTTTGCCCTTGGCATTTTAATTATGATGTGTCTTGGTGTGGTCCTCTTTAGATTCCTCTTGTTTGGGGTTCTTTGTGCTTCCTGGACTTGTAAGTCTATTTCTTTCACCAGGTAGGGGAAGTTTTCTGTCATTATTTCTTCAAATAGGTTTTCAATATCTTGCTCTCTTCTTCTGGCACCCCCATAATTCAGATGGTGGTACGCTTGAAGTTGTCCCAGAGGCTCCTTACACTATCTTCATATTTTTGGATTCTTTTTTCTTTTTTCTCTTCTGGGTGGGTGTTTTTTGCTTCCTCATATTTCAAATCATTGACTTGATTCTTGGGATCCTCTAGTCTACTGTTGAATCCCTGTATATTATTCTTTATTTCAGTTAGTGTATGCTTAATTTCTGACTGATCCTTTTCCATTTTTTTGGCATTCTCACTAAGATCCTTGAAGGTCTCACTAAGTTCCTCGGAGGTTTCTAGAAGATTCTTGAGTAACCTTACAACTGTGGTTTTGAACTCTATATCTAGTAGTTTGCTTTCTTCCATTTGTGACATTTTTCTTTGTCTTCACATTCTGGCTGCTTCCCTGTGTTTGTTTCCTTTTTTTGTTTCTGTGTATTGGGTAGCTTGAGTTGATAGAGTGGCCTTGTGTATTAGGTGTCCTATAGGGCCCAGTGGCTCAGCCTCCCCAATCACCTGAGGTGGACCCTCTTGGTGCACCCCTTTGTGGGCTGTGTGCACAGTCTTGTTGTAGTTGAGCCTTGATTGCTGTTGGTATCACTGGGAGGAATTGACCTCCAGGCCAATTGGCTATAGGGACCAGCTGTGACTTCAGTGGGAGAGCTGCTGTGCAGGAGACACCCTTATGGGGCAGGACTTGCTGCATTGGGGCTTTGGTGCTCACTGAGTCTGCCCCTTGAGTGTGTCACTTATGGATCTGAGGAGTTGTAATCTGGTATGGTTTCACACTGACCACTGGGTACACTGGCTCTTGAATCTCCCAGGAGGTGGAAAGTCAGCCACTGCCTGGGGCCACCCAGCAGGAGCTACAGAGATATCTGCAGATTCCTCCTTTTTGTATTGGGTTTGGAAGTGCCCAGATGAGGCCCAGCTGTGAAGCAAGGCAAGCTGGTGCTGGTGCCAGCCTTGGGCCTTTTATTGATAGCTTTGGGGCTCCCTGACCCAGCTGCAGCTTGTTTGACATGCTGTAGGCTGAGAAAGAACAGGCCATTCATATGCAAAAGCCACTGTGCACAGCTTGGGTGGGGTTGTAAATTGGGTGGGGCAGTGTCTCTGGGAATCTCCAGGGCAGAGTGAACAGAAATGTCTGCCAGTCAGCCCTGCACCAGGGAGTTCCCAGCATGGGAACAATGACTGCTGCGAGCACTTCCATCTGGAAGAAAGCCACCCCTGCATTCCTACCCTGATGCCAGATAGTCCAGTTTCTCCCCGTATCTGTCTGGGTCCCCCAGAGCCCGGCACTGGAGCTCAGAGCAAGCAGGAGCTTGTAAATTCAGTTCTTTTCAGAGGAGCAGTTGGGTCTCATAGCAGCCTGTGTGTCACTCAGCCCCAATCCACACTCGTTTTTAGAGCCCGTAGTTCTTACTGCCCATAGGGACTTCTTTCCCCAGCTCTGGAACCCTGGTGTGGCTGGGACTCCTTGTTCCTCCAGGTGGCCTTCAAAGAGGTGATCTCCCTCCCGATTAAAAAAGCGGCACACCCGCGTGCCGGACCAGCCTGTTCCACGCCTCCGCACCTCCTACCAGTCCCAATGTGCTTTCTTCTTTACCTCTCTAGTAGTAGTACTTCCACTCAGCTAGCTTTCCTGCAGTTTTGGATGATAGTTGTTCTGTAGTTTAGTCGTAATTTCTGATGTGGTTGTGGGAGGCAGCAAGTACAGGTGTTTACCTATGCTGCCATCTTGGTTCCTCCCCACTTACCATTTTGTAATCAAAGCTGCCTCTCATGGTCAGAAAAGATCAGACAGACCTTGGTGGACATCCTAGCTCCATCCCTACCTAGCTTTGTGATCTTGGGTAGTTATATAACCTCTTAGAGCTTTCTTTTCATGCCTATTTGGGGCTAGAAAATGTGAAGAATCAATGAAGAGACATTGATCTGGACCAGGGGTGGGCAAACTTTTTGACTCGAGGGCCACAATGGGTTCTTAAACTGGACCGGAGGGCCGGAAAAAAAGCATGGATGGAGTGTTTGTGTGAACTAATATAAATTCAAAGTAAACATCATTACATAAAAGGGTACGGTCTTTTTTTTTTTTTTAGTTTTATTCATTTCAAACGGGCCGGATCCGGCCCGAGGGCCGTAGTTTGCCCACGGCTGATCTGGACTGTTGTCTGAGTAATATAACCACTAAGTCTAGATTCTATAGTTAAGATTTATCAATGTCTATGCATGCACGCATGCCCAGAGAGCATATTAGTTTCTTAAGGCTGCTGTAGCAAAATACTACTATAAACAACAGAGATTTATTTTTTCACAGTTCTGGGGACCAGAGGTACAAGATTGAGGTGCCGTCAAAGTCGAGATCTGTTTCTGCCTTGTAGATGACTGCCTTTTCTCAGTGTCTTCCATGGCCTTTCCTCTGTGTGCATGGGTGTCTCTTCCTTTTCTTAAAAGGACATCAGTTTTATCAGTTTGGGCCTCATCCTTATGAGCTCATTTAACCCTAATTACCTCACTGAGGACCCTATCTTCAATATAGTCACATGGGGATTAGGGCTGCAGCATAAGAATTTGAGGGGCAGGGGACACAAATCAGTCAAAAACAGAAAAAACCAACATAGTCGCAGTGGTAAGATCTGAAGAATGCAATTATGGGTGGTTATCATTTTCCTTTATATGTACATAGATACGTGTGTATATTGTATTTTCTAACTTTCTGCAGGCAGTATTTATTACTTTATGACTGGAAAAGTCACTTTAAACAGGTTGCTAAAACAACAACACTCCATCTCCCTGTGGTAGCCTTTTCCTGGCAGGTGTTCCTTGGAGACCTGTTTCTCTGGCAATGACTTTCTCTCCTCATCCAGAGGTCCCCCAAGGATCCCTGAACTCAGGCCAGACTCTGCATGTGAGTGAGTACAGGCGCATTTGAGAGGAGCTTTATTCTCTCCCAAGTCCCTTCTGCTGCACTTGAGAAAGTGACAGACTGAGATGTGCTCTGGGCACTGCTGGTCACCTGGGAAGGACCCTAGAGCAGCGGTCCCAAACCATTGATCGGTGGTCCGTGAGGTCTGAAAGGTTGGCGATAGCTGCCCTAGAGGATGGTAGTGTCCTATAAATGAGGCAGCTGAGGTCTGGAGAGGGGAAGTGACTGAAGACCAGAGTGGGTTAGACTCAAAGCAGTCCCCCAATTCCCTGAGCACTTCTGAGGATTATTTTTTTTGTATGCAACTCTTTGAATCTCACTCATAGGGCTGCCAGAATTAATGTGGTAAGTTCAGAGCCATGTCTATTTAAGATTGAGGTGGGGGGGGGGGGGGGGGGGCTTGTGGCTTCTCCCTTTTCTGTCCACCAGATCCCAGCCCCTGACACTTTCTGTTTCTCCTGGATAAAGCTAGCATTTATCTCCACCTCATCTTAGTTTCATGAATTACTTTTTCATTAGCCTCAAGTAGCTCAAGTAGCTCATTTCCCCTTCGGGTGCCGTGAGAACTGAAGGTGGCCCATTTCCTAATAGTGCACTGGCTTGTTTGAGTATCTTGTGGTTTGTGAAGGTAGCCTTATGGGAATAGAAGGAATACTTTGGAAGGAGCTGACCTCTGGTCCTGGCTCTGCCTCAGACTCACCTTGAAGCCTCAGACAGTCTCTCTTCTCTCTGGACCCCAGTTTAGCCATCTGAAAAGAATGGATTTGGATCTAGTCCCTCAAGGATCTTCCTGCTGTGACAAACAACTCAAACAAAAGGCAAAACTCTTATAACACTTCCATAATCCTCGTCATGTGCTTTCTCTGCAATTTCCTTGCAAGAGCCATGGGTGTCGCATGCTACCCTCCTTGTATGAGGCAGTGCACTGTGTAGATTAGAAGTGTGGATTCTGGTGCCAGTCAAAAGGGCTCTAATTCAGACTCGCCTAAGTAACTTGCTAACTGGCTTGGGCAAGTTACTTAGTATCTGTATTTCCTTGTTTATAAAAATGGGTATACTGCCCAGCTGGTGTTGCTTAGTGCTTAAGCATTGACCCATGGACCAGGAGGTCACAGATTGATTCCAGGACAGAGCACATGCCCGGGTTGCGGGCTCGATCTCCAGTAGGGGACATGCAGGAGGCAACTAATCAATAATTCTCTCTCATCGTTGATGTTTCTATCTCTTCCTCTCTCTCTCTGAAATCAATAAAAATATATTTTAAAAATGGGCATATTAATAATTGACTTTAGAACTATCATGACAATGAACTGAGATAATGTATGAAAATATCTGGCTTGGAATAAGCATCACTGAATGGTGTCTCTTGTTATATGTGCTGTGAATACAGTGTCCCCATGGAAAGAGGATGGCACTTAAGGTTGGAAGATGTGGGTTCCATTCCTGTTTCTGATGGCCTGTCAGCTGTTGGACTCTAGGCCAGTTGTCTCGTCTGAACTTCAAACCCCCTACAGGCACATAGCATTGCTGTTATCCTTTATTGTAAAGGAGGAAACTTTGTGCTTTTCTCTTAAGATTTCTGAGGACAGAGGAGCCACAGATCCTGGGAAAGTCTCAGGGTGCCAGAAGTTGCTGCCACTGGCCTCCTGTTGTATATACTAAGAAAATTGTTGGAGAGGGGCTGCAGCAGGAGGGGACATTTTAAAGAATCCCAGTTATGTCTAATCCTCATGAGTACCACAAAGCACCTGGTGTCAGTGCTCTAAGCAGAACTCAAGAAAAAACTTGTGCTTTCAACATGCCAGCTGTTTGGGGTGGGGTGGGGAGGTTTGGTGGGAGGGAGTGAAGTTGTAGAATTTTGTCTTGGAAAACATGTATGGGAGGGAGGCCTGCTGTCCCATGGACTCGCTATCACCAGCTCAGTCTTGCTAAGCCCCATGTGCCAGGAAGCCTGCTCTGCCTCTGGACTGCAGCACCGAATGCCTGTGCTGTGAGTACAATGTCCCCATGGAAAGAGGACAGCACTTAAAATTGGAAGATGTGAATTTCATTCCTGTTTCCTATGGCCTCAGCTGTGGGACTCTAGGCCAGTTGTCTCATCTGTGAACTTCAAACCCCCTACAGGCACATAGCAATTGCTTTTCTTTCTATGTTCTCATTTTAGGAAATGACTCGAGGTTCAGGAGTCACCTTTGACCGCCCCCCCCCCCCCCCCTTTTCCTTCACTTTTAGCATCCAGTTAGTCTGCAACTTACAACTGACAGTTGTAACTATTCTTCATTATTCTCTACTTAGGCTACAGCAGCAGCTTCTGTCTGGTCTCCCTTCCTCTGAAAGCTCTACTCCAGAAAACTAGACTATTTAGATCTGTCCTACTTGAAAGCCTTTATTGTTGCCATAATCTACAGAAGAAATTCTGAGTTCCCTTGCATGACCCCTGCTTAATTAAATGTCTCTGGTCCCTTCCAGCTCTCCCAATGTATCCTAACTACAACTGGGTAGCCTGAAACTCCCTAACAAGCTCCTCGCTGAGAATTAGATTGGGCTACAAGTGACAAGAACACTCTGCCTACCCCTTAACACTAGCTTAATAAGAGAAAAATGCATTTCTCATGTAAGAAAAAAAGAAGTCCAGAGGTAGACATTCTAGAGCTGGTGTGGTGTCCTGAGTGTCAGGAACCCAGGCTCCTACTCCCTTGTGCGACGTCTACTTCATGGGCCAACATGACTGCTCCAGCTCCAGTCATCACACCCACTTTCAGCCAGCAAGGGGGAGGAAGGAACAAGGAAGCACATAACCCTGCCTCTAAGGACACTTCCTGGAAGTCACACTTGCTTACACACCACTGGCCAGAATTTTTGCTTTAAGGCAGTGGTTCTCAACCTTCTGACCCTTTAAATACAGTTCCTCATGTTGTGACCCCAACCATAAAATTATTTTTGTTGCTACTTCATAACTGTAATGTTGCTACTGTTATGAATCATAATGTAAATATCTGATGTGCATGATGTTCTCAGGCGACCCCTGTGAAAGGGTCGTTCGACCGTCAAAGGGGTCGCGACCCATAGGTTGAGAACCGTTGCTTTAAGGGAAGCTGGGGAATTTTTATTTCAGATAGCCTTTATTTTTATTTTTTCTATTCTTTTTATTTATTTTAAATTTAAATCCCCCCCCCCCAATACAGTTTACATTCAGTATTTTCTAATCTTTATTTTAGTTAGCCATATTTTGAGGTAACCATCAGAAGTGTTTGTTACCAAGGAAGGAAGAGAGAATGGGTACTGGGTGACACCTAGCAGTCTCTGCCATGCACTCTTACATCTGGAGATTTGTACGCGTTGCTTCTTCTGTATGGGACAACCTCCCTCTCATTGTCACATTCCCCTGGCTTGGCCTGTTCTTATTTATTCCTTAACACTCATTCACCTCGTGGCCACCCTCACCCCGACACCCTGTACAACTGCACAATCCCTGGCCAAGGTGGACCCACCACCCGTATTTCTTGCCTGAAAGATATACTGAGGACAGGATTATATTCTTCAGGCTTCCAGGGCTTCCCTACATCCGGGGGAAGGTATGGAGGTGATGTAGCCAAATGACCTAAGGGGCTTGTGGCAAATTGCTGTTCTTTGGGTTGTACACAGATCGTCTGCCCTCCCATAGCTGTTCATCAATGTCACTGCAGTGACATTGATTAGGTCTTTGCCTTCATGATGGTGAGTGGTCCAGGGCAGGTGGGATTATTGTTGTGATTCTTGCTTTTATTTTCAGTCAGTTCTTTACTTGATTTCTGTGATGTGTTCCTCTCAGTTTCTACCTGAGCAACATCATCTTCCACCTGCATTTTAAGGGGAATGTCTGATAGTTGATCTCATATCTCAGTTTTGGAGTGACCTGACGTATTTCACTGTAAACCTTTGGGGCCCCATTGCTGTCTTTCTCATTTACTTCTGTACCCCATCTGATGAGTATGAAGGCCTAGGGAGATCATACCACTTGCTCCTGGTCACCAGATAAGTTAGGGCAGAGCCAAGAATCAAGCTCAGGTCTTTTCATATCCAACTCTGGTATCTTTCACTTGCCACCACACTTTTCTTATGTTGGTATGTAATTTAATTAACATTTCTGTGCGTAATTTTCTTCCCGAATTTAGATTCACTTAGGATAAATGCCAAAAAAGTGAAATTACTGAGTCAAAGGGCATTCATACTATTTTTTTAAGGAACTAAATGCATTTTCTAAAATTTATCTAGCACAGTTGTCGGGGAGTCTTATGATAGTCACATTTTGCCCAGTGGGCTTTAACTATCGCTTGCAGGCCAGTCTGGAAGCCTGGGAATGTGAGGGAGGAGAGGAGCTGTGACTGGTCTCCAGCAGGTTATGTGTGAGCATCTCACCAGCCTGGTGAGATTCTCGTGTTTAGAGGTGCATGTTTTTGTATGTACCATGGCCCCTACACACAGACTGATGACTTCATTTGGTGCTCAGCCACAGACACAGCCCTCCGTTCCAACGATGCAGAAATCAGTGGCCATGTGGGACTCATGAGAGATGCTATGTCTGTCTCCTCACAATCTGTAGACACTGTACTGGACTTTATAGGTGATTAAAAGGATTTCTAGGGACTATGTTGATTAAATGAGATCCTGACTTTAAAGCTCATCCCCTTGCCCCTCCTATGAAGTATAACTGCAGGGAACTATCCATAAGCCTTTTTCACCATACCCTCACCCAGTAATCTCCAAGTCTGAGTACAACCCTCTCTGCTTTATGGCTGATTCATTATGACAAAATGCCCTTTGAGGGCCACACAGTTCGGAATCTTTGCCTTCTTCTCACTGAAGTTAAGTGCTGCACGAAAACCTAGAAGCCTCGCGGGGCTCGGAGGTCTCAGGTGGTCCTTGTGATGTGGGACAAATCAAACATTTACATGTCCATGTCCAGGTGACAGCTTGTCTGTTTCTTCCTGCAGTTGGTCACCACAGAACAGAACTTCCTCACAGACAGTTTGTACAATGAGGGAATCCTGATTGTGTGGGACCCGTCTATTTACCATTCAGATATCCCCAAGGTAAGTGGGTGTCCCTCGGAAACAGGGATTGAGTCTCCTGTTTGCCAATAGCTTTTCCCAAGCTCCTGGCTGACCTGGGCCATCGGGAGGACTGGCTGTGCTACCCTACTTCATCTGGACAACAGTTCAGACGTATTACTGTCCTGCACCAGTGCTCCCTGTGCTCTGGTCCGCATTGTCTTCTATTGGTCTCCTAACGATGGTTTGTCGCAGGAGGAACAGTGGCTCTTTTGCTATCTGTGTGGTGAGATTATTCCTGAAGAGCATCAGCAGGAATAGACAGTGGTTACTATCCTATATAATAAAAGCCTAATATGCAAATCAACTGAACAGCAGAACGACCGGTGGAACGACCAGTCGCTATGATGCGCACTGACCACCAGGGGGAAGAAACTCAATGCAGGAGCTGCCCCCAGCCTGCAGGCCCCTGGCCAGCCAAGCGGGTGCCAGCGGGGCCCCCTCGGTCACCCCCCCTAGTCACCCCACAGATCAGTCCTAATCACCGGCCAGGCCTAGGAGCCCTACCTGTGCACAAATTTTGTGCACTGGGGTTCTAGTTAGTCCTATAAATCGTGTCACCACCCTTGTCCCACACTTTCAATTTCCAGAATTCTCCTCATTTCACTCTCATAACAACATGAGGAAGTAGACAGAAGTGTGGCTTTTTTCCATTTACAGATGAGGAAACTGAATGTGGAGAGGGAAAGTCACGTCTTTCAGGACTTGATTTCCTAGGCAAAGGGCCAGATCTGTAACATCAGCTCATTCAAGGGAAGAAGACGAGAGTGTCAGGCCTGCTGGACTCGGCCTGTCCAGAACGGCCCTCTCACTGTCATGCGTGGCAGTTGGCCTCTCTCTGATGTGGGCTGCAGTGGCCACAGGAGAATGGCTTCAGGAAGGACAGAGAACACGGCTCTTGGGACACTGAATTTGCAATTTGGACATAGCAGTAGCTGACAAGCTCTGGTGATCTTTCGTACCCTCACTCCTCAGTTTCCACAGTCTTGCACTGATCTTTGCCCCCATAAAAATAAAAATGAGGGTGGGATTCGATGGTGCCAGGGCCCCTTTCAGCACTGATATCATTCCCAGATTCTATGATCTTTAAATCTGAAGCTGTTCCAGGGTCACCATGCTCAAAATCCCCTGTGAGCTACATGCTGGCTCTCCCTGCTATCAATGAGAGCTGTGATGTGGAGGGAAGTCTGAAATTTTCTCTAACAGAGGGGCCATGCCTCAGGATTCTGCCTTGCTTCCGCCCC
>NW_005368456.1:1690939-1702057 GCF_000412655.1 Myotis brandtii | reverse complement strand
TCCCCAGATGAGGACGACTGCCTGAGGCAGCAGTAGCACTGGCATACTTCTCCCCTTGAGACAAATCATTTCCTTCTTTTTCAGTGGTACAAGAATCCCGACTACAGATTCTTTGATAACTACAAGAGCTATCGTAAACTGCATCCTGATCAGCCCTTTTACATCCTCAGACCCCAGATGCCCTGGGAGCTGTGGGACATCATTCAAGAAATCTCCCCAGAGGAGATTCAGCCAAATCCCCCGTCCTCTGGGATGCTCGGTGAGTCCATGTCTGGGAAAGACCTCTCGTGTTTGTTTATAGAGGAGATTAGCTTTCTCCTGGGGTCTCGTTCGTTCATTCATTCGTTCACCAAATAATTGCTGTGTTTTTGCTGGATTTGTACACTATGCCAGTTTCCAGCTAAGTTACAGAGATTAATAAGATAGACTCCCTTTTCTTTAGGATGTTCAGTGGGAGAGTTCAGTCAGGTGTCTGAGGTAACATTCAATTTGTGCGAGGAGGGAGCGACCACCCTGGTGCCACAGGAGAGAGGACACTATCTAGGTGGACAGTCCAAGAGCTTTGTGGAGGAGTAGCTTTGCATCAGGCCTGTGAGAGGGGCAGATTTGTCAGGTGGAGGTGGAGTGAAGCACAGACAAGAGGGGAGGTGGTAACACAGAGAGAACAGGGCAGGGCTCTGTTGAGGAGAGCGATACACTGACATCAGCCATACCACTTACACAGGTGCCCAAAAATTCAGGAACAAGATACTATCTTAACACAATATTTTTTAAGAATCACAATGCAAAATTGTATGATGAATGAGACATCAAAATTTTAAATAAAGACAGGATGAATAATAATATGCTGAGCCATATTGAAATCTGGGGATAAAGGAAGAATCAATAATACTTTATTTAGAATTTAAAAAATTGTTCATGCTAGTGAACACCCTAGTTGTGGCCCTGAGAGAATGAGCAGAGAAGTTTGACTGCGTTTGGGAGCCATGAACGGAGCTGTGGGAGCTGATGTGGAGTGGGCTGGGGGGTCAGAGTAGAGAGGGGTTCTGAATGCTGGCTATAGACTTTCTTCTGGGACTTTCTTCAGTTCTCTTGGCCTTCAGGGAATGTCTGCCTTACCTCCCTTTCACTTTTAGTTTAGCTGGACCATGGGAAATTTCCACAAGGTTCTAGGCTTGGTATTTGTAGGGGAAGGGAAGCTTCCTCCTCTGGGCCCTTGAGCGGGCTACTTTCCACCAACGGCCCCAACCATTCACCACTGTTTCATTTGCCTTTCCATTTCCCCTATAAAACTGCAAACTCCCTCAAGGGCGGGGACTGTGACCTCCCCTGTTAGATTGCAAACTCCCTCAGGGTGGGGACTATGGTTGACTCATCTTTTGTGAGTCTGGCACAGGACAGCCCTGTGGAAAATGTTCCCTGAGTAAATGAACAAATAAGTGTTTAATATGAGAGGTACTCCTTATAGAAATAGATGGGGGCTCTTCCAATTTCACATCTTCATATCTTTCTCTTCAACTTTTGAATGGGTGCATTTGGGGCTCATCTTGGAGCCCTTTGAGCAGGAATAGTTGGGGAAGCATTATGGGGAACATATTTCTCTACTGCCCTGCCTTTTCCCATGCTGTTCCCTCCACCACCAATCCTCCCCTCTTGCCCATCCCTCATGGCCATAGCCCCTGCCATCCCCCACACCAGTGCTCTGGGGGGTTTACTTGAGCCCTCTCTCATAGGAGGTGCTCTATCTCATAATTTCTAGCACTCCTGCTGTGCCTACATCCCTTAGTTGCAGATGTATCTTTTCTCCCCCATTGGACCAGGGGCAGCCAGAGGCAAAGAGAGGGTTTTCCCCATATCTGATTCTTTTGGAACAAAGTTGCTGCTAGCAGTTTATAGTTTTGCTGTTAGTGGGAACTGTTCCATCATAAAGTTTCCCTATATTTATGTTGACAAAAGGGGTCTTAGAGCCATGATCTTATTGCATCCTAACAATAATAACCTGTGTGGTAGGAGGTAGGTAGATAACCCTGTTGAGGCAGATGAAGAACCTGAAGGACATGTCCTGCACGAGATGAATGATTCAGGTGGGGACAGGTGTGGGTGGTAGCAGCATCTCAGTGTCTGCACCGCTTCCCTGAGAGCACCAACGTGGTCCCACCTCCTCGGCTCCAATCTTTACATGAATGAGCAGAGCCCATCAACACAGACCATGGGGTGCTCCAACTTCCATATGTCCCTCCTCCCAGCTGAGGGAGAAAAGTCTTCCCTCTTCACACTGTTTCCTGCAAGTACCATAAGAAACACCTTCTCCCAAATAGCACCATCTAAGAGGTTCCTTCGGGATATAAAAATGCTAGAAAGTATTATGTCCCTGTGGTGGTACTGTCTTCTCAGTCACCTTGTCCTCTCTCTTCACATAGCTCATTTACATAGATAAATGCATTGATGATGGATGCAGTCCATCAATCCGCTGGTGTTTAGGGAGGACCTGCCATGCACCGGGTTCTGGCCTATGTGCTAGGGATACAAACGTGAATCAGGCTCAGTGACCTGCAAGGAACAGCCTGCTAGATTGGCTTACCAGAAGGACTCATGTTGGGAATCATAAGAATAACTGGGAAATCCAGATAGATGTCTCCCCAAATTTGGGGTCATGAGCTGTGGACTCACTGGGCAGAGCTCCGAGGAGCAGGGTGGGTTGTCGGGCAGGACTTAACCTCTTGCTCCCCCCTGTAGGCATCATCATCATGATGACGCTGTGTGACCAGGTGGATATTTACGAGTTCCTGCCATCCAAGCGCAAGACTGACGTGTGCCACTACTACCAGAAGTTCTTCGACAGCGCCTGCACCATGGGTGCCTACCACCCGCTCCTCTTTGAGAAGAATATGGTGAAGTACCTCAACCAGGGCGTGGACGAGGACATTTACCTGCTTGGAAAAGCCACACTGCCTGGCTTCCGGAGCATTCACTGCTGAGCATGGGCTCCTTGGCCAGGTGCCCTCACCCTTCTCCATTGGGCATTTTATAGCCCGTCTCTTGGCCACCCTGGGCCTGGGAAGACCATGTTCCCGAACAGCCCCTGCCTGCTCCTTGCACTCTAGGCCTTCCATCAGCAAGGGCCCTGGGGCTTCAGGAAACCAAGGGCGAGGAACCAGGCCCAGCCTGCCCTATAGCCATAGAGGTGTGTGAGCCCAAAACCCCCTGCACACACACCTAGCACTCTTTCCAGACAGAGTCTTCCCCTCCTTTCACAAGGGTAAATGTAAGACCTACCTTTCCTACCAGCGTTGCCCAAGCTGGGGGCTGTTTTCTCCACCTGAATGATGTTATTCTCACAAATCAGCACTCTATGTTGCTTGAAATCTGCACTTAGACATTGATTTCATGTTTGAAAGAAATTCTCACTAATTATGATGATGTCTATAGGGTAGCTCTGGGGAAGGGAGTTGGGGGGGGGGGGCAAGTAAGTGCTATAGGGTGTAGGAAACATGCTCGGTTCCTCCAGAAGGAAGTTGCTCCTAAGGTCCATGCCCTTGGGAGAGACAGTGTCCTATCATTCAGGCTGTTTGGCTGGTCCCTCGGCCTGGGTGCCTATGTGCAAAGGGTCTTGATGAACCCACATCTCTTTCCATATGGAGATGGAGCTACAGAAATGTCTCCATCCTCAAGTTGCTCACAGTTCAGTAGGAAAGACAGACAAGTAGGATGCAGTGAGCTCAGTGCCCTGGGGGCCTGTAGAGAGGTGGGCTTGCTGTTTGTCTGTCTGTCTGTGTACCCTGAGGAGGAGGAGCACACACTGTGTCTGTGGGTCATAGAGGGCTTCACAGAGCGGGGGCCAAGGAATGGGTTTTAGAGAAAGAAGGGAAACATGTCAAGTTATGTTTTCCTTTCAGCCTTTATTACCCATATTTATTCTCTAGGGTCTGCCTGAACTTTCAGGCTCAAATTTTTTTTGAGGGAAATCCCAATCCATGTGTGAGGCAACAAGTGCAGCCCCATGGAAGATACAAGAACATTGCCAAAACCCTTATTTCTCTAGGCTCAGCTTGGCCTGCCCTGAGCCTATCCTACTAGCTGGGTTTGTATTGTACACTGTATCCACCTCTTCCTTTTTAATGCTCACCCCAAACCTCCCTCTATCTGTCATCTTGTTTTTTTCCCTTTAAAGTGGCCCTCCCCCTCCCAGAATACTTCTAAGCATTTTCTCCTTTAAAAGTATCCTGACCTCGATGTCTTTGACCTTCATGGGCTTTCTGTGAAAGGTCTCTCAGGGAGTGGGGATATGGTTCCCGAGAACTTAAAGTTGCTCTCTGAGGTCAGAACCTTAGAGACCATAACTGATTTTCACAAGGTGATCAAATGGCCTCCCCTGCTGCCTCTCTAGCAAGTGGTCAGGGGCAGTCTTCTATTTACTAGCCATGCCACCCTGGGCAAGTTTTCCTGTCTGAGCCTCTGTTTTCACATCTGTAAAATGGGCGTGATGAACCTATTTCACAGTGCTGTTGTGAGGGTCACATGAAACGCCTGCCCTGACTCTGTTCCTGGCACCTAATAGGTGCTCAGTACATGGCAGTTTCCTTCCTTCCCTTACTAAGGACCTGCTCTGTGCTCACACCTGGGCAGCACCCTGCTTTGAAGGAGGCCAGAGATCGGGTCCTGTACTTAGGGAATTAACTGACCTATTGGGGAACAACAACTACCCTGTTTGGAACGAACAATCAGGAGACTATCCGAGGCAGTGGAGGGGGCAGAACATGCCCCTACTCCTCCCTGCCTGCAGCCCAGCCCAGGCCTGATTCTGCTTGGGAATGGGCGGGAGGAGCACTTGGGCCACTAATTTCTGTGGAACTAGTTTTACCTGCCTCCCGGGACCCATAAATTCCTGGCTTGCTTTTCTTATTTGACTCACTCATTGCAACCTTTGAATCATGAACACTGAGTGCAGAGGAACGTGTCATTCCATCCTCAGGAGATAGATGTTGGCGTGGACACTGAGACTACACTGGGTAGATGCTAGCTTTTAGTTATTATTAATATAAGGGATCAAATTAATTTAAGTGTGATTCTGTGCTCTACATAGAAACTCTGGTAAAATGCACACACTGTTGATTTGGTGAGATGTTTAATATGTGCTACAGATAATTTAAAAATTGGAACTCCCCTGTCTCTAAGGGGTTCTGTCTCCCACAGTAATCATGAGGTCCTCTAATCCTTTCACCAATCAAATAGCTGTTGACATGATTTGGAGTTGAGGCATCTTCTGAAAAATGCCTAAGCTAATTTTGAATTATTCAAAGCTTATGTAAAATTTTAAATAAATGTGTTTTTTTTTTAAAGTTTGTCCCTCTCTTCTTACTTGATAAGGGAACAACTGATTGTCACCTCTCATCTCCAAAGAGGACACGGCTGGAATCCCAAATCCCCAAATCTGCCCCCACTAGCCCTTCTGCAGTGCTCCAGGAAAAGGAATGGTCACTTATGTGTCAGGATAGCATCTGTGAGATACTGACTGGTTTATTGATTTGCCTTTCTCTTGCTTTTGCTTGGATTCACATGACTAAGCTGTTGTTTGTGCAGCACCTTGGGTGAAAGCAAAATAAAAGGATGGTACTTACCTTGGTTTCCAAGAGCCTAAAACCCTTAAAGGAATGATATCCTAAGGGAATAACCAAAATGTTTGGATAAAGATCCTGAGGAGAAGCAGGAATAGGGGGAGAAGGAATTCCATGCCTTTTGCTATGGGTTGCATATATACCTTTCAATTCATATGTTGAAGTCCTAATCTCTTATGCCTCAGAATGTGAACTTACTTGGAAGTAGAATTATTGCAGAGGTAACTAGTTAAAATGAAGTCATGCTGGAGTAGAGTGAGCCCCTAATCCAATGTGACTGGTGTCCTTATAGAAATTTGGGGGATAGACATGCGTGTAGAGAGATTGCCATGTGGAGACACAGGCAGAGATCGAATCAGAGATTGATCTCAAAGATCAAGAAGGAAATGATAAATGATAAAACCCACACATTCCAACCCACACAGGGGCTGGAATTACATAGACCTTTCAAAGGGAATTTTTAAGACTGGTTTGACAATACCTCTCCTACAAGCCAAAGATTGCCAGCAAATCACCAGAAACTAGGGAAGAGAGACGTGGAAGATTCGCCCTCAGAGCCCTCAGAGCTGTCAGCAGGAACCAACCCTGATGACACCTCCATCTCAGACTTCTAGCCTCCAGAACTGTAAGAAAATAAATTGCTGTGGTTGAAGCCACCCAGTTTGTGGTAGTTTGTTACAGCAGCTCTAGCAAGTACTCCTGCTTATAACTCCCCACCTACAATAGAGTCCCCTGGGTCTGGAAAGGATAGTGAAAGGGTTGTGGCTGTCTGAGGGCCTAGAGAGAGGGTCCTGTGTCCAGCTCCCCAGCCAAAAGCCCTGGGAATGATTTCCTTGGAGGATGTGGCTTCCAGGCAGGGATGGGAGTCCAGGCAGATGAGACCTGAGGCAGCCTTGAGGAGATTCCCTTCCTGATGAAGATCATGAGTGAAGGGCACCCGAGTAGCCAGGTAACAGCGAGGACTGCACCCCCGACCCCTGCACCCAATTCCTTAGTGCTGTGTGTTCCCCGGAACTCAGATGTAATGCCATATTGACTGAGATTGGTTTTCTGCCAGGATCCCAGTAGAATGGGAGCTCAAAATAGAAATGACAGAAAAACAGATTTCAGTGTGTTTGGGAACTGAGATCTATGCATTCCAAATTACAGTGGCTCTAAATCTTCCTGTGGCGATGGAGTCTGTGCTTGTCTCTAATGACAACATCTCTGCTGTGGGGCAGCCTACAGGTGGGCCGGCCCAGCTGAACAAACAGCGCCAGCATGGAAGACTCAGGTCCTGGCATCACCCGAAGCGCTTTCTGTGCTTCTTCAGATGTTTGTCTTTACCTCTTGCCAAAGAAACATCGAAGGAGCCTTAGAGCAGGTGAGAAAAAGCTACATAAAGTTCATCGCACTCCAAAGTCCACTTGCCAAAGGTCTGTCTGAAGGCACGATTAGGTGACTGGAAAAGGAACAGTCATAGGCACAGGCACAAAAATGGCTGAGAGTCTGCTCCACTCAGCAGCTCAGGTTGAGACAAAGGCCGTGAGCCTTCACAAATCTCCATGGAAGGAGATCAAAAGGGAAATAACCTGCTGTGTTCCTACATGAATACCGCTTTTCCAAAGGAGAAGCATCCCATTCTTGGAACATATCTCACAGGGAAAGTGTAGCCCTGGGCAGCACTGAGTAATAAAGTATTCAATGGAGAGTTCTAGGTGGAAGTAAAAACACAGAGAAGCCCTGAGCAGCCTCTTTCACAATAAAGCAATCCACCCATAGAAGATTATAATGCCCCAGGCAGTGCTTACCAAGAGCAGGGAGTTGGTGGTTTGGCCTGCGGTGACCATGCTGATCTCACTGTCTGTTATACTTGGCCAGCAGTGCGTAATCTCAGCTTTTTCCCCCTTCAGCTTCATGCATGTGAGTTATTTCTCATCAGACCATGGTAAATTCCATCAGAAGCCACACAGCAGTATTTCATGTTTACCAGCTGGAAGGATACCAGCGCGGCCAGCCCACAATTCAAGAGTGGTAACACTTTTTTAAATGATCCTTACATTGAAGTTTCTGCTCTTGCCTAACTAAGCAACCTTTACTTAGCACAGACTCTGTAGGCCATACCTGAAATTCATTTTATACTCTTGGAATCTAATGTCCACTAATCCTGCCAGCTATGCCTTTGCATCCTCTTCTTTTAGAACTTTAAAAAAGTATATTAAATGTGTTCTTCATCTATCCATCCACCTAGTCACTTGTTCATCCAACTGATAAATATTGGTGTACATACACTGTGCCCCATCCTGATGTCACTTGATAGAGTTCCAAAAATAACAGTAATAATGACAACTAGAGTGACATCACCAAGAAGCACCATAGAAGACCCTGCCTCTGTATCGACACAAAGGTCAATAATTAGACAGCTAGCCACGAACACAAACAGCTCCGAGAGAGCTCTGGAGTCCACTTAAGAAACCCTGTGGAACAGAGAGCCTGAGCATAACTGCACTAGAAGAGAAGGAAGATAGCTTCATTTTGCCTGCATCTTCCCATCCCACAAGCTGGCATTGCTCACTGCCAAGAGGGTGCTTCCTAGCTAGAAAGAGCTCTCCTCACAGAAAAAAAAAAAAAAAGCAGGGTGAGTGACCAACTTCGGTTTTTCAGGGTGCCACACAGCACTGATGCGGTGGATGAGGCCAGATTTCAGGTAGATTTATTTGAGAGGCAGCATTTTTTTTTAAAACCTACACTTACACTTGCTCATGCCTCTGACATTCACCTCAGATACATTTCTGTGCACAGGGCAGGGATACGTTTATAAGGTAGAGCCTCCCACTCTATTTGAAGTCTAGGGAATTCCCTCCTAATACCAGAGGAAGAGATGCGCTGACCTATTTGACACCTTGGTACAAAGAAAAACATACTCTTGCTCTGCACAGATGTAGCCTTGCACAACGGTGTGGCTTGGCAAGGGGATTTCTAGTAGAGTTTCAGTCCCCGTTAACACTCCGGGCCAGGCGTCTTTGTGCAACACTCAAAAAGCACAATCCCACAAGGTAGCCCTGGGTCCGGGATCATGAAGAGTATTATCTTAAGATTTTTTTTTAAGTGGCTGACAAGTAAACATGCTTATCTCACAGTTTGTAATTACATTTGCAAGATTTTCATATTTGCTTCCAGTCCAGTAAGTTCCGTGAAGATAGGGACTCTGGTTTTACTCATTCACTGAGTAAATTGCTAGTGCCTACTACAGTGCCTGGCACATAGTAAGTAAGCTCTCATTATTTGTTCAAGTCTTTTTATAACTGTGGCTTCAATACTTTGGGAAAGAGTGAAAGGTTTACCTCATATCTCTCTGATGTGACTACTGTCCAAAAGTTTATCTATGAAAAACATGGGAACTCCTAAAGAAAAGAGTGAAGATGACTGGCCATTTCAAAAGCAGAGACTGCTAACTCTCCTAGGCAAGGTTACAAATTCTGGGCCAGATCTATACTTGCTTCTGGATACAGTCTCATTTAGATAGATTAGCAACATGAGTGACTAACACTGTGGCTGACTCTCTACTGATCCCTGTTCTTTCCAATCCCATTCTTATCTCTTCCTCTAATCCATTTCCCATACAACAGCCAGGATGCAAACAAACCTAATGAAGGCATTTTCAGCTCAAAACCTCTCAACAGTTTGATTGCTTAGGAAAGAGGACAAAATCCTATCATAAATTACAGTCCTATGCAACTTGGCCTCAGCTAACTCTGCAAGCTCATCTAGAGCCATTCTCTTTGCTTTTATTTATTTATTTATTTATTTATTTATTTATTACCTTTTATTTATTTATTTTTGCTTTTTGTTCTCTCGCCATCACCCTTTCATGTCCTTAAGTCTACAAGGCTCTTTGCTACTCAGGGCCTTCACACATGCTGTTTCCTCTTAACTACTTGCTCCCCCAACCACAATCATCACATATCTGACTATTGCCCCTCTTTTAGTTCTCAGTTAAATTGAGTTCTGAATGCATATTGAATGCATAATGTAACGTGGATGTCCCCACTTGCCCAGTAACTCCACCTCTCAGCAGCCTATTCCTTCCTAGTCCTTGTCCCATTGTGTCCCATTCTGTACATCTCTATGATCTGATTAGCCTCTCTCCCTCTCACCACAGACTGTAATTCTATGAAGATCTGTCTGGCTCATTGGTATAGTCTCAGCTATTACTCAGAGATTTAACATATAACTCAGATTGTAGTGTTTATTGAATAAATGAAAGTACAGTGGGGGTTTTTTGTTTTGTAATCCTCACCTGAGGATATTTTTTCCATTGATTTTCAGAGAGAATGGAAAGGAAGGGGGAGGAGAAGAGGGAGAGAAAGAGGAGAGAAACATGAATGTGAGATACACATAGATTGGTTGTCTCCCCCATGTGGTCCAGGATGGAACCTGCAACCCAGGTAAGTGCCCTTGACAGGAATCAAACCCATGACCTTTTGGTGCACAGGCCAATGTTC
Source organism: Myotis brandtii (assembly GCF_000412655.1). Classification (NCBI taxonomy): domain Eukaryota; kingdom Metazoa; phylum Chordata; class Mammalia; order Chiroptera; family Vespertilionidae; genus Myotis; species Myotis brandtii. The sequence continues at coordinate 1,691,958 of NW_005368456.1, read as the reverse complement.
CTACCACTGAGCCATGCCAGCCAGGGTGAAAGTACAGTTTTTAAGGACCAGAGAGACATGTTAACATGAGACGGGGTAAGATAACATGAGGAAGTACAAGCAGGCAAGAAAGCACCCCCAGCATCACAGCTAGGGCTGGTCATTCAGGCTCCACAGGCAGCTCAGGAGCAGAGCCTAGCAGTCTGAGTCCTCTGGCTATGCTGGTGTCTCAGGGACAAAAGCAAGTGTCCCTTAGTTCCTGCTGTTCATTTTTTAGAAACACTCTCCTGCTTCTCTTATTAAATGTCCATCAAGAAGAACTTTTTCATCTTTTAAAATAATGTTCTTATAAAGAGTTAATAGCTCACTGCAGAAAGATTAAATAAAAGCATAGAACACTAAAAAAATATATCATCCCAGTTATCTAGGGAAAAAATGACAACTTGATGTATCAGCCTTCCAGATAATATATAGGTACAAACAGAAATGATCTTTCTATAACATGAATCATTTGTAGATACTATTTTGTAACCACAATTCATCTAAGCAATACGTGACGACTTTGGAACTTTGTAAGTTGTTACAATAACCTTTATATTTGCGATCTTAAATCCTCCAATGTTCCACTATTACAAATAAAGCAAAGCTAGAATAACTGGTCAACAATAAATAGGAATCTAAAAAGACAGTAATTCATCTCCATAAAACTTAAAATATAAAAATATACATTTAAAACAGGCCATATGTTGTAAAAACCATCTAATGGTACATTAATTACTCCTATTTTAAAAGCCAGTAGCTGTGGATATTATTTTTTTAACCTAATTGTCAAAAGTGGCCAACTTGCTGTCTACTGAATTGCTTTCAAATTGGATGGCACCACTCCACCAGAGGATCTCAGACCTTCCATTAATGAGAAATGTCAAGTCCTAAACTTTGGGCAAAGAGGCACAATTGTTTTTTTTAAAAGGATTTGGATGAGGGAAAGTGCCAGCGGGTAGGGAAGGCCGGGGAGGAGGCCTGTGGGGTGGGGGGCGGGG
>NW_005368456.1:1668857-1690894 GCF_000412655.1 Myotis brandtii | reverse complement strand
TACTACTATTTATAATACCTTAAACAATAAAATTAAAAACATAAATAAATAAATTTGAGATTCCAATAAAATAAAATAAAATAAAAAATAAGAGGATTTGGGTGCAAAAAAAGGTCTAAGTTTGAGATGCTGAGAGTAATTAAAATTAAATTATGGCAGCATAGTCCTACTACAAACAATGTTAGATATACAAGCAATATGGATGTGTGGTGACAAAGGGATTATTTTTTTCCAACCCTAAGGTGGCAATAGTGAGCAAATATTACAGCAGGAAGCCAGCAGCCTGGTGACTCTCATGATCAAGAAAACAATGAACTGGCCCAGCCAGCGTGGTCACGGTTCAGTTCCCAGACAGGGCACATGCCCAGGTTGCGGGCTTGATCGCCAGTGTGGGGTGTGCAGAAGGCAGCCAATCAATGATTCTCTCTCATCATTGATGTTTCTATCTCTCTCCCTCTCCCTTCCTTTCTGAAATCAATAAAACTATATTTTAAAAAGAAAAAGAAAATGATGAACTGCATGCTGGCTGAGCACTGACCAGTGTGTAGCTCCTGCAATTTTCACCTTAAAACCCTTCTGCTTGCTCTGGAACTTCAGAGGTGGTCTTCAGACATTAGTCCGCCATCCTCCCAGGCTGCTGAACATAGCAACCTTTCCTTTCGACCCAACACCTATTTCTCAAGTATTAGTTTTGGAGCAGCAAGCAGCTGAACTTGAGTTTTCCAATAACAATATTATCCATCAAATGTTTAGAATTGACAGTAAATAAAGTTGGGGACATTCCATATGCTATCCCAGACAGAAGCCTTCCTAAGGATACGAGCACAAGCCACCCATGCTTTCTAAATGTGGTGCGCCCTCGTTAAAGTCTTGGGAAATTTACATTTCATAGAAAGTGCCACAGGCTGCGGAACAGAGTCTGTACCGGGCACATCTCTGCCTTCTGTGAGGCTTTCTGAAGTTGTGGGAGGCATTCCTGGGAGCCCACTAGTAAATAGCAGAGCTCTCTGGAGTGGTTAAAGGTCATAAATATGCAGCCCTGGGAATCTTTTCACAAGGAGAGGTTTTGTACCAAAACCCTCCTGTACAAACAGAAGTTTTTTCCAAGGATATAATAGACATCCATGGATTTTTAATGTTTTGGGAAAAACCACACTATGTTGAAAAAATGCTATGCATTAATAATTTATTTTTTTTTAGATTTCCCATTTCTGGTAATGATGGCTCAGGTTGTTTGCATCAGTCATATCGCCAAAAACAACTAAAAGATTGAATAAAAAATATTTTTTAAAAATATATTTTATTGATTTTTTACAGAGAGGAAGGGAGAGGGATAGAGAGTTAGAAACATCGATGGGAGAGAAACATCGATCAGCTGCCTCTTGCACACCCCCTACTGGGGATGTGCCCGCAACCCAGGTACATGCCCTTGGCCGGAATTGAACCTGGGACCTTTCAGTCCGTAGGCTGACGCTCTATCCACTGAGCCAAACCGGTTAGGGCTAAAAAATATTTTTAAAAACACTTTTAAAAGCATCAAAGAGATTATAAAATAGTAAGGATGATCAGGCCAAAAGTAAAGTCAATCTAGAGAAGTAAACAGGCCTGAAGCCCCCTTTTCCCTGATAGCTCTAACTCATCTCAGAAAGTTAGAACCTCCATTCTCATGGCCTTTCAGGACACAGGAGGGCATAGAAAACAGAGCCCTGGGTCTGCAGATTTGCGGAATCTGAGAGGAAATCTTCCACTACAACAATCTGCGCTCCAGGATCCCAGCGTGAAGGTGAACAAGAACTGGAATGATCTAAAGAGAATTAAAAAATAAAGGATCCTTGGAGTTGTCCAGGAAATGCCAAACTTTGAGCAGGTGGTACAGACTGGGTGTGTCCCTAGGTGCCTGGCAGAAGCAAATGCAAATACTCTTTGGAACAAAGTGTTTTCATTCCAGGCCTCACAATTGTTCCTATAACATTTCACATACCAGTGGAATGACTAGCACACAGTCAAGTATACCTGGAGATTTAGAGTCAGTGACTAAAACAGACAAGAGCAGGAAGTCATCAAAAATTCTAGTGTAGAGCCCAGCATCTTTGTTTTAACAGGTCACCTGGGCCATGCTGGCAGGAGGTAAAGTTTGAGAATCACTGCCTCGTACTTTAATCACATAAGTATGCATCCCACAGAAAAATGTGAAGGTGTACTGGGTTGGGGAAGGGCCCAAGAATTTGCATTTCTGACAAGTTTCCAGATGATGCTCATGCCAGACCATACTTAGAGAGACACTGGCATAAAAAAGGAATGACTATGCAGGTCAGACCTGTGGTCACCTGTGGGGAGGAGAAGGGCTACAATTTGGAAGCAACATGCAGACATTTTCTGTAAGGCTGGCAATTTTCAATTACTTAATCTTGGTGGTGATTACACAAGTGTAATCATTAAATTATATGGTTGTATTTTAAGGCATAATGAGATCACTGGTTGTCCTTTTCCCGTTCAATCATGTAAGTCAGATGCCATTGTACTAATCCTATCCACCATCATCCTTCATTTATAATCAACTTCAAAGTAAAAAGTGTAAAAGCTTGTAAAGTTCCAAAACATAACTTTCTTCACTTTAGTTCCTAGTGTAATTAGCTTGCAAAATAAAATAGCTTTGAAAGTTAAGACACCACACTAGCAAGCACCAGGTAACAACAAGTAGGGGGAAGAGCAAAAGCATGGAGAGAGGAAAGTTAAGACACCACACTAGCAAGCACCAGGTAACAAGTAGGGGGAAGAGCAAAAGCATGGAGAGAGATGCAGGTTCAAGGGCAGGCTAGAAGATGACAGTGGAACAAGAACATTGAGAAAATCCCTCCAGCCCATACCTTAAGCACAAGGTAACACTAGTGGAAAGTGAAAGTAGTGGTGTACTGGAGGTAGAACAAAAAACCAGACATGACTTAACTACTGATTAGACTGAATCACTACCCCACATTACTGACCTAGAAGAAGAAGAAATATGCTTATTTTGAGGCATACAGTCTCTCTATCTTTATTTTAAAATCCTTGCCCAAGAATATGTCTTTATTGATTTTAGAGAGAGAAGAAGGGGGAGAGAGAGAAACATTGATGTGAGAAACATCAATCAATTGCTTCCCATATGCTCTCCCACCAGGGGATGGAACCTGCAACCTAGGTATGTGCCTTGACTGGGAATCAAATCCACAACCTTTTGGTGTATGGGATGAAGCTCCGACCGACTGAGCCACTTGACCAGGGCCATTCTCTTTATCTTAATTTCTACTGTTGTACACAAGATTCCTAGCATTTAATAAAAAAATTGAGAACCATAAAAAAGGAAGAAAAACCAACCCACTGTCAAAATAAAAAGCAATCTCAGAAGTAACCTAAGTGTTCGTACTAGGAGAGAGGGAATTTAAAATAATTTTGATTAATATTAATCATATATAGTAATGGTTCTAGTGGGAAGAGTGGATGACATAAATAGACAAATTTTGGCAGAGATAAAAATGATATATGTCCAATGGAAATGCTAGAAATAGAAAACATGGTAATAGATGAAGAATGCCTTCAAAAGCTAATCAGTACACTCGATACAGCTAAGAAGAGTCAATGAACTAGAAGACATGTTAACAGACATTACCCAAAGTAAAATACAAAGAGAAAAAAGTGTAAAAAAACAGAAAAGAGTAATTAAAAGCTTGTAAAATAATATTGAATAATATAACAAAAGTATATTTGAAATTTCAGAAGAGAGAGATAGTAAAAGAAATATTTGAAGAAAGAATGGCTGAATAGTCCAAAACAATGAAATACACTACACCATGATCCAAAAAGCTCATAGACAACATGAATGAACTTAGAGGGTGCTAGTATTATGGCAAGGGAAATAAGTCAGAGGAAGATAAACACCATATGATTTTACTTACATATGAAATCTTAAAAATGAAATAAACAAACAAAACAGAAACAGACTGATAGATACAGAGAACAAACTGATGGTTGCCAGATGGGAAGGGGTTGAGGGCTTGAAAAAGGTGAAGGGATTAAGAAGCAGATTGTCAGTTACAAAATAGTCATAGGGATGTAAAGTACAGCATAGAAAACATAGTTAATAATCCTATATAATAAAAAGCTGATATGCAAATTGACTGAATGGCGGAACCGGTCGCTATGATGTGCACTGACCACCGGGGGCAGATGCTCAATGTAGGAGCTGCCCCCTGGTGGTCAGTGCACTACCACAGGGGGAGCGCTGCTTAGCCAGAAGCTGGGCTCAGGGCTGGTGAGAGCAGTGGTGGTGGCGGGAGACTCTCCTGCCTCCACGGCAGCGCAAAGGACCCCTTGGGGGATGTCCTACTGCAGGAAGCAGGCCTAAGATGGCAGGCGGACATCCTCTGAGGAGTCCTGGACTGTGAGCGGACGCAGGCCAGGCTGAGGGAACCCCCTCTCCAATGTACGAATGTCGTACACTGGGCCTCTAGTATTGTAATAACTATGTATGGTGGCAAGTGACTGATTGGGGGGTTGCTTTGCAAGTTATATAAAACTCTAACCACTGTGCTGTATTCCTAAAATGAATATAATATTGAATGTCAGCTATAATTGAAAAAAAAATTTAAACAATCCAAAAGTTATAGATTCCTAAGCAGGAGACATATCAGACACACATTGATACATCATATTCTAACTGAAAATCAAAGATAAAATCTTAAAGGTAGCTACAGAAAAAAAATATTACAGAGAAACAAAGTTAAGAATTACAGCAGACTTAAAAACTACACAACCCCAGAATACAGTGGAGTGTCATCTTTACAACATTGAAAAAAAAATACTGTTTAGGTCATGGTTCAATTCTGGGTAAGGGCACATTCCTCAGTTGTGAGCTCCATTCCCAGTAAGGGGTGTGCAGGAGGCAGCTGATCAATGATTCTCTCTCATCATTGATATTTTTATCTCTCCCTCCCTCTCCCTCTCCCTTCCTCTCTTGGAAATCAACAAAAACATATTTAAAAAAAAATGCTGTTAACCCAGAATACCATATCCAGGAAAAAAATCTTTCAGATATGAAGGAAAAATAAACTTTAAGAGACAGACAAAAACAAACAAACAAACAAACAAACAAAAACCCCACAAAAAAAACAAACCAAGAAATTTATTATCAGCAGTCAACAAACAAACAAACAAAAAACCCACAAAAAAAACAAACCAAGAAAATTTATTATCAGCAGTTCTGCACTAAAATTAAGATTAAAAAAAGTTCCTCCAACAGAAAAAAATTTCCTTAACCCTTCCTCCTTCCTCTAGTTTTTTGACTAGAGGTTTCATCAATCTCCTAGTTTCTCTGAAGGAAGAGTTTGCATTTCTGCTTCTGATTTTGCTGGTTGCTTTAGTTGATCTCCAAGAAAAGGAAGACATGGACACCTTATGCCCATCTTCCAACCAGAGGTCCTCTAAACTCTTCTCTTGCTGAGGTTTAGTCTATTGCAGTTTTCCTCTTCCAGCCATGAGAACCTGCTGGGGATTTTTGTTGATTCAGGAAGAGAAGAGTAGGTGGGGTAATGTAGCCAATGAGGAATTTCCAAAGGTGGATATTTATCTTACTGAATATTTCCTTTTGCCTATCTGATATGGTGACTTTTCCCTGACCTTGGGCCTAGAGATGAGCCCTTTTAGCCATAGCCTGCTTCATAGCCTAACTAGATAAAGGATAATTTTTCCAGGTCCCCTGCATCATTCATGTTATCTAAGTCTTTGTTTTCTCCTTAGTTCCCAGCTCATTTGTGAGCCACCTGAAAATTCCCTGCCATCAGAAATGAACTTGATACACCCCAGGCCTTCTCCCAATAATGGACTTCAACATTTCCTACCTCCGGGAAACACCTGAAATGAAACCATACAAATACACTTGAAGGAAAAGTCTTTCCACCGGCTGGTGCTGAAGAGATTACTGTGCCACAGAATCCTTTGGCTGCTTTTTAAGACAATGGATTTCCCTACATCAAACTCATTGTTGGCATCAGACCTATAAATATGCAAAATAATAAAAAAAATCATTAGGGGACTACAGTGTTTCAAGTTCTTTACATACGTTATTGTATTTAATAGTCACAAAAATCACTGAAGTACTAGTATGCATTTTTGTTTTGCATTTGAGGAAACTAAGATCCAGATGTGATCAGAATTAGATGACTAGTGGACAAAGCTCCTATATCCTGTTTCTGACACAACCCTTCTCTTTTGCTCTCCTCTTTTTTCTATTAATGTTACCCTTTTCTACTTCCTTCTTCTCCTTAGCACCAACCTCTGTTATCTATACTTTCCCGCCCTCTCAAATTCTTTCTCTCTGCGCTTGTTGTTTCTCTTGGCTTTTTGCCTCCCATTCTCATTGCCCCCTCTCATTCCACGACCTCCTCTCTCTGTCTCCCTTCAGTTCTTTCTGACATTCTGATGTTGTCTTCCATCCTTCTCTCCTTTCTTCATTCCATTCTATCTCTCCAGTCTCCAGGATTCTCCCTTCCCTTCCTCTTATTTCTCTCTCTTGGTCTCTCTGTTAGTCTCCTTCTTTCTTCTCCTTTCTGCCCTTCCTACATTGGCTTCCCCTAGTTTTTTCTCCCTCTCTCTTTACTGTTCTATTCTTTAATCTTTCTTGCCCAATACCTTTTCTTTTTGTTCTTTCTATCCTCTTTTTTTCCTATTATTCTTTTCTCTTGACTCTGTTCCTTTGCTTCTCTTTCTTATCTTTTTATCTGTAGATAACTCTCCTTCTATTTCTCTCTTCAAGTCTGCTTCACTCTTTCTAAAGATTCCTTGTTTTTCCCCCCTTTCTTTGCCATCCATCCTCTGTCCCTTCTTCCCTTCCTCCTTCCACCCTTTTGTCATTCATCACATTTATTACATTTTTTTCTTCCTCTCTGCCCACTCTCTGCTCTCCATTTTCTTTTCTTACTCTCTTCCCAGCTGTGGCCCTGTTTCTGCCCCAGTTGCCCTAGTCCAGGAGGAGATGCTGGCCCCTCCCTCTCTCAGGCTGTGGGTTTGTACTGCTGGGCCTTTTTTTTTTCTGCCCTGGAGGCTCTTCCTCCCTTTGGGCAATGGGAGAGGTCCCAGCTTGCAGGGACAGGCATCACATCCTTGAATTTTCCCTTTGAGACACCAGGGAAGTGCCATGGGAGGGGATGGAGCCTTATCAGGGGTGACCCTTTCTAAGGGCAATTTTCTATTGTACTCGCATCCTGGCCCTGAAAAGCCCAGAATGGAAAATACCAAATGACGAATTACCTAAGGTCAGGAGCTGTTAGGACTTACAAGTTCAACATAATCCATCAAGTATAAATCTTTAAAAAGACAAAACCAAACCAAACCAAAGAGCAGAAATGCCACTCCTGTAAGCGTCTCCAGGGGCTCAGCTTCACCAATTGTTTGAGCTGAGCTCTAATTACACCAGGTTTTCACTTTCATGTGGGAAAACTGAGAACAATGTTACGTGGTGTTATGAGTTTCTAAAGCACAGGTTTCCTAACACTTAACTCTCTGCCTGTCTCATGGACTCTAAGTTTTGTTGGAATCACGTGAGAGGAAACATTCCATAGTTACTAAAAGTATGGGCTGCAGAGTACCAACCTGGATAACATTTTGATGCTGTGTGGTTTCAGTCAAGATCTCTCTCTCTCTCTCTCTCTCTTAATCCTCACCTGAGGATATTTTTTCAATTGATTTTTTTAGAGAGAATGGGACGGGGAGAGACAGAGAGAAACATTGATGTGAGAGAGACACATCGATTGGTTGCCTCCTGCATGCGTTGGGGATGGAGTATGCAACTGAGGTATGTGCCCTTTGACTGGAATTAAACCCGCAACATTTCAGTCTGCAGGCCAACGCTCTAACCACTGAACTAAAATGTCTGGGGCTGGTCAAGTTCTCTTTGAGCCTTGGTTTCCTCATCCTTTAAATGGATGTAATGATGGGGTCTACTATATAGGCCAGTGATGGTGAACCTATGACACGTGTGTCAGAGGTGACACGCGAACTCATTTTTTTGGCTGATTTTTCTTTGTTAAATGGCATTTAAATATATAAAATAAATATCAAAAATATAAATCTTTGTTTTACTATGATTGCAAATATCAAAAAATTTCTATATGTGACATGGCACCAGAGTTAAGTTAGGGTTTTCAAAATGCTGACACGCCGAGCTCAAAAGGTTCGCCATCACTGATATAGGCAGTATTAAGATTAAATGAGGTAATGCATAGTAAGCATTATTCTTGTAGTATCTGTATATAGTGACTCAATAGAACTTACCTACACCTTAGCTGGTTTGGCTCAGTGGATAGAGCATCAGCCTGTGGACTGAAGGGTCCCAGGTTCGATTTCAATCAAGGGCACATGCCTGGTTTGCAGGCTCTATCCCTAGTGGGGAATGTGCAGGAAGCAGCCGAGCAATAGTTCTCTCTCATCATTGATGTTTCTATCTCTTTCCCTCTTCCTTCCTCTCTGAAATCAATAAAAATATATTAAAAAATAAAGTTTACCTAGTATTATTAATTTATACAGGTTATTGATATTTTTTGCATTGTGCTCTTCATCTCTCAAGAACTATTTTGTTACCTTACATTGTTGTGTATCTTTGTTTACAGTTAATACTTTGTTTAATACCACAACTTCTTTGCTATCCTGTCTTTCCTTTTCCTGACTCCCCAGTGACCCTGGGCCTGCCCTTAGCCTTAGCCCTCCTGCTCCATTGGGTAGTTTTCTCAGGTTCTGACAGGGCTCTTACTCTTCTCTCAGGCCCTCTCTTTACATGTGACTGGTTGGTCAAGATGTTTCTCAATCTCATTTCATCTACACATTCCAAATTTCTGGTCCATTGATGACACTATTTCTTGTTGTCAAGGGCTACTGCAGATGATCACTGCATATTATATACTTTTCTGTGTTTCCATGATGTTTGGGTGGAAGGGGTGATAAGAGTGTGGAACCCCAGCTCCATAGGCCCAACGGGGTGGCAGTTGGTTTAAGCTTCTCATAGTTCTGATTCCAACAGAAGCTCCACTCCCAGCTCAGGGAAGCACATCCCCCTTCGGCTGGGCCCTCACAAAGCTCGTAATGGCCTGAGAGAGGACATGGGTTATCTCCCTGGTAGCACCTACACCCTCACTCCTTGGTCAATGTGACCTCTGATGGCCCGGGCCAAGTTTGAGTATTAACTAGAATTATTATTAGACTAGAGGCCTGGTGCACGAATTTGTGCACAGGTGGGGTCCCTTGGCCTGGTCAGTAATGGGAACCAATCGGGATTAACCAGCAAGTGGCAGGGAGGGACCGCGGGAGGTTGGCCGGCTGTGGGAGGTTGGCTGTGGGAGTGCACTGACCACCAGGGGGCAGCTCCTGCATTGAGCGTCTTCCCCCTGGTGGTCAGTGTGCATCATAACTACCCTCTGGTCATAACAGTCACTTAGGCTTTTATATATAGAGATTCCTCTAGGAGAAAGGTTTCACACAAGAAATCAGATCAGGATTCAGGTTCCCCGAGTTGTATTTTTAGATAAAGTTCCCGTGTGGGAAGGGCACAGCTTGGACAGGAGGAAGAGGCAGAGTTTATCTCACTCTGATAAGAAGCAAAAATAACAATTTTTAGATTCCAACTCTTAATAATACTGGAATTTTCCCAAGACATAGAAAACTTTGTTACAGAGAAAAGTGAGTAGTGATAAGGTGCTGAGGAGGGTAAGTAAAATCCCTGTTTAACTGGTTAATTTACCAGCTCATGGTATCATTTTGAGTGAACATCTTTCTCTGAGCAATGGGATGGAACGTGCCCTAGCCTGTGCCACCTTTCCCCCCACGTAGACACTGTGGGTATCTCCAGGGCATCAGCAGTGTGTCCAGCATGTCCCCCGAGGTCTAGGATTCCTGCCAAGTAACCAGAAATGTGGGGATGGGAGTGGGTAGGAGGAGGAAAAGTTATAAACCTGAAGGTAGTCAGGGAGAGAGAGAGAGAGAGAGAGAGAGAGAGAGAGAGAGAGAGAGAAAGAGAGAGTTAGGTTAGTTCTGGTAGAGTTTACATAAAAGTCTCCAATAGGACAGGAGTTGTGAGGCCTTGTGTTCATGCTTTGATGTGTGTTGGGGATCATCATACCTGCTTGGACCCCGCCCCTGCCTTCTCAGCCCTGTCTGTCTTGTACAGATCTGCAGAAAAAGAACTCTTTGTTGACACTGAATGTCTTTGGCATCTTTCTTTGCCATCGTAATATTCTAGTTGTGGCCCACTGCAAAACATAGCTGCCCTGAGGGCTCAGGGTTGACTGCCCTGACCCCTTGCCCTTCTGCATTTTCTGATTGATATTCCCACCCAGGAACTCTGTGTCTTCATCGTTTAGATTTCTTCTGTCTTCAACCCTCTTCACCGTCTGTTTCTCCTGTCATCTTTGATCTCTTTATTTTCGTCTTTCCTAATGACCTTTGTTACTTATGTATTCTCCCTCACACTATCTTCCTTTCAAATTTTTTTTATGGACTTCTCCTGTTTTTTTTTTCCCCCTCTTTCTTCCCATCTCTTCCCCATATTCTCCCTTTTATCCCCTCTCTTAGTATCTCTATTTTTTCTTATCTAACTCCAAGATTCTCTTTGCTACTTTATTTCTTAATCTATTTCTCTCTACCAGTCTCTGTGTGCTCCTCTCTTCTTGCTCACGTACTTAACCTTTTTCTTTCTCTTTTCTTTTCCTTAAAAAACATTGTAATGTGAAATAGAAACATGTGTACAAAGAAGAGCACAAACCATTAATGTAAACTTTAGCAAATTGTTATAAATTGGGAACCTATATGACTTCTGCCAAGGTGAAAAATAGGTTATTGCTAGGATCTGTAGCTTTTAGCATGTGCCGCCATATGAGCCCTTCAGTCTTCATACACCTCGCTTTTGTGACTTTTATTTCCTTGCTTTTCTTTATTGTTTGATCACCTATGTATGCATCCTAAACAATATAGTTTTCTCTATATTTGAATGTTATGTACATGCAATTATACCAATATTCTTTTGTATCTTGCTTCTTTCACTAAACATTATGTTTGTAAGATTAATCCATGTTGCTGCTTGTAGCTATAGTGCATTCATTTACATTGCTGCCTACTTGTCATTGTATGGACATATTGAAAGTTATCCAATCTATTGAACGTCAGATTGTAGTGATCAGAGTACCTGTTTCACTTTAAAAAAGTAAGAGTTGGATTTGCTGCCCCCTTGTGTTTTAAAACAACTATAGCAACATGATTTATGTATTTTTTTCTTACTCCTTACAAGTGAACAAAAGGTTCCAAAAACCAGCTAGAGTTTCACCAAAACAGCTTTCTCAAATTATGAGTAGGGGCTGAGAAGACCACACCTATCAGTTGTAAAGGACTCAACTCAAGGAGAGACTTTAATTACTAGCTCCAAGATCAGCTCTGTTGAGGTTTGAGTCATCAGGACAAAGGAATTTGGCATAAATAGAATTGCCAAGATACAGTTGGGAGATGCTCAGGAACCTAAAAGAATGTTTTTTATTTTTTAAAAAAAACAACATAGCTTTTACAATATTATTAATTCAGATACCAAGCCCCACACTGAAAGTAGGCTGGGGAAATTAATTTTAATGTATATTCCATCCTTTTATCCAACTGACGTTTGAGTGCCAGGCATTGTTCTGGGCACTAGAATATAAAACTAAACAAATACAGTAGACAAATAGGCAAATAATTGTTGTTGTATGCTGCTAGTTAGTGATAAGTACTAAAAAGAAGACAAATTAATAGTAAGGAAATAGAGGGTAATGGACTGGTCACTCAAAAGCCAGTCAAAGAAGATGACATACAGACATGTGAATGAAATAAAGGAGCAAGCCATGTGAAAGTTAAGGGGAAGAATGTAGGTAAAGGGTAAATAGGTTAAGGTGGGAAAGACTTTGGTATGCTTGAAGAACAACAAGAAGTGCAGTATGATAACAGCATAGGAGGAAGGCCTGAGAGTAGCAAGAGATGAGATGAATGGATAGGTAGGACATTGTAAGTATGGTAGGAAAATTGGATTTGACTCTGAGAGTGATGGGAATCCATTGCAGAGTTTGAGCAGAGGAGTGATATGGCCTAATTTAAATTAGAAATGATCACTCTGGCTGCTGGGTAGTGGAAGCAGGGTGGTAAAATAGAAAACTACTACAAAACCCCAGCAAGAAATGGGATAGTGTTGGACTGTATGAAATGGTGGAGATTGTGAGAAGTGGTTAGATTCAGGGTGTATTTTGAAAATGAAGCCCATAGGACATGCTGATGTATTGGATGTGTGGAATGAGGGAAATAGGAGTCCAGGATGACTCCTGATTTGGGCTTAGTTGGTAGTGGAGGGGTGGAGGTCAGAGTATTCAGAGGGAGGGGTACATCTTTCCAGTTCTATTGAGGTACATTAACTTTGAGATGCTTATTACTCATGTGAGTGGACATGTCCAGTGAACAGGTGCTACATAAGTCTGGGAGAGAGATTAGAACTAGAAACATACATGTGGGAGTCACCATGGAATAAATGGAACTCAGTGAGATTATGTAGCAGTGGGTGTAGAAGAAAAGAAGGCTGAGGATTGAACTCTGGGGCATTCATCATTTAGACAGCTGGAAGAGGGGGTGGGTCCAGCAAAGGAGACTGAGCAGGTATGGCCTGTGAGGTGGAAAGGAAACGAAGAGAGCTTAGTGTTCCAGAAGCCAATTTTTAATAGTAATTAACAAAGAAAAGTAATAAACTGCCCCCCAAAATGCTATTGAGAGGTCAAGTAAGATGATATTTGAGAACTGACCAATGAATTTTCCCAAGATGGAAATCATTGATGACTTTGGCAAGAATGATTTTAGGAGGGGTTGATGAAATAGAAGCTTGGTTGGGAAGGATTGAGTTAAGACCAGGAAGAAGAGATGTAGAGATTCCAAGAAAAGTTTTTAAGAAAAACTTGGCTTTGTTAGCTGGTGAGATGGCACCTGGGCATCACCCACAAGGCAGATGCTCTGGGTAAGGAAAGGAGTAGACTTTGAGACAAGGGCTGGGACAGTAGGTGAAGGGGATAATTGCCCTCACCTCTTTTTAAAGAAATATTTTAAGATAAGCAATTAATCTTGTCCTAAAGTCACACACACACACACACACACACACACACACACACACACACACACACACGGCTGAAGGAATTAAGGGATGCGAATGAAATGTAGTTTAGGATGACTCAGAGGAATAGAAATACTGTCTTCAAATATCTGAAGGACTGTTTTTCTAAAAAAAAAAAAGGATTAAAATTCTTTTATGAGCCTCCACATCCAGACAAAAATTAAAAAGACAGGGGTAGTACTAACAATTCAAAGCAAGAGAGTTTTTGTCAGTCCTAAGAGTAGTTCTGCTTTGTGGTAGCTCTGTGATTTTGGGAGTCACTTTACCTGTCAGGATGACAGTTTCTTCACCTAAGGAAATATCTGAGAAGGAAAGAGCATGATAAAAGACATGCTGTGGGCTTAGAGGTTATTTTGAGGAAGTGAAGAGTTTAGATCTGGCTTACCTCTCTAGCATTTCTTGGAAACATCATCAATCATACTGAAATAAATATATCCTTGCTTCCAGATCACTGTTTTCTCTGTGCAGTCTTTATATACATGGCATATTTCTCCAGATTAGTATTCATCATGACCTTTCATTGTACTTCAGTTTCAGCCACCCTGAAAGATGAGTATTCCTTCCCTTTGTCACTTAGGGACCTTCTTTTTTATATATACCACTAGCCTCTAATTCAGATCAGACTGTTCCAAACAGACCATCCAAGTTGGGTAAAAATTTGTCCACCTAGATTTGAATTCCATAGTAACAGATAAAATCTTCATTTTATTTTTAACAATAGAAAATATAGCTGGACAAATTACTTTAGGTAAAGAACATGTTCAATGTGTTTCAAAAAGAGTTCAGTCTGGAAACCATTGTAAAATTGAGAGCACAGAGCATTTGAGTCCTTGAGGACGTCCCTTAATAATCCAGTCCTTGCCCTAACTGATTTGGCTCAGTGGATAGAGTATTGGCCTGCTGACTGAAGGGTCTCAGGTTCAATTCCGGTCAAGGGCACATGCCTGGGTTGTGGGCTCGATTCCCAGTGGGGAAGAACAGAGAGCCATCCTTAGTCCCAAACACTTCAGATAAAAGGGAGGAATATGTGCATGGCTGAGGTGGCTCAGTGGTTGAGCATCAACCTATGAACCAGGAAGTCACAGGTTTGATTCCAGGTCGGGCACATGCTAGGGTTTCGGGCTCAATTCCCAGTAGGGGGCATGCCGGAGGCAGCCAATCAATGATTCTCTGTCATCATTAATGTTTCCATCTTTCTCTCCCTCTCCATTTCTCTCTGAAATAAATAAAAATACATTTTAAAAAAAAAAACCACAGAGGGAAATGAGTGGGTGATATGCCTATGCTACTTCCCTTGGCTGAGCTCTGGGCATTTCTGAGGGTCACAGACTCACAGAACTAAAAGAGCTAGATGGTGAAGTGTGGGCCCAGGAGGTCAGTCACAGCCCCAGGGAAGCCTTCCTGGGTTTGTTGTGAACGTGTTGTTGAGGATGATGCTTTTCGAGGCACCACTCAGTGGCTCTCTAATGAAGACCCATAGGAGAGGTTTTGCTTAGGACTCAGCATCAGAAAGGGTGCTCTACCTGAATGTCTTGGTTGTTTTTGCTGTACAGTCCCCGAGAACCTTCTCAATATTCCCATCTACTTTTTCACATTGGTGGCTACAAACATGGAGCCAGTTTTGTGGCCAGCCCTATAACACCTGTATAAAAATACATGAAATTCATTTGTGCCCAAACTTTAGTCCTGGATTCATTATTTACAGTTCTACTTTTTTTTTTTTTTTCCCTTTGTTTATTTTTACTGCTTAAAAAAAATTTTTTTTGCATGAAATTTCCAAACCTACTTAAAAGTAAAGAAAATAATACAGCAAGCTTCTGTACTAGTATATCTATCCCCCAGACTTAAATTATCAAGACTTTGCTATATTTGCATCATTCATTCCTTTTATGTTGTTGTTAATGGCTGGAGAATTTTGAAGCAAGTCCTAAATACCATGCCATTTTACCCTTATATACTTTAGTGTGCATCTCTGAAAATTTTGGACAAGTACTTAAAAATCCACAATGACATTATTACACCTAACAAAATTCTTAATTCCTCAAGACTCATCTAACTCATTCCATAGTCAAATCAAAGACATGTTATCTCAAATATGCATTCATAGTCAATTTGAAAACCCCCTGATTACCCCCTAACCACTCCCCTGCTGGCCCTATTGACACATAACTGCTCCCCTGCTGGCCCGATTGCCCCCAACTGCCCTACCCTGCCTGCCTAGTCTCACCCTCAACTGCCCTCCCCTGCTGGCCATCTTGTGGTGGCCATCTTGTGACAACATGGGGTGGCCATCTTGTGATGATGTGAGGGTGAGATGCCACCTAGGCTTTTATTACTATAGATATGTAAATATTTATCTCCCATGCTTAGATAAAAGGTAGCAAGCTATATATACATGTCTGCTCTTCAGTTTTTTTTTCCCTTTTTTAAGTTAAGAGTATACTCTGGAAATTACTCTATAACAGCTTACAGAGATGATCCCATACCTTTGTTCAGCAACACAGTTCTCCCCTGGGAGGATGTTCCATATTTTATTCCTCTAGCACCCTACTGATCAGCATTTAGATTGTTTTCAGTCTTTGATTGCTACAAATGGCATTGCAACGAACAGCTTTTTGTGTACACCATTTATATTGTTGCCAGTGTATGTTAGGCAATATATTTTTAAGCATGAGATTTGCTGTATTGAATGGAAATGCTATATGATTTCATTACATGTTTTTGGCTGTTTTAAAGTATAGCACATATTGTTATATTTTACACATCTTTGAAAGCTACTTTACACTATTTTTTAAGAAGGTTGGGGCATACATTTATTTTATTTTATTATTATGATAATCCCTTATGAGACATCAAATAAAATAAATGTATGACTGTACCTTTATCATTTATATGCATAAGACTCTGTTGTAAAAATTTATTAATCAGGAATTATCCACATACTTTCTTCTCACCCCAGCCCGCCAAAGTGAACACAGTAATGCCAGGTCACCCTTCCCTGACTCTCCCCCATGCTTCCCCATCCCTCGCACTATAAAACAGAGAAAAATGACCTAAGGAGAAGGTAGAAGGGTGAGAAGTGAGGAAACCAAGGCCACGGAGGCTGGAGGTGGGCAACCTGATGGAGAGATGGAGGTAGCAAATGGGAGGAGCCAGAGGGCACAGAGTAGAAAGCAGAGGGGAGACACTGGAATATGAGAAACGTTGCTGCAGCTTGAGACTTTGAAACTTTTTTCTTCTCTTGGAAAAGCAAGTGAATAAATTTCCTCTAATTACTTGTTTGGCTCCTGTAAGATTCATCTGGAACATAACACATGTAGAGTTGGACCTGTGTGGCCTACAGCGTCAAGCCTTCACATTGTGAACACCTAATGCGTTACAGTTAGTACTAGTTTAAGATTTAACTCGGCTGTCAGTGTGAAGTCAGTTATGTATGAATAAATATATATGTGCCAGCCTAGGTACTAGCTGAAGCCCATCCACATACCTACAATGTAGGTATGTCTCTTTCTAATTATAAGACAAGGCTGAGTCATACCAGATGTCCACTACATCCTAATGTTCAAATCCAGGTCTTCTGGAATGAAACTGTATGAATCACTGGCAAAATTTCTAAAAAAGAAAAACAACAACAACATAGCAACAGAAAATAAAGCCTGACTCTATGAATAGCCAAGATATTGGCTAAACAGAAATTTTTCAAGTGTGGCTGTCATCTGAAAAGAAACTGAGGTCGGGCTGCCCCTGGTCAAAGCCCAAGGAGTATCCGCAGTTACCCTGCACAGGATTCTCTCCTAGGAAAGGCGTCTTCTGGGTTTGGTCCCTGGTGGCTTGAGGGCTGACTGGAAACCCATTCCCTGGGGGTGATGTTTTGTAATCTCTATTTAGTTGATCTCCAAATCCTGGGCCTGAATTCAGGATTTTTTTCTCCAGAGAGGTTCTATTTGCAGTAGCTTGGGAACTTACAGACCTACTTCCCACCAAAATGTGCAAAAACACACCAAGGGCACAATTACCATAGCACTGGGGAAATAAAGATGGTGATGAACCATTTGTCAGCATCTGGGAAATGTCCTACCAAGTGAGATGTGGGGAGGCTTAAAATAAACTTTTTACTTTGAAACAATGACAAAGCTAGTCATGATGTGTTGGAAAGCAGATTTGACATTCCCCTCCCTCCTTTCTCCCTCTCTAGGCCATGCCAACCCCTCCCCCATCTCTAAGTCACCATATCCACTGGACACAGCAATTCCCTGGGTGGGAGAAAGAGTCTGTGTTAGTTTCTTCCTGGCACAAGATGTAAAAATAGCCAGGCAGGGAAGGAGCCTGGGGAGGGGCACTCAGGGACTTGTGTTTCTGAAACAACGCTGTCCTGCTCCTCCTTCCCTGCATAAGCCTTGTTGTATCCACAGAAGTAATGGAGAACTAGGAAGTCAACAGTTGTGTGTGTGTGTGTGTGTGTGTGTGTGTGTGTGTGTGTGTGTGAGAGAGAGAGAGAGAGAGAGAGAGAGAGAGAGATGGAGTACTCAGAGAGAGAGAGAGAGAGAGAGGGAGAGAGAGAGAGACGGAGTACTCAGGAACTCAGGAGAGCCAGCAAGGAATGGGTTTCTATGTGGTTTGGGAGAAAGAAAAAGATTTTAGAGGGATAGTTGCTTTGGTAGGTGAGAAATTGATTGATGAAAAGTTAAATTTCAGACACTTTGTTTTGTGTTATATAATGCAATTCCCCATCTAGCACTTCTCTGAAAGATGCCAATAAAATATAAATTATTTTTCAATTCCTTTTTGAATTTTGCTTCTTTTTTTTTGTGGCTCTGTGTAATGAATGGCCATAAGGTGGTCCAACCTTATCTCCTCTTCATAGTTACACAAATGGGCAGTGGGAGAAGTGAAGGGTTGCTTCCCAGTCTGGGTGAGCTATTCCTGCTACGTGTCCACAGGACAACCACCTGGCTCTGGGGTGATCTGAATGAGAGGAACGCATGCCACCATCTGTTGGAAAATATTGAGCATCTTCTTTCAAATTTGAGCAAATAGGAAAACAAACACAAACCACACCAAATCAAGCCAAGTTAAAATAAAAACCCAATCCAAATGCATTCTATAAAAGCAAGCCACAGAAAAGCACAGGACTATTCTAAAGGTGTAAAGGAAGTACAAACTTAAAGAGGGCACTATAGGAATGAAAATCATGCTTTAAGAACCTTCTTCCCTTCTTTTGACTCCAGCTGTTTCTTTCTTTCTGTGGCTCCCTTGTCTCTCTGAGTCTTTCACTGTTCCACACACTTTCTCTCCTCTTTCATCCCTTCTAGGTGCCCTCCCTCCCCTTTTTTCCTTCCTCTTCATCTTACTTTTTCTATTTTCCCTTTGTCCCTTTCAGTTTATAGTCCCTACTAAGGATGACATGGTTGACATCTTTAAATCTTCCCCTCATTCTCTATCCCGTCTCATGGAGGGTGTGTTAGGGTCGAAAGTTCCAGGTCCCCTCAGGCCCTGGGACTTCTGGGGAAGTTTCTCTTCCTTGCAGCTCCCTCCCTTTGACTTCATGTATTACATCCCATTCCCTTGGTTCCATGTTCACTTGTTGAAGATTGTTAAGGAAGGCAAGATGCACCAGGTGTGTGGCAGCAGTGATGTCCTGTATAGTTTAAAGAGGCCCTTTAGAGTGAGTTTCCTGGAAACAGGTTCTGAGCTGGGGAGTTGCGTGCAGAATTTACTGAAAAGCACTCTCAAGGGTTGCACCTGCAGGGAGGTGAAGACAACAGAATTGGCCAGACAAGAAACTGTCATGCAATGTAGTTGCAACTAAGACTCAGCTGATACTATGGGAAGTTCTTCATAGAGATAGCCTGTCAGAGTTGTCCCAATTTGGTTGTGAAGGGAAATTCCCAGTGAGCCATCAGCACTCCTAGTATTCCCAGCTAAGGAATGAACCCATCTGCAGACAGGAGGAAATCAGGGTGGAGATCTGGCATAATATCAGGAGATGTACACAATATGGGTGTTCTATCTTCTCCCACACAATCATCTCTATCCTGCAGCCATAGTGATGAATGAGATAAAGGGAAATCAGACATGGGTTTGGCCTTCATACAAAGTATGAAGAAATAATGATCCAAATAATAAAGGAACAAGTAAAATATCAAGCAGGGGAGATGTCCTCAGCAGAGAATCTAAGAAGGCTCCTTGGGGAGGCATCTTTGAACTGGGCATAAGATGAAGGCCAGTTTTGATATGTAGAGATGAGGGATAGGGCAACAAGAATATAGACAGAGGGAGACATTTGGAAGTACTTTAAAGTCTGTTCAGGTCTTCAAGTGCCAGAGCATTGTGATTAAAGAAGCCCTGATTTCCCAAAGTAAATGTCTTTTAAAGACTAGGGATAAAGTATAGAGTGAATCGAATGGAGTGGGACAGAAGTCCAAGGGATCTTATCCTGGAGATGTTTTCATGTGTTAATACCTTGAAGATGGTAGGGATCTGCAGGTGTGCAGGTGTTCCCTGGAGACCTCATGACTTCACCATTCTGTATTTAATTAAAGTTTAGTCACAGGCCATTTCGGAGGCTTGTGCCTTGAGATGAGGGCTGGGAAAGCTCCGAAGACTGTAATAGCTGCTGCCTTTAGTATCTGAAGGGTGTTATAAAATGGGGTAGGGTTGTGGGTGGTATAACACTAAGTTAACATGGGTCCAGAAGACAAACCCAGGATCACTGTAGGAATGAAACAGGAAAATAGATGACTCAACTCATTGAAACAGTTTGATGAAAGACAGTGTTTGTCAAAATCAGGCAGGTTATGAAGTAGTGAGTTGACTGTAGGAGGAGATTTTCAAGAAAAAGTTGGAAATGTGGACAAGGGTAGAGAGAATGTTCTTTCTTTGGGATTGGCAGTTGATCTAGAATCTAGATTCTAGATGAACTTTAAAGTCCATTCCAGCCCAGAGATGATATAATAATGACTAGACATACTCAACATTTACTATGTACCAAATACTATTTTAAGTACTCTACATATATTATCTCATTTATTTTGTTCACTTTATAGATAGGAAATTGAGACTTAGGGAGATTACATCATCAAGTCCATTGTCACACAGCCAGGAAGAGGTGAACCCAAGATTTGAATGCAGACAGACTGATTCCAGAATCCAATCTTCATCTCTCATAGGACTGGGGTGTCTGAACCTGTGCACAGCAGGCATGACACTGAGACAGTCAGTAGGAAGAGCCCAGGAGTAACAGTGATGGACTCTAACATGTTAGCAAATGTCTCCTCCACTTGATGAGTTACTTAGTTAGTAATCTATAAAATGTCTACAGATACTATTACCCAAGGGATACATTACTGCCTCATACTTCAGAGAGGGAGTGAGATAATCAAGCCCTTGACAATCTCTAAGTGGTAGGTCACTTAGCATGTGGAAAGTAAGTTTATAGATGTGTTTCTTTGCTTCTGTTGTGTGGTTAAGGGGGGCCAAGAATATGTGATGTAGTTTTCCTATCTGAGTGGAGGTTCCTGAAAGAAGGAAGTTCAGCCCTGTTTCTTGGGCTCAGAGATCCCTCCTCTCCTCCTATAAATCAGCCTGGGTTCCCAGACAAGAGCACTGAGCCCTTGTGGTTCTGGAAGACACAGCCCTGCCCTTAAGAAGCTTGTGAACTATTAGAATTGTTATCATATCACAGGTCACTCATACTCAAAATAACGTGGCAAGTGTACTAGAGTTACCAGAAAGCATTTGTAGTGGCCAAGCAGAGAGAGGGAACATTCTCACAAGGAACAGTGGGGTACTCTTCTCAATGTAGGCAGGATTGTACCTCATTCATTCAATGCCAACTTTCTTTGATACTGTACTCAACCTGTCAGTGAGTAAACCAGAGGAGGAACCTCACCTCTGAGAGTTCACCTTTCCTTGGGGGAAGACAAATAATCCTGCCATTACCTGGCACAGTGGTTAAGACAGTGGGCACTGTCATCATACTGTCCAGGTTCAAATCCCTCCTTTACCACCTGCCAAGTTGTTAAATCATTTTAAGGCTTATTTGAATTACCAATGAAAGGCAGAAAAACAAGATCTGCCTTATAGGGTTGGTGTGAAGATAAAATGTGAACCTTTAACAAGGTGCCTGCTTGGCCTATAGTAAGTGCTCACTAAATGCTAGCAATTCTTATAAGTATGAGATGGAAAATGTGGGCTGCTACAGAGAACATAGGAACTCCCTGCCCCATCCCAGAATAGGGGCGTGAGCATGTCAGGTTGGGTAAAATGGTGCTCTGTGAAGATGGAAACAAGGCATTTCAAGTGGAAGAAGCAGCAAGAAGAAAGAAAGGTAGGATGCCACGTCCTGTTCTGGGAAAAGAGAGTCATTGGCTAGGTGGGTTAAGAAAGGGTAAGAGCTATGCTTGGCAAGTTACACTGAAACCAAGCACCATGCAGTGAGGAAGCCTAAGCAGGTAAGTTGAGAGGCCCAAGTGGAGCTATACCATAATAGTGAATAAGGCATTCTGAAAGTCCATGAATGGCAGAAGTATAGTGGCGAGGAAGGCAAACCTATATCCATAGTAATTGTCTACTTCAGTGAGAACAAAGCTCTGCTCCCCACTGAACTGCATCCCTATCGAGGGTTTAGTGTTGATTTCTGCTAAAGACATTTGGATGAACACTCAGCAATGGATTTAGAAAATACCCTATTTACCATTGTAATATTCTGTGGAGCATTGCTTCTGACCAGGAGCTCACCTATATATCCTATCTAATAATAGACAAACATGGTAATTAACTGTACCTCTGACATGCTTCCCATTGGCTAATCAGGGTGATATGCAAATTAACTGCCAACCAAGATGGC
>NW_005368456.1:1664686-1665852 GCF_000412655.1 Myotis brandtii | reverse complement strand
AGGGGGGAGAGAGAGGTAGAAACATCAATGATGAGAGAGAATCCTTGATCTGCCTCCTGCATGTTCCTTACTGGGGATCGAGCCAACCCGGGCAACTGGGGATCGAGCCTGCAACCCGGGCAAATGCCCTTGTCTGGAATCAAACCTGGGACCATTCAGTCCATAGGCTGACACTCTATCCACTGAGCCAAACCAGCTAAGGCCAGGAGCTCATTTTAAAGCAAATTAAATCTGGCAATGAGCTCATGCTCGTGGAACTGATTTGTCTCACCGTATCTCCTGTTACCCTGAAGCATCTGGCCTGGTTGAACAACAAGATGGCCTTTGGAAGACTGTGGTATAGAGCCATCTAGGTGATGGCACTATGCAGGGTTGGGTTAATGTTCTCCAGGATAAGCATATGCTATGAATTAGCAACCAAGATTTGGTGCTGCTTTTCCCAGCTCCAGGAATGAAGAGGTAGAAAAACTCTCTCAAAATTACCTCTAAAATAAATCAGTAATTTAAAAAAAATTTTTTGTTTTATTCTTTGCTTCCTATCCCCACCACTTTGAACTCTGCTGGTTTAGAGGTCTTGGTTCCCAAGGGAGGAATGTTTCCACCAGGGAACAAAACAATGGTTCCATTAAAGTGGAAGTTGAAAGTACTACCTGGGCTCTTTGACCCCTAAACTAGTCGATTATGGAGAGCTGACTGCTCAGGCTCAGCAAGGGTGGGACATGTTGAGAAGGAAAATCCTCTGTTGTGGAATTGTTAGGCAAATTTAGGTTTTTGGTTCTTTGGGCTCTGAGTGCCAGTAGAAACTTCTAGTCATTGACCCAACTCCCAAACATACTCCCCTCCCTTCCAAAACGTCCCTTATGGTTTTAGAATTGCACCTATTGAGAATCACTTTTCATTAATGCATTATTTCAAGAGTGGCAATGTTAAAATGTTTAAAACATTTTGATAAACAGTAATCTACACTAATAAAAGAGAAACATGGTAATTAGCATACGACCGCTACCCTTCCCATTGGCTAATCAGCATATCCTTATGCAAATTAACTGTCAGCCAAGATGGCGGCCGGCAGCCAGGCAGCTGGAAGCGAACATGAGGCTTGCTTGCTCCAGTGACTGCAGACTCCAACGTTCCCCGCCTGACTTGCCGGCCTCTGAGCTGGCAGT
>NW_005368456.1:1635623-1662277 GCF_000412655.1 Myotis brandtii | reverse complement strand
AAAAAATATGTTATTGTTGATTTCAGAGAGAGTAAGGGAAATGAGAGAGAGATAGAAACATGGAAGAGAAAGAATCATTGATTGGCTGTCTCCTACCCCCCTACTGGATAAAAAATTTAATGAATTTAAATCCTTTCCAGTGTTCAGTGGCTCTGATTTTTTTAAAAAATATGTTTTTATTGATTTCAGAGAGAGGAAGGGAAATGAGAGTGAGATAGAAACATGGAAGAATCATTGATTGGCTGTCTCCTACACACCCCCTACTGGGGATTGAGCCCAAAACCTGGACATGTGTCCTGACCAGGAATAGAACTGGAGACATCCTGGTGCATGGGATGACACTGAACCAACTGAGCCACATCAGCCAGTGGTTCTGATTTAATTCCTGTCTGACTTACTGTGTCCAGTATAAAGCTAGTAAAGTGACACTTCTCCACTTTTTAACTATGTAGCAGCCCCCAAGGAGATAGACCCTGACTCCAGGCACTGCCTACAATGCTGCATTAGAAGCTGCCCTCCATCCAGTGGCTTCCATCTTACCTCCTGCCCTCCAAGGATTCCAGTTTCTAAGTATAAAGCTCTTTCAATCCACATATGGCCACAGTCAGAGGGGACCTCAGCGTTACCATCCATTCTAATTTTTCATTGAACAGTTGGACAAACTGAGGCCAAGAGAAATGACTTGCTGAAGGTCATTGAGCCAGTCAGTAGCAGAGCTGAAATATATATTTATTAGAGGCCCAGGGCATGAAATTTGTGCACTTGGGGGGGGTCCCTCAGCCCGGCCTGTGCCCTCTGGGAGCCCTTGAGGGATGTCTGACTGCCACGGAGGTGGGAGAGACTCCCACCACCACCGCTGCGTTTGCCAGCAGTGAGCCTGGCTTCTGGCTGAGTGGTGCTCCCCCTGTGGGAGCGCACTGACCACCAGGGGACAGCTCCTGCATTGAGCATCTGCCCCCTGGTGGTCAGTGCGAGTCATAGCGACTGGTCATTCCGCTGTTTGGTCGATTTGCATATTAGCCTTTTATTATATGGGATGTCTCCTGACTTCCAGTTCAGTGCTCTTTCTTCTGAACCAGGGCACCTGCCATCAAATGATTACAGCTTCACAGGAATTGTGTACCTAGAGATGGCTTTATGCACTATATTTTCTTTAGTAAGATTTCATGTTGAATTTTTCTTTCAGCTCTGAAATATTTACTCTGGACATCAAGAATCTGTGGATCTGTTGCTCCATAGGTTCAGCAGCAGAGGTGGTCTCTATAGTAGGAACAGGGAGCCTGGCTGGTCAAATACACCTCATCCTCTTCCTGGGGGCTGTGGCCTCAGTTTGGCCTAGTGAACCATTTGCTGAACGAATATCAATTTCAATTCTCAGAGTATGAAATGACAATATCTAGCTGATGAGAAAGTAGAAAGACATTTATTTAGAAAACTAGAAGCCTGTTGCACAAAGATTTGCGCAATAGACCTTCCTTCCCCTGGCTGCCGACACCGGTTTTCCTCCGGCACCCAGGACCCAGGCCTTTGGTCCGGCTGCAGCCTCTTCAGTCTTCAGTCTTCAGTTCAGCCGGAGCCTTCAGTTTTCGCTCCGTGCCTGCATATGCAAATTAACCACCATCTTCGTTGGGTTAATTTGCATACTCATTCGATTGGCTGGTGGGCATAGCAGAGTGACACCAATTTGCATGTTTCTCTTTTATTAGTGTAGATGTTTTTATTTTTTTATGCTTTGTTTATTTATTTTTTTAAATACAGTGGGGACTTGACTTATGAGTGTCCTGACTAACAAGTTTTTCGAGATACGAGCCGTCTTTCAGCTGATTTTTTGCTTTGAGTTGTGAGCTAAAATTCGGGTTACGAGCCAGCTTCAGATACCCCACCGCTAGTTGGTGCAGCGAACGTCACAGTGAACTCCACAACATCAGCCCAGCATCACATATATTTTATTGATTTTTTTACAGAGAGGAAGGGAGAGGGATAGAGAGTTAGAAACATCGATGAGAGAGAAACATCAATCAGCTGCCTCCTGCACACCTCCTACTGGGAATGTGCCCGCAACCAAGGTACATGCCCTCGACAGGAATTGAACCTGGGACCCTTCAGTCCGCAGGCCTACCCTCTATCCACTGAGCCAAACCGGTCAGGGCAGTGTAGATGTTTTTAGATTCCATGCGGGCAGTGCAGTGATTAAGCTGGGGCTTTGGAGACAGTCATGTAGGTTCAAATCCCAGTTCCATTAACTATTAGCTGTGGAATTTTAGGCAAGTTATCTAACCTCTCTGCTTAACTTACATATGTGCAAAATGGAGCTGCAACTATTATTACCTAATTATAGAGGTTACTGGGATAAAATAAATTAATATGTATTATGCACTCAGGACAATGACTGATACCTAGTAAGGACTGTATGTTGCTGTTACTATATAGATTTAAAATATATTCACCTAAAACATCAACAAATGGTTTGCCAGAATGAAATAATACACATTACATATATTAGCGTATCAAGATATAAGGGAATTATAAAAAAATCCCAAAAACTCCCCCCTCCCCAAAATATCCCCCAGGCAAGTGATTCCAGAGCTCCTGCTTTTAATCACTATAGTTACCACTTCCTAATTACCCATTGCTAAGATGAATAAGCTGAGGCTAAAATAAAGGACATCAAGGAGTCAAGCATTCATACAAAGGCAGGGCGAGCACTTGGAAGATGATCTTCAGTACCAGATGGGAGATTAAACCCTTTTTTTTATCACTAAACTTCAGGACCTAAGGGCTGTGCATAGTCATACTGTTTGAAGAGCCTGCTCAGATTCTTCTAGCCACACAAAGCTTTTGCAGAGAGTAAAGGGTGTGTTATTTAAAAAATAGATCACAGTGTGGTATGTGGTATGTAGAATGTGTGTATATGTATTATATACACATACATGCATACACACATACATGTACAGAAAATGGCAGGCAAGGTGTATACACTGAGTACCCAGATTATTATGACCACCCCATCAGTACAATGAAGTGAATTAGTTATGCAAATAATAATAATAATAAAACCTTGAGAGTATTTGCTTAGGACGTTTTTATTTTTGGAAGTGTCAATGAAGTACTGATGGGGTGGTTATAATAATCTGGCCGGTCATAACAATCTGGCCACTGAGTGTATATCATAATGTTAATGGTGATAATCTTGAGTATGGGTATTAGGAAGAGTCTTACTTTTGCCTTATTTTATCTTTATTTTCCAATTTTTCTAGAATAAACCTGTGTGACTTTTATAAAGGAAAAAATAATTTATTGGAAACTAGCAGGAGAGGCACCTATAGTAAAGGCTGCTTTTTCCATGGATATTGTGTTCCTCTTCTATAGGGAAGTTGAAAATCCTCTTTTCTGCTCCGCCCCGCTGATGCAATGGCTCCCACCTTTGTGCACAGGGCTGCTCTTGTAAATGTTGTCATAGCACAGATCCTGTTGCATTCTGGTTAGTGGGTACATACTCAGTTACAACCACCTGGCAGAGAGCCTGGCACCTGGGTATGTTTGAAATTAATAAATTAGTAAATTTGTCGGGGCTTAATTACTTGGATTTGGATAGGAGCTCTACCATGTATAAGCTAGGTGAGTCCCAGGCTCCCGATCTGTACAGCAGCAATAAAAACTGTGTGTCAAGAAGCCTCCACTAGTTTTTGTAAATGGCAAAGTCTTGGTCACAAGATGGGTGGAAGTACAGAGAGAGTTTATTATTATTGCTGTATCTATTAACAGGTTTAATCTTCTCACCCCTTATTTCTCTTAGGCTCCCTAAGGCATCATGGTTACCATAGCAGCCAGATGCTGATGATGTCTCCAGGGACAGCAAGGTGAAGCTGAGCTAGCTTCCAGGTCCTCATCTCCGCATGCCCTTCGCAGGCCAGAGTGAGATGCTCTGAAGCTCAGCCTCCTTTCAGGACCCCCATTCTATCTTGGGTGGCTTAGACACACAAACCCTGCATTCGCAGCCTCAGGGCTCTGAAACATCCATCCAGAGACTTCCTTCTCCCCAAGCTCTATCTCTGGGGCCCTGCCGGGTTGCCTTGGAAACAGGTTCCATTGCGGACAAAGGAGGGAGCCAGGTCCTGCTTCCTCTGGTCCTGTAGATGAGGATTTTTAGACCGTGGAGACTGCGCTGCCCTACCCTGCACCTGCCCTCACTCTCCGTGTTCTCACTCAGGTGCAGCTTGCCCTCCCTCACCACTGACGAGACCATGTGTAAAAGCGTGACCACAGGTGAATGGAAGAAAGCCTTCTATGAGAAGATGGAGGTGGCAAAGCCGGCTGACAGCTGGGACCTCATTATAGACCCCAACCTCAAGCACAATGTGCTGGCCCCTGGCTGGAAGCAGTACCTGGAATTGCATGCCTCTGGCAGGTGAGTAGTCTAGTAAGTAAGGGCCCTGCAGGCAGCCACTGGGGCACCTTCCAATATAGACAGAGATTTGGAGAAGCCAGGCGCTAAGTAAGAGTCAGTCTCACTCTTGGGTCCATGTAGACTGGAGGCAGAAAAAGAGTCCCTAACTGCGAGTTGAGATACCTGGATTTGTTTCCCACTCTTTCACTGAGCACTTGTGTAACCTTTCTCCTCCAAGCCCAAGTTTCCCCTTCTTGAAAAGAGGTGGAATATATTCATTAGTTCTAAACTCTGACATTTTACATGCTTTTGGATATAATCTGAAATGGTTAAGAGGAGGAGGGCTGAGGTCTATTGGGGGTACTGGGACAGTTCCATTTCAATCTCTTTAATTCAGCTTGACTTAATATAAAATACCGAACACAAGAAGTGTGTAGAAACTGGGTCTACTCTTAGCTCCGTGGCCCTTGAGCAACTCAATTTCCATCTTGGACCTCACTTTCCCATTTGCAAAAGGAGGGGTTAGCCTAGATTCTTGTCTTGTGCTTCCTGGACCAGCAGCATCAAAATCACATGGAACCTGTTAAAGATGAAGAACTTGCACCCCATTCTAGATCTACTGAATCAGAATCTTCATTTCAATAAAGGCCCCTAGGTATGTGCAATAATATCTGGGATCACTTTCCATCACTCTTGTCCGTGGGTCTATTATTTAAAAACTTATCTTTGGGACATAAGACAGGGAGGCTAAGTGGGCAGTCTGAGGGTCAGAAGCAAGGCCTTCCTTCCTGACCTTGTTCAGTCTATTTAACTCAATTCAAGAAACTTCCACTGGGCACCTGCCATGTGCTGGGTACTGGCTCTGTGTCTAACTAGCTACATGTATGTGGATTGCTTTCTTATTCTGTCTGCCTCAGAATAAAACAAAGGGTTAACTGGGTGATTTCTAAGGTCTTGACATTTTCTAATCCAAGTTTAGTAGTCTAGTCTGAGAGAGGGGAAAGAGTCCTCAAAGATATGAGTAAAAGAGAAGAGATGAGACTAAAAATGTGAAGCTCCTCAATTGGTTGACAGAAGGGGTGCAAACAGCTGGATATTTGCTGGGGGCACAAGAGGCTGGACACTTCCTAGCAGGGCCCAGGAGCTTCTCCAAGACTGGGAAGGCTTGTGGGGCTAAGTGGAGAGGGTTGTGACTCCTCCAGACAGGCTGGTGACCTGTGATCCCAGCTGGCCCCAGTGTGCACAATCTGGGCCTGGATTGCCTGCACTTCCAGGCCTTGGGATGCATTAATCCTGTCTTTGGCTGGGGGCTGAGAGGTGATAATAGTATCATTTTCTCCTGACTTAGGTCTAGCCTTTTCACAGTCAATGTTGACAGGTAAGAATGTGCAGATAGATCAAGTGATTCCTATATGATGCAGTGTATCTCTGATCATCTAGTGCCCTTGCATGTTTTACAGAGGAGAAAAGATGCCCAGAGCCAAAGGCCCAAGGGCAAGGCCTGAGGGCATTGAGATGGAGGGAGCTGAGGCCTCCACAAAGCACCACAGAGGTGGGCCTGGGTGACTGGCAGAGCGTTGCTGGGTGCCAGGTGAATCCAAGGAGCCTGCTCTGGGCCTAGCAGCGGACACAAAGGGGCAGGCTGGGCAGCCACTGGGGAAAGCTAATGAACCCAAGGGACCACAAACACACTGCCTCCATGCTCTGCCTACTGACCCTCACCGGCTTCCTGCGGCTGTTCCCACTGTTTCCATTCTTTTCTCTTCCTACCTCTCCCCAATCCCCGCAGGTTCCACTGCTCCTGGTGCTGGCACACCTGGCAGTCGCCCCACGTGGTCATCCTCTTCCACATGTACCTGGACCGGGCCCAGCGAGCGGGCTCGGTGCGCATGCGCGTCTTCAAGCAGCTGTGCTACGAGTGCGGCACGGCACATCTGGACGAGTCCAGCATGCTGGAGGAGAACATCGAGAGCCTGGTGGACAACCTCATCACCAGCCTGCGTGAGCAGTGCTACGGGGAGCGCGGTGGCCACTACCGCATCCACGTGGCCAGCCGCCAAGACAACAGGAGACACCGCAGTGAGTTCTGCGAGGCCTGCCAGGAGGGCATCGTGCACTGGAAGCCCAGCCAGAAGCTGCTGGAGGAGGAGGCGACCATCTACACTTTCAAGCCGGCACCCAGCCCCTCCAAACCGCAAGCTGAGATGGGTTCTGGCTCCAATTTCTGCTCTATCCCCTGGTGCTTGTTTTGGGCCACGGTCCTGCTGCTGATCATTTACCTGCAGTTCTCCTTCCGGAGCTCAGTCTAAGATTCCCTTGGTGGGTGCCAGGGAACTCTAGGGACCCAAGGCCAGGGGGCCAGCTGGCTAGTGGGAGGGGTGCAGAGAGACCTGGGTTGGGAGTGGAGTTAAGATCTAGCACTGGTGCTGCCACTGACTCAGAGGGTTCCCTGGACAGCTCACACAGCTTTTCCATGTATAATATCATGGGTTTGGGCTAGATCATTGGTTTTTCAAAATGAAACCCAGGGCCCCAAATTTCTGCATAGGTGCCTCAGGGACTTTTGGATTTGGAAGGTAGATTTATGTCTGGGTCATCCTGGTCAAACCTTGCATCCTCCTCCTCCTCCTGTTGCTTTAATCAGAACAGCTTCATCTTGGAGTTCCAATAAAAAATCTATACTAATAAAAGAGTGATATGCTAATCAGACCGGGAAATCTTCCTGGAGACCTTCTGGACGTCTTTCCGGACAAAGCTGGGGGCTTGGTCAGCCTGCAAACCGCCCCCAAACGACCCTCAGCCTCTTGCCCAGGCTGGCCACACGCCCCCCAGTAGGGACCCCCACCCTGACGGGGGCAGGGCTAGCCTGCAAACTGCCCCAACTCCTTGCCCAGGCCAGCCCCGCACCCCAAGGCAACCCCCACCCTGATCCAGGACTCCCTTCAGGGCACACCAGCCAGCCCCCACCCGTGCACCAGGCCTCTATCTATACAAATAAAAGGGTAATATGCTAATTAGACTGGGAGACCTTCCAGGAGACCTTCCAGATGTCCTTCTGGACAAAGCCATGGTGGCGGGGCCAAGGCCGAGGCAGTTGGGGGCAATCAGGCTGGCAGGGGGGCACAGTTGGGGTGAGTAGGCCAGCAGGGGGGGCAGTTGGGGACAAGCAGGCCGGCAGTGGGGAACAGTTGGGGGCGATCAGGCTGGCAGGGGGGGCAGTTGGGAGTGATCAGGCCAGCAGGTGAGTGGTTAGGAGCTAGTGGTCCCAGATTGCGAGAGGGATGTCCGACTGCCAATTTAGTCCTGGTCCCTGTGGGGTCCCAGATTGAAGAGGGTGCAGGCCGGGCTGAGGAACATCCCCCCTCCCCCGCATGAATTTTGTGCACTGGGCCACTAGTTTGTATATAAAAAAAGGCCAACTGCGTTTAAAAAAAGTTTGAAAATTACAGGACTAGGTGATCTCCAAAGGCCTTTCCTCAGTGATGAGTGCATCCCTGTTTTCTTACTACCCCCCACCCTACCCCTCATATCTCCCACATCTGGAGCTACAGCCTTAAATTAGCCTCTGCCTAGTGTCTGAGCCTCATCCACAGCTCTGCCTCCATGCACACAGCAGAGGTTCCTTTAGAAGAGAGAGAGTTGGGCACTAGGCTATTCTTTTGCTGCTGGGTCTACAGGGTCCCTTGTTTCTCTTCTCCAGGTTCCTAGCTTCTCTCTACTCAGGGCGAATTCTGGGGTCTACCTGGCTCAGAGATATTGCTTGGGGTGGAGTCCCCTAGAGCTGGGCATCTGACCCAGTATATTTGAACTGGCAGAGAATTTAGGGGAGGTTTAGAAAGTAGAGTGTTAGAAGCAAAGCACAAAATCCCTAAGAAACAAATATAATGAATTTCCATTATAACAAAGGGTCTTCAGAGGGTACCAAGTCTGACTGATTCTCAGAAGTTCTGATGGTTGGAACATAGGAGCAGGAGCCTGGTCTCCTGGGCTCTTTGCTGAAATCCTCATTGAGAGGTTTCACATTGGCCAAGCATGGGCCTCTCTCCCCCCAAATCAATTACCTACCTAGAACCGCAGGGATGGGGGTCATTAGTAAGAGAGAAAGCATCAAAAATGTGCCCATACACAAGTGCATAGATATGTGGATCTTACATCTCTTTAAAATGGGATACACTGTAGTTTGGAGTGAGAGGAGAGAAGACTTCTGATAATAAGGCTATGGAGTGGGGTGGGCAGGAGAGGCAGAAAGGAGAGGTGAGATGCCACCTTGCACTTTTGAGGTTCCTTGTTCAGCTCACCTCTCTTAATAACTTGATGCCATTATCCCCTCCTCCACTGCTCCCCTTTTTAATGGAAAATAATCACCATCTATAGTGGTGGAGGGAAGAGGTCCGCTTATATAAAGATGGGATACATTAATAAAGGTGGGATATCTTCAATCAGGCTTAGTAGTCATTAATGTGTGCTTCAGATTCACTGTTCAGTCCCTGATCTGTAATGGGCTGTTGTATACCTTCCATCCACTCTCTCTCTTTTCTGGGGTTTCCACATAAGGCTTTATCTTCCTCCAGCTTCAAGGTTTGGGCCACTTGTGTCCATAGTCAAGAGGGATGCAGGGAATCCTTGGTCAGGGAACCAGTATAAGGTCAGTCTTATTCTTGTCCTTGCTCTAGTTCTAGTAACTGGCTGGTGATTTTGCTTCAGTCACACAGCATTCATCCCTTTGTTCAGGCTACATATCCTGAGCATCTTCTATCTGGCAAGCCCTGAGTTGGGCGCTGGGATCCAATGGGAACTAAGGGGCAGGCCCTGTCTCTCAGAGATATTTGCTTACTACAAAAGTTCTCAGCCTTGGCTACACTTGAGAACTCCTGGGGAGCTTTTAAAGACATAACAGTGCCCAGCCTCCACCTCTGACCATTAGAATCAGAATTTCTGGGCATGAGTCTTGAACATCTGGATTAGAATAAGACTCCCAGGTAACTCACCTGTGCTGTCTGGTACAATGCTTTCTGAGGAACAGGCTTCTGTTGGCACCTGGTCTTGTAATAATGAGCCCTAAGATTTCCTTGATGACCTGCCTTCAATTATCTAGGACTAGGGCTCAGCTTCTTACTCCCACTCCCTACCGTGGGGACTTGATCCTTCCAGCTCCTGCCTTCAACCTTGGCTTTATCTTGCACTGAAAGTCTACATTATTTGATCTACCACCCTTGCCAGATGCTTATCAAACTTTGTTATAATTACTTGTCTATTACTATACTCCCTGCTAGAATGTGACTCCAATGTGGAAGTGATGTCCTTAGATCCCACTGCCAGATAGTGTCAGAGCAAGGATTCCAACCCTGATGTAGTTTTACTTTTAGTCCAGAACTCTTTCCTAAAGCATTAAGTCTTCCTGCTCTGTAGAAAGATGTCTACAACCTATGGAGGCCCCTCTGTCTTCCTTATACTTTCTATAGATGGGGGTTCTAGGCTTGCTCACCAGCTTAGCCCTGCCTTGGCAAAGACTTCTCTGGGACAGTTCTTTCTTTGCACACATTGCCACATGCCGCATAATGAACTTGTTAGAATGTACCCCAGTGTTAAAAATGAACTCCTCAGGGACTTTCCAGGATCCCAAACCTCTCCCAGTGGAGTTTCTGTGCACTGGCCTTGGTGTTCCAGTTGGGAGGAAACCTAGAGGCACTGA
Source organism: Myotis brandtii (assembly GCF_000412655.1). NCBI lineage: Eukaryota > Metazoa > Chordata > Mammalia > Chiroptera > Vespertilionidae > Myotis > Myotis brandtii. The sequence goes on along the minus strand of NW_005368456.1, from coordinate 1,652,198 downwards.
ATTGTGGTTCTGGAGGCTGAAATACTCAGTGTGGGGTCAGCAAGAAGTGCTGCCCTGATCTACTTCCCTCAAACTCACTGGGACTGGGGACCAGCCCAGTGGAGGAACTCTTCCTGGGGGCCAGGAACATTGAGAACCAAAAAATAAAAAAAATCACTAACTAAGGTCAATCCATAGACCATCAGAGCTGCAAGACATATTAGAGATGCTTGATATTGGGCCCTAATGTCATGGATAGGGAACTGAAGCCTAGAGAAAGTAAGGAACTTGAATGTCATGGTACAGTATGAAGTAAGGGAAGATCATGAAATTTGGGGTTAAGAAACACTTGATTCCTGGCTCTCCTGCTTATCAGTCGTATGTCCTTAAGCAAGTTACTTAAACTTTTTGAGCCTAATTTTTTCCCTCATCAAAATGGGAACAATACTATCTACCTTGGAGGGCAATAGTAAGAAATAAATAATGCATTGTCTGTGGTATTACCTGATAAAGAGCACATGCTTCTCCTCTTCTTCCCCTTTCTTTTTCAACTGATAGCCCCTCCCCATTTTGAGTCCCCAAAGGCTCTTTCTCTTTGTGATTTTAAGCTCTGTTGGTAAATGCTTTAGGAAAAACCGAAAGGCAAGGGTTAATTACCCAGCACAAGGCTGAGACCTGGTCTATTTTAATATATGTAGAGTCCTTCTTTTCTTTTCCTCAATATATTTCAAAGCAAAGACTTTATTTTCTAGCAGCATTGTAGTCCCTCTTCGTTCTTTAAAGATAGATATTTTAAAAATCTCCACAAACAGAAAACAGCAGTGATTTCTGGGCTTCACTCCATTGGCTGAAATACACCAGAAGGAATTTAGTTCTTTTCCAAGTTCCATTCTGGTTCTCAGTAGGACTCCCAGCTAAGGAATTTCCTTTGGAGTCATTTTTGGCGTTGTGTGGGTACTGCCACATGCAGGAGGGAAATGAAATCCTCCTGTTGTATGGCTATTTGGTCACTGGACCTCCTTGGGAGGGTGAGTGAGGCTAGTATAGGAGCTGGGCAACTTGGCTTTCAGCCCTGGTTTAGTCATTGTATAGATATCTAGGCTGTTGACCTTGGTTGACTTAGTTCCTTCCCTCCCCTGAGTCTCAGTTTCTTCATTTGTAAAGCAAAGAGGGAAGGTGATCTGAAGGATCCCTGCTAGTTCTGACCTTGTCACAGATTGCTATTTAGTCCTATTTGTCCTTGAGCATTTGGGGTGGTGCCCTGACCCTGACTCCTCTAGCAGGTCATCTAGTTGTTACCCCAGGATTTTAGTCTGCTTAGGTCAGTTTGGAATCTAACCCACAACATCTTTCTTTCTTTTCCACCCTGGAAGCAAACTTTAAAAAAATATATATATTTTATTGATTTTTTACAGAGAGGAAGGGAGAGGGATAGAGAGCTAGAAACATCTATGAGAGAGAAACATCGATCAGCTGCCTCCTGCACAACCCCTGCTGGGGATGTGCCGGCAACCAAGGTACATGCCCTTGACTGGAATCGAACTTGGGACCCTTCAGTCCGCAGGCCAACGCTCTATCCACTGAGCCAAACCGGTTAGGGCTGGAAGCAAACTTTTATAAATCTTTCTCTGACTAGACTTCTCTAAAGATATTTGTATTTTGAAAGGCAGTTACCTTGAGAGGTACTGCCTTATACAAGGACTTGGGTGATAGTGATGGAATTTCAGTCTTAATCTCCTCATTTCTAAAATAAGCCCAATATTTTCACTTCTGTCTTAATAGGGTCATAGTAATATTATGAGGACATAATATATTACCTATTTTCAAAATTAACTTATTCAATAAATGTTCATTGAGTACATATTATGTGTCAGGCATTGTTCTAGACTCTGGGGATATAGTGAAATGCAAAGTGACTAAATCACTGATCTTATGGATAGTAGAGGAACTAGCTAGACAATAAACAAAATAAGTAAGATGTGTGGTGTCTTAGTGTTAAGTAGTAAGGAGAAAAATAAAGTAGTCAGAGGGGATAGGAAGAGCAGGGAATAGAATTACAATTTTAGATTGGGTAAGTAGGGAAGGTCTCACCAAGAAAGTGACGTTTGAAAAAAGATGAAAGAACTGAGTAAGGGGAATGACATGTACAAAGGCCCTGAAGTAGGAGCAGATGGAATTTTCAACTGTGAGGAGGCCAATGTTGCTGGAGTGCAGTTCAGGCTTAATACTAGTAGTCATGACTATGTGGTAATGGGGGTCAGAGTGGTAATGGGGGTTGGAGCATTGGTTTTTAATTTCAATGAGACAAGAAACCACAGAAGGGTTTGAACCATGGAATAATGAAAGAGGTGCATTCCAGGGTGGTGGCCTGTACTAGGGTGGTAGCAACTAGGGTTGAGTAAAGATCTATTTTAAAGATAAGCTGAGAGGATGTGCTGATGACTCCAACATGGAGTCTGAGAGATAGAAAAATCAAAGAGGCCCCAAGTTTTTGGCCTGGGCAACTGGAAGAATAAATATAGTTACCACTTTCTGCAATGAGGAAGGCTGTGTAGGAAAAGATTTGGGAGCACTATGAGGAGCTTGGTTTTGGACATGTGAAGTTTGAGATGTGTTTTAGGCATTCTGTTAGACATTAAAGGTGAGAAATACCAAGGTGGCAGTGACTATTCACACTTGCAGTTCAGAGGAGAAGCTCAAACTAGAGATAAAATTGGAGTTATCAGCATTTAGATAATATTTAATGTCATGAGATTAGGTAGGGTTATTTATACAGAGCGCTGGGGCTCTCCATGAAGAGAGGTTGGAAAGAGGGAGAAACCCATACAGAAACTGTGGAAACTGAGGCACAGAGAACATGATTCACTTGAGCTTTCAGAGCCATTAGGCAGCTGAGCTTGGACTGGAGCCCAGGTCTTCATAATTGAGGTTCTGGGCTCTTTCCATTGGCCCAAAGCACCTTCTCTCTCATGGAACCAACTTACTTTTTGGACTAGAATTCTGTCCATGTCCCTTGCTGGGACATGTGCTTTCATCAAGTCTGAGCAGGACATGGATTTTTGTCTCTGTTTTTCTCAGTGTGTTTGAAGTATTTAATAATTTTTAAACTCATTAAAATGAAAAGACTTAGTGGGAGGCCTAGACTTCCAACATGGATTTAGGCATTGGACATGCAAACTTAAGACCAAAGGAAGATGTTGTCAGTCTTGTTTAAAAGAAAGATTCTGTTGTCTTGGATCCCGGTGACAGGCCTGTGGCATGTGTGAGTGTTTAATGAATGGGATTAAATAAGCCAGACAGTCCCAGGAGATGGATGAGATGGGCAAGATGGAGTAATGTCACAAGATAAATAGCTCAAGGGGAGATGCGAGTCCTCACTTTCAAAGTAGGTCAGCATCTTCTGAGACTTGGGCCTGGACTGCATCGACACATACTCCTCAGGTCTCTGGAGCTTGCTCTCGTTAGTGCTGGCCTGTTGGTATGGACTGGGGATCACAACCTGTGACTTTGCAGAGGCCTCCACTGGGACTGGCAGATGTGGATGGGGGAGATATGTTCCCACCCACATCAATTTGTTCATCAGTCAGCATGCTCGCCCTGAGCACGATCCAGACTTGACACACCTTCTGGTCATAACACTGTCTTGTCTTAGCGCCCCATTCCTCAGAGGGAACTCCCTTGGAGCCTTTTTGATCAGCCTAAGTGTTGAAAGGGCCTTGGCTCTTTTTTCCTGTGATCAGAAGCTCAATGCTGGGAACTGAGCCTGTGTTTTTGCATTTAAATGACATTTTTCTTATCTTCTTGGAAAAAAGGCCAACACATACCAGATACAGGAGATGGTTACAAAGGCCTTGTTTGTCTCCTGTCAAGTTCAGAGAACCCAGTTTCTTCCTTTCTGGAGACAAGCACGGATGGCAGCAGCCACAGAAAGAGCAGGGGCCTGAAATCAGCTTTGGATTTGGGTCCCTGCCCTGTTTCCTCTCTACTTCTCTACTAATTCATCCTGAAGTGTTAGCAGAGTTTGGGAAACTGTTAAAACTGGATTTTTAAAGGTCCAGCTCTAGGTTCTCAGAGCCACAGGAAGCAGATTCCTGTTCTCTCTCCACAGGCCTGACCTAGTTCAGGGCCAGTGGAGTCCCTTGCCTGATGTTCACAGGTCATCTTACATTTCCCTACCTTGCGCTTCTTCTCCTTCAGCTTACTCTGCACTAATGCTTCACTAGATCACGTCTCTCTTTGGTCCCCAAACTTCAGATGTCTCCCCATTTCCAACCAAGCTGCGCATCCCAGGCTGAGAGTTCAGATCTTCCCCAGGGTGTTCTTTTTCTCTCCCGAATTTGTCTGGCTCTCCAGGGACACCAAGTCACTGTTTCCCCCAAACACCACTGACTTTTCACCTCCCTTCTTTCGTAAGTGCGATACCCCATGCCTGGAATGCCTTCCCCTTTTTCAAGTTACACTGCAGAGTAAAAGAGACTTCTTTCCAGGAAAACACCAATGCAGACATTTATGAGCGTGGGTGTAGCTGAGAGTCACATGGAAGTTCTGGATCATGGCTGAGAGCAGCAGGCGCCCACACCATCACTGCCTCTTACCAGCTGTGTGACTTAAATCAAAGACCCGAGCTTGGGTAATGGAGGCTGCCAACATTCTTTAGGGGTTACACACCAGCAGGGTCACCTAGAAATGTGGTTCTCAAAATGAATACACCTTGGAATTATCTGGGGAATTTTATTTCCCCAATACCAATGCTCAGGCCTTACTCCTGACTGATTATATTTAAATCTCTGGGGACGGGACCCAGACATCAGTGTTTTTTGAAACTTCCCAGGTGACTCCTTGTGCAGCCCACTTTGAGAACCCTTGGTGCAGAACCAGTGCAGGAAGAGCTTGGGTTCCAGAGTCCATCAGAACTGATTGCAAATCCCGGTCCTTCCATCTCCTCACTGCGAGATCTTGGGTCACACCTTTTAAATATATACTTTTAATTTTAGAATTGTTTTGATTAACAGAAAAAAAATGTAAAGATGGCACATAAAGTTCCCATATAACCTGCATCCAGTTTCCCCTATTGTTAACATCTTACATTAGTGTGGTGCATTTGTCACTGTTAATAAACCAATACTCATATATTATTCTTAACTGAAGTCCATACTTTCTTCTGATTTCCATTGTTTTTACCTAATGTCCTTTTTCTGTTCCAGGAGGCCATCTAGGGTACCACATTACATTTAGTTATTATGCCCCCTTAGCCTTTGCTTCAGTTTCCTAAGGCTGCCATAACAAAGCACCTCATACTGAAATGTCTTAAAACAACAGAATTGCCTTATTTCACAGTCTGGAGGCTAGAGGTTTGAAATTAAAGTGCTGGCAAAGCCAGGTTCCCTCTGAAACCTGTAGGAAATAATCCTTCTTTGCCTGACCCTAGTGTCTGGTGGTTGTCATCAGTTTCTTGGCAGTCCTTGGCTTGTAGCTACAGGACTTCAATCTCGTCCTCGTTGTCACATGGTGTTCCCTCCTATGTCTGCTTCTCGTGCCTCCTCTTCTTATGGGGACACTGGTCGTATTGGCTTAAGGGCCCACCTAACTGCAGTATGATCTTGCCTTAACAAATTATATCTGCAAGGAAGCTATTTCTTAATAAGGTTTTGGCTTAAGGGCCCACCTAACTGCAGTATGATCTTGCAAATTATATCTGCAAGGAAGCTATTTCTTAATAAAGTCACATTGGGATGCATTGAAGATTAGGACTTCAGCATATCTTTTGGGGGGATACAATTCAACCCATTACAGGGTCCTCTTAGCTGTGTCAGCTTCTCCACTTTCACTATTATTGATTCCCTGAACAATTTTGAGGAACATTGGTCAAGTATTTTTAGAATATCTCTCAAATGGGATTTTTCTGGTATGTTTCTCATGATTAGACTGGGGTTATGAGATTTGGGGAGGAAGGAAAAAGCACAAAGGTGCAGTTCCACTTTCACCACAGCCTATCAAGGCCACATACTATCAATAGGATTCATCACTGTTGATATTAACTGTGGTCACCTGACTAACGTAGTGTTCAGTCAGGTTTCTCCACTATAAAGTTATTGTTCCCCCACCTCATGTGCATATTGGACCCTTTGAAAGGAAGTCACTATGTGCAGCCCACACTTAAGGGATGGAAAGTTATTCCAGCTCCTTTAGAGCAAAATATTTACATAAATTATTTGGCATTCTCCATGGGAGAGTCATCTATTCTCCCCATTTATTTATTTATCCAGAATTTATTCATATAAGTATGTACTCATGGATATTTACTTCATATTTTGGGTTATAATACAATATAGCTTTATTTGTTTGGTTGCTCAGATTATTCCAGCTTTGGCCATTGGAGCTCTTCCAGTAGGCTCCTGCGTTCCTTTGTCATCCCTCTATCATTGCACTTCCTTACGTTCTAATCCAAGATGCTTTAGGCTCATCTTGTACCAGAAAAATACCCATACTAGGGCAGGGAACATTTCCTGCTCTAGTCCTGGATCATCCATTTCTTCAAGGAGTTTCTTTTATTGGAGAAGAGTATTAGAAACCAAAATTTGAACACTATGTGTGCTTGTTGCTATAGAGTGTTGCTCTTTCTAGGCTGGGCCATATTTTTAGCCTTGCTCTGCTCCAGTTTGCTCACCTGTAAAGTGGGGATAATAACAGTACATTCATCACAGGTTATTGAGAGGATTAAATTAGGGAATTGTATAAGAGCTTAATGTAGTCTCTGTCAGATAGTAAGTGCTCAAAAATGTTAGTGATTATTTCCCATACAATTTTTTTACATGTGAGATAAGTTTAGTTGCCAAAGTTCTTTTCTATCTGCTCATTTTCCTGATGTAACAACCCTCAGAGAAGGTTTTTCTGCTAGTAGTTTATAGACAGAGAAATTAAGTGGATAAGGGAGTCAACTTAGGCTGCATTAGAACCTAAGTGTCTTAGTTTCAATACCTATTCTAGACCCAGATGGTCCAACATCTCTGCCATCTGAGGGGTATGAATTTTACATCCTTGATTCTTGCCTACCTTTGCTTGAAGGACTTCTTGGTTGTACTGATTCTTAAATAGCTGTCACCAGAAAATATTAACTCATGGCAGAAAGGAAGTACTGTACTCCATAACAGGCCACTCGTAGACACAGTGCCATTTTTTCTGAACCAAACAATTGAATGCATGATCTGGAATTTTTTTTTCTATTCTGGGTATGGATGAAATCAAGATATGTAACTTGATGCTGAAAAATTGGCATCTTGAGGTATACTAATAATTTACAGAGACAGTAGGACAAGGTATTTAATCAAAACTGACCGGCAAAACTTAAGACATACTACTATATTGATAATAAGATCTTATCATAGTCTCTCCCTTCATGATACAGTGATCCTAATAAGACACAGAGAAATGTTAGGTGAAATGTCAGTGCATGACAACATACAAACCAAACAGGATGCTTTGACTCAAGGCAGATGTTTATTGGAACAACTGTGTAGTCACCCACAAGAACAACAGCTTCTGTTGCTAATGAAATTGGCATGGTGCTTACTGAAAATAACAACCTTCACGGTATGAAATCATAGCTTTAGCTATTAAAAAAAACCCTATCTTCTAGGGAGGTGGTTTTGCATAGAAGAGATCGTTGTGCTCATTTTGAAGTTGGAATGGGTTTCATTTGGAGGTAGTGAGTTTCCCATCTCCAGAAATGTTCAAGAAAAAGGTCATGAAATTAGACAAGATGGTCCTTACAGACACTCTAATCCTCTGCCTCTGACTCTGAGAGATTTCAGGTTCTTGGATTTTGGCAGTAGTGCAGGGGCTGATACATCCTTACGCAGCACAATCAGACATCTGCTCACAATTAAGGGTGAAGTTGCAATTGGGAGAACAGATGGGATAAACTATGTTCAGCCATAAGTCAGTACAGATATCCCCGCTTTTTGAAAGTTTGCTTTACCTCACTTTGCTTTCACAAAAGACATACATTAGCACCTGCTTCACTAACCAAAAGAAATCTGAAGAGGATTTTAACTTTTAAGAAAAAAGGTGAAAAGCAAAATTAGCGTCCAGCATTTGTTTTGCAGCAACTGCTATAGTAGTAGCGAGAGTGCCCACCCTCCTCAAGGTTCAGCTCCAACACCATATCCTCCAGGATGCCTTCCTGATGCTTCCCCCTCCAATGCCTCCATGCTGCTCCCACACATCGCAGTGGGCGGGGTTCATTCTGATCATGGTGGTCACCCGTGTATGCCAGTTCCCTGTGTTGGAGCTCCTGGGAGGTAGGAGGCATATTTCCCTCATCTCAGTAGTCTCCGGAGCAGTCAGCTCAATCTGGTACATGGGGACTCCCAGGCAGTGCTGTGAGTCAGGGAAGTATGGAGTTTGGGAATGATTTAGGGCAATTCCGAACTTTGCATCGCACTTCTTTTTTGGTGTATGAAATAGAGCTCGAGCTTGCTTGACAAATGTCTGCTGGAATTGGGTACTACTGTGATCTTCCCTTTATAGAATAAACTGCAGGGCACAGAGAGGTAGGTTGACCAGCACACTGAACCAGAAGTAGCCCAGCTGGCATGGCTCAGTGGTCAAGTGTTGACCTATGAACCAGGAGGTCATGATTCGATTCTTGGTCACGGCATATGCCCGGGTTGTGGGCTTGATCCCCAGTGTGGGGTGTGCAGGAGGCAGCTGATCAATGATTCTCTCTCATCACTGATCTTTCTATCTCTCTCTCCCTCTCCCTTCTTCTCTGAAATAAATAAAAAAATATTTTTAAAAAAGAAAAGAACCAGAAGCAGGCTGTGAACTGCTTCCCCTGAGCATTCAGCCTAAGGCATAGTGTCCATAAGTCTTACTCTTTGTATCTTCTTTCAGCAAAAGACCCTGAATGACTTCAGCAGCTTCAGAGCAGTTCAAGAACTGAAATCTCCCATGAAGATAAAAATTGATAGGACCAGACAGGGACTTGGGGCTTCTGATCCCCTGAGAGGCTTATATTTCAGGCTCCGGAGGGAATGAGGTCTCTGGGGGCTTCCTGAGAGAGGAGATGGCTCTCTGAGGGGATTCTGTGTGGGAAACACTTATGACCATGTGGGGCTAGGGTAAGGAACAGGGGTGAGGAATCAGAAGAAGGGCTGCATGGGGTCAGCTTGGAGTCTAGTCTAGTCTCTCAGGGCTGACCTTGTGCAGCTCAGGTTCTCAGGAAGGGAAGGAGGTTGGGGCCTAGAGCAGATGCTCTGCTTAGTAATAAGGTAAGATTCCTTGACTAACATTTTGGCTGAGCTATGTCTTTGGGAACCAGGGTTTGGTGTTGCTTCAGCAGCAGTGTTTTCTATCAAAATTCTATTGAACCTTAAGGTAATTTTGGCCTTTTGGTTACTTTGGTTTTAACTCATCTCATCAAGAAAAAAAATGGCTTCACTGGATCCTGGATTGTCAGAGCTGGGAGGGTCCTTTGAGATGAGGGGAAGGTACTTGCTTACAGCCACACAGGGAGCTAGGGGCAGAGGTGGTTCTAGAACCTGGTGTCTGGCTTCCCTGTCAACCATTCCCAGTCTTCCTCCTTGCTCTGCTTCTCATAGGCACTCTCACAATTTGGTGTCTAGCTCAAGCATTGCTGTAGGACATGCTATAGGACTAAGAACCTTTCTCTTTTACATTTTTATAGGGGACAGGGATTGGGGCTTGGAAAGGTGCATGGTAGCAAAGAAGCATAGGGCATTTGGGGGCAGATGAAAGAGATAGTTAAGGTTGAGAGAAAGGGTACACACTGAGCAGACTTAAGACCCAGACAGGATTTGTAAGAGAATTTTGCCTGCCTGGTAGACATACTCATGTTCTGCTAAATCATATTTACTGAACACTTATTTTATGATTGCACTGTGCTAAGTGCTATGTATATATTAATTCGATTCTCATCAAACTTTTATGAGGTAGGTAAGGTATGCCATTTCCAGAATATGAACAAAGAAACTGAGGTTAAAAGAGGTTGAAGTCACCTGTCCATTGTTGCAAAACTTGTGATAGAGGCTGGATTCAACCCTGTGTTCTGATCACTCGGCTACTCTGCTTCTTAAAAGAGAGTGAAAAGGGGGCCGAGATGCCCCCATTATTGGCCAGGAATAGATGGGTGAATGAGGCAGGTGAAGGGTGAAGGTGTCTTGCGTCAAGTAATTATCCTCTTCTGCTGACTGACCGTGGACAGGTGGTGGAAAACGAAATTCAATTCTTCATACTGGTGACTCTCTGGATCCAGTTCTTGTTGCTGTAGATGTCAGAATATACTCCGTAGAGGTCCTTCTTTCCACAGTCCTTGCCCCAGGACACTGTGCCCACCAGGTACCACTGGCCTGTCTCGTTATCCAGGGTCACCATGGGACCTCCTGAGTCACCTGCACAGGCATCCTTTCCCCCTAAATATAAAAAAAGAGACGCAAGTCAAAGTAACCTGTCCCCTTCCCTAGCCCCAAATCCAAAGGAGCCTCTTTCTTCCCACCGCTGACTTGTAGTTCAGAGAATTGGGCACGAGGGGGTGCAAGCAGATCATTTGACTCAAACATGGGCTCTAAGGTTCTCAACCTTCCTAATGCCGCGACCCTTTAATACAGTTCCTCATGTTGTGGTGACCCCTAACCATAAAATTATTTTCGTTGCTACTTCATAACTGTAATTTTGCTACTGTTATGAATTGTAATGTAAATATCTGATATGCAGGATGTATTTAGGCGACCCCTGTGAAAGGGTTGTTCCACCCCCAAAGGGGTCGCGACCCACAAGTTGAGAACCGCTGACTCTAAGCAGTTCCAGGTGAGGCCTCCTCAGAGCTCAGAGATTTTTAGAAAGTGCCAGTGAAGGATTCTTGTGTTTCACAGGTGAAAAGGTGAACGTGGAGAAGGGAGTAATGGAAATTTCTTAGCATTCTTCTCTCTGACGCCATTTCTCTGGCAGAACCCTTCCTCTCATGAACTTCCTCCCCACCCCTCTTTCCTGTTTAGCCTACCAGACTCCAAGGTGTCCAGCCCTTCCATTGCTGGGCCCTGCACCACTTCAATGCATGAGCTAGACACCAAATTATTATATACAAGTCTCTTGACTTACCTTCCTTGAACCCAGCACAGATCATGTCCCTGGTCACTTTCTTCTTCAGTGGGGCATAGGCCTCCTGGCAGGTGCGGTGATCAACAATAGGGATTTCGATCTGAAATACAAGGCCATCGTTGGTCCCCACTGCTGGCTGAGGAGTCCTTGCTGTTCTGACACCCCCTAGAGCTGGCTGCTCCCCAGCTGGATGAGCTTGGGACTACCTTAGACCTGGTCTCAGAAATTGCCCTATGGTACAGGTGAAGAAAAACTGAATGGAGAATCAGCAGATCTATGATCAGGTATAGTCTCAGTCATAAACTTGCTGTGTGACCTTGGGAAAGTCATTTGCCCTCTTTGAGTTTCAGTTTTCTCATCTGTAAACTGGTCATACTTGCCCAGCACATGCATTATTTCAAATATGGCACTGTATGCAAATCTTCATGGTACAGAATGGCTACTGTACTCCAGCCATCATGACTGTTTTCCAGGCAAGAAGAAGGGAAGGAGGCAAAGGGCATATTTTCCACTTGGGTTGGCCTCTTTTTATTTTACTTGGGATATAATTGACATATAATGCTATGAGTTGGCCTCTTGTAAGGAGAACTTCTGCTGATATCCCATTGCCCAGTCTTAGCTACAAGTAAGGCTCAAAAATGCCATCTTTCAGCTGGGCACACAGTGGCCCCAGGTATATCAGCATTCCATTATTGAGGAAGAAATGGAGCATGCCAGTGGGGAGGCCATGAGCTGCCTCTGCCAGGTGTCAGCCAGGGGTCCTCAGTCATGACTCATGTCAGAGGGGCCCTTTGAGGAATGAGTCTCCTTCAAGGCTTCTACAGCTGCATGTTGGGAGGGACACTACTGACCGACAGGGCCTAGGGCTGCACAGTTACAGGCAATATAGACACTAGAGGCCCGATGCATGAAATTTGTGCAAGAGTAGGCCTTCCTTCCCCTGGCTGCCAGCACCGTCTTCCCTCCGGCACCCAGGATTCAGGTTTTCCTCAGGCCACTGGCAGGTACCCGGAACCCGGGCTTCCCTCACAGCCCCAGCTTCGTCTGGAAGGTTGTCCGGTCTAATTAGCATATCATGCTTTTATTATTATAGACCCATGACATGCAGAACAAACAGATCAAGCTTGATGGAATTCAAAGTCTCAGTGAACTTTGAGGTGTGTGTGAGCCTCTGGTGTCTTTCTCAACAACTCCCAGCTCCAGCCACCAAGTCCCTAAGGCAGTGATGGTCGCTTGTCAGAGGTGACACGCGAACTCATTTTTTTTGGTTGATTTTTCTTTGTTATATGGCATTTAAATATATAAAATAAATATCAAAAATATAAGTCTTTGTTTTACTATGGTTGCAAATATCAAAAAATTTCTATATGTGACACGGCACCAGAGTTAAGTTAGGGTTTTTCAAAATGCTGACACGCCGAGCTCAAAAGGTTCGCCATCACTGCCCTAAGGGGAAACATGGAGCAGGAAGATCTCATGTGGGGCAGGGGTGTCACTCTGTAGGGCATAAGTTGAAGTTTACCTCCATCAGGGTCTCTGGGAACCTTCGCAAGAACTGCTTCCCCCAGCCACTGACGATGACCATGGTCCCTGGAGGAGAGAAGACACAGTGGGAGCAGAGAGGCTGTTTGTGGGCTTTTCAGATGGTTGCATCTTGCAGCCCATCATCCTCTGCTTGAGGAGGAAGGGTTGAATTTTTCCCCTCAGAGAAAACCAGCTTGGTGAGGAGGAAGACTGCTGGGTTGGAGGTTGTCTGCAACAGAGGTCTAGGCATTTGTTTCTATGAATCATTAGCTGATTTGTTTAGTTGTCTATTCTCTCCCACTCCCAACTAGCATGGAACCTAGGCTCCATGACAGCAGTCATCTCATCTATCTTGTTCACTGCTGTATCCCTATGCCTGCCACAGTACTGGCACATAGTAGATGCTCAATCAATAATTGTGGAAAAAATAAAAAGTCCAGCTTAGTCCACAATATGCACGTTGCCTTTAGCAAGCCCTCACTCCTCCCTCCCATTATGAGCCTCAATTTCTTTATCCATAAAATGAAGAGGCTGGGTTTGATATTCTCTAACTCCATGCCCCCCACCCCAACTCTGATATTCTAGAAGTCTATGAAGTTGGCAAATCTCAGAGTGAGTGGAAGTGGGTTAAACACTGATAGAGCACTCACTGATTTCCTTATTTGAAGAAAAGCCTGGATCTGAATACAGCACTGGGATTTACATTGAAAAACCTGGATTCGAGGACCCAGATCTGCTTCTTACAAGCTGGATCTTGGGTAAGTCACGTCACCTGGCTGACCCTCAGTTTTCTCATCTGGAAAATGGGACTATAATACCACCTCACAAGACTTTTATAAGTGGTAAATAAGTTAATGAATGTAAAGCAACTTATTATGGTAGGCGTACCTTTTCTGTTGGCTCACTCTACCTAATACTTCTCAAATTCCATTCAGCCATTTTTTTATAACTTCTTTGAACTGAAGGAGTTTGGCTGTAACATGGCACCCCTGAACTTTCTAACAGAATAAAAGGGAAGCCAACTGCCCTGGTGGGACTCTCTCTCTGTGTTGGATACATTTGAATATAGTATTTCATTTAAATATAATGACCACCCCATGGGGTATTATCCTCAGTGTAGAGGCAAGGGACTTGAGGTTTAGCAACTTCCTCAAGGCCAACCAATCAGGAAATGCAGCATGGGGAGTGAATCTATGCTGTGATAAATCTATTGTCCTTCAGTTCCAAATTTACCCTTCTATACTCTGTTTTGTAACCCTATAGAAGAATTGGCACTTCTGCTTTTTCAGGGGGATTCTGAAAATAGGGGGCACTTCCAGGAAGGCTTGCCGTTACTGTTGACATCACCCTACCAGTGGTTTCTTACCCCAGCAGTGGTGCTTGGTTCCAGCTGTTTCCCTAATACCATCAGCATGGGGCCTCTTCTACAGGAGTCAGAGTTATTGCTCCATAGGGTCCCTGTCCAGGCTTCTAGGTTCTATAACTTCAACCTCTTCCCTTTGTCCCTCCAGCCCCAGGAGGAGTAGTTTCTTCCTGCAAGTTACTATCTCTATTATCTCAGCATTCCCCCTTTACTTCTCCAGTCCTCCAGCACCCTATGTTAGAATCTCTCTGTGACAATAACTAGCCTAGTTTGTTTCCCCATGGGGACTCTGGCTGATATAGTACTTCCTATTAACTATGTGCCACCTTGGAACCAGCCTGACAGTTGTTTTAGGGGAGGCAGCTGAGGAATCGCGCAGACATCGTCAGCTGGCTTCGTTGGCACCACAGCCTCACCAACGCTGGAGAAGAAGTCTCTTTGGAGGCACCTGATGCTCTGCAGAGGTGGGACCAGGGGTGGGGAGAGGTACCTTCCTCTGAGGAACTCTCTGGGAGACAGATGGGCATCACAAAGTCATTCAGCACCGGGCCCTTTGACAGCTCCACCAGAGCCACATCGTTCTCAAATGTGTTGGGGTCATACTGGGGATGAAGGAAGATGTGTTTGACCCTGAGATGCTGTTCAGTCTCGTCTGACCGGTGTCTCCAATGTTTACCTGGGCAAGAAGAAGGCACATGAGGCATGGAGGTAATGGAGACACAGAGGATAAGGTCACACTTACTCCCTGTCAGCTCTCTGTCTCATCCAGTCCATGTTTCCAGCCTTAACTCTCTTATTCATCTTTCCCCAGCAATCCTGTCCTACTTGCTCTTCCCCATATATTCTCGTGGGCTCCCATTTCTGTCTTTCTTCATGAGCTGATCTCATTGCTTTATAATACTCATTCCAAAGCTCATCACCACATGTTCAAATCATATAAGCACCCTTCTGGATCATGTGCTGCCTCCTCCATGAAGGCTCTCCAATTCTTGAGTTTGATTTTTTAATTAGACGTCTTTTCCCTATGAACTCCCATGACATTTTATCTGTTTTTCTCCTATAGAACTTATTGCTTTTTCTCTTATACTAGAAGTCTCCCTGCTTATATTTTATTCTTTTATTAGACTGTAAGCTCCTTATGGGCAGGAACTAGGTCTTAATTATGCTGTGTCCTTAGATCCTGGTATAATGTTAGCAGGCAACTAAACTGAATCAGCTGGTAGTATTGGGGATGCAATTGTATGCGTATCACTCACTTGAAAGCATGGATTCATAGAAGCCTGAAGTATCTTTGGAATTTATCTAGATTGGCTCTTTATTTCTCCATTGTAAAACTGAGGCCTCGACTTCAATGACTTGCTCATGGTCCCTGCACCTTGAAATCATTGCCTTGAGCTTAGACTCAGGTCCTTAGACTCCAGTCCCAGCTGATTCTTCATCCCAGGGATCCTGTCCTGATGAATGATTGAGTGGACACACCCAATTCTCAGAACCACAATTGGCTTCAGGAATCAGCTTGCCCCTCACTCACCCACGATGATTTTGAAGTTAGAAGGGCTGAGCAGGTAAAAGTCGTGGAGGATTGGGTCCTCTGGATCGAGCGAATGGTGGAGGCAGTGAGCCGCCGTCAAAATCCAGTTGGAGCCTGACAACAGAATTGTGTACACACACTGCCCTGGACTGCCCCAACCTGTCTCGAGCTGAGGCCTTCAGATTACTCTAGGGCACCCTTCGCCATTGCATTTCAAAGCCTCAAGTCAGACACTCATATTCTAATCTGAAGATGAGGAGTTGAATCTGTGCTTTTATTTGCCTATTCCAACCAAAGCTAAGGCTGAACATCTTTAACAGGGTTTCAGTGCCCCCTTAAACCCATAGGGTTGGTGAGCTCCAGACAGGCCAAAGTGGGTCCACAAAAAACCTTGTGCTCACTGGCTACTCCTCTGGCCTTGTGGTCCCTGGCCCAGCATCAACAGCCCCATCTGGAAATGGCTTATAAATGCAGATTCTCAGACCACCACCTCAGACCTATTGAAGCAGAATCTGTCTTTAGTAGGGAAATCTGGAAATGTTAACAAGATCCTTGAGTAATTCCTAGGCACACTGAGGTTGTAAAAGCACTGACATATCATGCTGCTTCCTAACTGTGGATGTACATTGGAACCACCTGGGGAATTAAAAAAAAAAAATAGGAGAAACCAAGATGGCGGCATAGGTAAACACTGGAAATTGCTGCCTCACACAACCACTTCAAAAATAGAACTAAAAGACAAAATGGACATCATCCAGAACCACAGGAAGGCTGGCTGAGTGGAAATTCTACAACTAGAAGGAACGAGAAAAGCACAGTGAGACTCAGAGGAGGTGCGGAAGTAAAGTGCAGAGGTACGAAGGTGCACGTGGAAAAGGCTGGCAACTGAGGACACAGCTGTCTTTTTCAATCCGGAGGGAGTCTCAAGCTCCCGACTGGTCTGAACTCCAGTTCCGGGCAAGTCTCTGGGGACCCAGACTCATAGGGGAGAAACTGGACTGTCTGGCATCGGTCGGAACTCGAGGGTGGCTTTCTCTCAGAGGTGCTTGCAGCGATTACC
>NW_005368456.1:1613332-1635556 GCF_000412655.1 Myotis brandtii | reverse complement strand
CTGGGAATCAGCCATAGCTGCTTGCTCCGCCCTGTTGATTCCGAGACCCCGCCCCATCCAGGCTGCTGCAAAGCCTTTTGCATATGAATGCCCGGGTCCTTTACAACCTGACAACTACCTAACAAATTGCAGCTGGGCCAGACAGACCCAGAACTTCCAAGAGAAGGCCCAAGGCCCCACAGCAGCTTGCATTGCTTCTCAGCTGGGCCTCATCTGGGCACCCCCAAACCCCCAAAAAAGGAAGGGGAATCTGCATATCTCTTCATAGCTCCTGCTGGGTAACCTCAGGAAGAGGCTTAATTAGCACCTCCTTAGATCCAAGAGCCAGTGTACCCAGTGGTCAGAGTGGGACCACCCAGATTACAACTCCTCAGATTCATAAGGAACACACTCAGGGGGCAGACTCAGTGAGCACCAAAGCCCCACTGAAGCAAGTCTTGCCCCAGAAGGGTGTCTTCAGCACAGAAGTTCTCCCACTGCAGACACAGCTGATTCTCACTGCCAATTGGCCTGGAGGTCAATTCCTCCCAGTGACACCTAAAACAATCAAGGCATAACTACAACAAGACTGTGCACAAAGCCCACAAGGGGGTGCACCAAGAGTGTCCACCTCAGGTAACTGGGGAGGCTGAGCCACTGGGCCCTGTAGGACACCTAGCACACAAAACCACTCTACCAACACAGGGAAGCAGACAAAATGCGAAGACAAAGAAACAGGTCACAAATGACAGAAATGGAGGACAGCAAACGACTGGATATAGAGTTCAAAACCACGGTTCTAAGATTTTTCAAGAATTTTATGGAAACCGCCGATAAATGTATTGAGATCCTTAAGAAATCTAGTGAGACCCTCGATGTTGTGATAAAGGACCAACTAGAAATTAAGCATACACTGACTGAAATAAAGAATATTATACAGACTCCCAACAGCAGACCAGAGGATCGCAAGAATCAAGTCAAAGATTTGAAATGCGAAGAAGCAAAAAACACCCAACCGGAAAAGCAAAATGAAAAAAGAATCCAAAAATACGAAGATAGTGTAAGGAGCCTCTGGGACAACTTCAAGCGTACCAACATCAGAATTATAGGGGTACCAGAAGAAGAGAGAGGGCAAGATATTGAAAACCTATTTGAAGAAATAATGACAGAAAACTTCCCCTACCTGGTGAAAGAAATAGACTTCCAAGTCCAGGAAGCGCAGAGAACCCCAAACAAAAGGAATCCAAAGAGGACCACACCAAGACACATCATAATTAAAATGCCAAGAGCAAAAGACAAAGAGAGAATCTTAAAAGCAGCAAGAGAAAAAAAGTCAGTTACCTATAAGGGAGTACCCATACGACTGTCAGCTGATTTCTCAACAGAAACTTTGCAGGCCAGAAGGGAGTGGCAAGAAATATTCAAAGTGATGAATAGCAAGAACCTACAACCAAGATTACTTTATCCAGCAAAGCTATCATTCAGAATTGAAGGTCAGATAAAGAGCTTCACAGATAAGGAAAAGCTAAAGGAGTTCATCACCACCAAACCAGTATTATATGAAATGCTGAAAGGTATCCTTTAAGAAGAGGAAGAAGAAGAAAAAGGTAAAGATACAAATTATGAACAACAAATACACATCTATCAACAAGTGAATCTAAAAATCAAGTGAATAAATAATCTGATGAACAGAATAAACTGGTGAATATAATAGAATCAGGGGCATAGAAAGGGAGTGGACTGACTATTCTCAGGGGGGAAAGGGGTGCGGGAAGAGACTGGACAAAATCGTACACCTATGGATGAGGACAGTGGGGGGGTAAGGGCAGAGGGTGGGGTGGGAACCGGGTGGAGAGGAGCTATGGGGGGGGGGGAAGAGGAACAACTGTAATAATCTGAACAATAAAGATTTAATTAAAAAAAAAAAAAGTACCTGGCCCTGAAGCCAGACCAGCTAAGTTATGGGAGTGTTGGCCCAGGCACAAATATGTTTTAAAGTTCCCCAGATGATACTATTGCCACCACTGCTCTGATCCTAACCTCTCATCTATACTAATAGAAGCCTAGGTGGCCCTGTGCCCTCGCGTCATCACAAGATGGCCACCCCCACGTCATCCCAAGATGGCCTCCCCCATGTTTTCACAAGATAGCCACCACAAGATGGTCACCCCATGTCATCACAAGATGGCTGCCACAAGATGGCCAGTAGGGGAGGGCAGTTGTGGGCATTCAATTTGGCAGGGGAGAGCAGTTGGGGATGATTTGGCCAGCAGAGGAGGGCAGTTGGGAGTGATTGGGCCAGCAGGGGAGGGCAATTGGGGGTGATAGGACCAGCAGGGGAGCAGTTAGGCATTAATCAGGCCAATAGGGGAGTGGTTAGGGGTGATCGGGCTGGCAGGCAGAAGCGGTTAGGAGCAATCAGGCAGGCAGGCAGGTGAGTGGTTAGGAGCCAGCAGTCCTGGTTGTGAGAGGGATGTCCGATTGCTGGTTTAGGCCTGATCCCTGTGGGGTCCCAGATTGGAGAGGGTGCAGCCTGGGCTGAGGGACATCCCCCTCAGTGCACAAATTTTGTGCACCAGGCCTCTAGTTTTATATATATGGATCCTGAGGCCTGGAGGAATGTAGGGATCTGTAGGGTCACTCAGAAGGTTAGTAACAGGCCAGGGCCAGACCCTGGGTCTCCTGACCATCAGCTTAGAGCATGTCTTCTATCTCAGCTGTCTTTTCCCCTCAGTGGACCGGTTCCTGCCCTTTGTTTAATATAGGGTCAGGCTTTGGCTCATCCTTTAGGTGAAGCATATGATAAACTCATAAGTAACTAAAACTATAGTCATAACCAGGATGAGCCAAAAGAAAGAAAGGCACCAGGGTTTTAGGGTGTGGGTTTCAGGTCAGAGTTCAGAGTCCCAGGCAGAGGTACCTTTTGGGAGCAGGTTTTAGGCTCTCCTTGGCCCTCTCAGGAGCAGCTATGTGCTCTGGCTGTTGGGTTCTAAATAGAGCTCAATGCAGGTCAATCTCTTTGTCTGGAGGCATTTTTGAGCTCTGTCCACAGCCAGGGAGTGTTGACCAAATTTTCCATGTGGATAAAATGGGATGAGAGAGCCATCTCAGAGCAAGGCTCTGGAGCATTTAAATGAACCCAGGGATGTGCAATAGGAAGTCCAGAGATGTGGCGTTGCCTCCCAGCTCTGCAAATACTCTTGAAGTCCCTGAGCTGTCGAAATGGTGGTGCTTTCCCTCCTTCCTCTGTCCCTCAGCCCCTTTCCTGCGTTCCCTCCCACCCTGCACTCCCTCTAAAAAATTGAATACCAGGAGGAGGAGAAAGATTCTAGATTAGGAGAGCTGTGCAGGGTGGAGCATGGGAGAACTCATAGCGTGGTCGAGGATAGAGAAGCAGACTTCTAACATCTTCAAAACATAACAGGGAATAAACATGCAGTAGATACAAATAAGCATTGGACACAATGTTTATATTTAAATTTCTTTGGGAAGAACAAAAATTTGATGATCCACTGATTTTGAAAAGCCTGAATAAAATTGGAAAAGCTGGTAAAGTTAAGAGAACTAAATAATTAAACTGCTATAATATACAATTTGGTATTATGGGAGGGAAAAGCAAAATTATTCTTAAAATAAGACCAACTTTGTACAGGCACTGCATCGCTCTCTTTTGAAATTCAGTAACAGTTCTATCAGTATGATTGAACTTGGTATATTAATGATATTTTTTCAACATTGAAAATAAATTTAGTTTTGCCCTTTTTCTTAAAAATACCAGTGAAATTTTGTCCTGTTTATTACATGGTCACAGTAGAACTTCTATAAGGTGGAATCATGCAGTGTTTATTGGTTGCACTAGCTTACAGGACAGATATTTATGTTATGTGATTGGAAAGGAGAATCCAACAATTAAAAGTTGACATTTTAAGAGGAATGTTTAAAAAGCTTTGCACCTGTTTACAATTTGGAGATGAAAAGGCAGGCTTCGTTTTTCTACTGTGTGATAAAAACTGGCTTAAAATATTTATAAATAGAGTCAAGAGTAAAACTGTACAAACTTGCACATTGAAAAGTGCAACAAGTTACTTTGATTGCAGTACAAATATTTACTGTTCTAAAAATTGAAGACTTAGCCAGGCAGATGAATTTTTAAGTGAACCAGTTGTTGAAATTATTGGAATTAACTGAGCCAAAGTGATTCTGCATTCTTCATCTATTTAGTTAGCACTTTGTATCATTATATACCGTTTACAATACATGTATAACTTGTAGCTATAATCATTTGTGCCATTAAAGCTCTCATAAAACCGTTAAAAACAAACAAACAAACAAAAAAACCAGCTACCTCACTGAACCCTGGCCTCTTGAGTCACCCTCCTTTTCAATCCACATAGCCTCTGGAGAGAACTTTCCAGAACATGCTTATAAGCCTTGCAACAGTGTTAGGATAAAATATAAATTCCTAAGTGAGGCATTCAAGGCCTTTGTAAGAAAGTTCCCTCACTTCTCCAGGGTGAATTTCCTGGTTTTCCCTGCTTCCTGTCTTTCTGTCCCTCTCCCTCCTTCTACCCCTTGGTCATTTCCCCTGCCCATTCCTCACAGGGCTGCCCCTGTCACCTGTAGTCACTCTGTGCCTCTTTGGGAGGCTTAATAGGGTGGTAATACTCACCTTTGTGTTTGTGGGAATGTAAGGATCAATTTCTTGAAGAGGAGGGCTAATGCCTGGTTGCCCTTTCACATACCCCAGGGTGTCCAGGCCTGGTACCTGCCCTTGGGGATGCCTGGTGGGGAGCTGTCCTCACCTGACTGAACCCTGGAGGAGGTGGGTTAGTGAGAGGCGAGACCAGCAGCCCCAGGAGCTGTGTAGGCAGATGTGAACCCATCCAGACCTGCTTCCTCTGTGATGGGATCAAGCCAGGCATTGGCTGCAGACTCCAGAGTGCTATTACTTTTTCTTAGGATGTCAGAGCTGGAATGGACCTTAGGTCATCTGGACCCAATTGTGGCAGAAAGGTCTGTCAGCCTTTCCTTTCCTGCCCTTGCTCCCACTCCCACCACATTTAATCCGTTACAAAATCCTGATGATTCTATTTCCCAATGCTATCGAATCTGTCTCATTGTCATCTCTCGGCCCCTGTCCTCATTCTGAAGCTAATGACTTCCCTCCTGACTACTGCAATAGCTACCTCACTGAACCCTAGCCTCCTGAGTCACCATCCTTTTCAATCCACATAGCCTCTGGAGAGAACTTTCCAGAACATGCTTATAAGCCTTGCAACAGTGTTAGGATAAAATATAAATTCCTAAGTGAGGCATTCAAGGCCTTTGTAAGAAAGTTCCCTCACTTCTCCAGGGTGAATTTTCTGGTTTTCCCTGCTTCCACAGCCTTGGCACACCCTGCCTTTGAGCCATGTGTTGTAATCCATGTTTGAGGGGCTGACTCTCTGATCCTTCCAAGTGCCAGAGACTGACCAGGACTCAGTAGGTATTTGCTGACTAAAGGAGCCAGCTAGAACAGGAACACATATCCCCTGACCCCAGCTGAGGGCCCTTTCTACAACACTATACTTTTTGGCCCTGCTACTGGTGTAGACAGTGGTTCTCAATGAAGAAATGTTGATCAGTCTACCTTTGCTCCCACACTGGTTCCTAACCCTGGGTTTCCCACCCCTTCCACCTTCTCCTTACCTAGAAGGGAGCCTCCACAGAAGGGCTGCCCATTCGGGTGTGACAGCATGGCAATCCAGGGGGTGGTTCCCTTGTCAGCCGGGCGCCCATTGAAGATCCTGGCTATCAGCTTCCGGGAGAACTTGGGGAGCCCACACACTGTGGTGGCCAGGGGAGAGGAAACATGTCACACTCTTGGCTCCATCCTGTCCTTTGCCAGAGCTGCCAGCTCATTACTCTCTGTTAGGAACAACTGTTAATTTTTGAGCTCCCAGCATCCATGGCCCCATTCAGTGACAGCACATCAATTTTCCTCTGGGATTTGCTCTTCCCCTATTCCCAGACCATATATACTGAGTTAGAATGACTTTATCTCTGGTTTTAGAGGTAGGAATGTGACCCAGACCTGACTGATTCATGCCTCTCATCCCCTGGTCACAGCATTTGCTCTGAGGTGGGAATGTAACCTTGGCCTGGCCAATGAAAGCCTGACTTGGGGGTTAAGCATATTAGAGAGACCTTTCTCTGTTGGGGTTGCTAAAATACTGGCTATAAGCCCAGATATGCCAAAGATCACTTCATGGAGAATCTGTTGAGAATAGCGATACTAATAGAGAAAAGTAGAACTAGAAGATGAGGAGGAAGCAAGGGAGAGATTGTATCCTGATATTTGAAACCCTTGATCTAACCATACCTGAAGCCTTTTGGTATAGCCTTCAATTATGTGAGTCTATAATTCTCTTTCTCACTAAGCTAACCTCCTCTCCCCATTCCCAGCAGATACTCAAAGCCCACTGGATGGGAAGTGCCCCAGCCATCCCTCACGCCATCTGCTTCCTCTGCAAACTTTCTTCTCTCCAGAATTAATTCCGGGCTTTGGATCTCCTCACTTCCAAACTCTTGAGGACCTGGCTTTATGGATTCTTATCCCTTTTCTGTATTTTTCAGCTCTCCTTTATCTATGCCTCCAAAACAGGGTCAGGCCTTCTCATCCTAAAATCAAATTTTTACCCTCCCTGCGTCCCATTCATTTCAAAGTGTCTCCTATCCCTTCCTTCCGTAGCCACGATTCTGGAGAGAAGAGTTGACAGTTTCCACATCCTTCCTTCTCCTTTGAGGTGAATTTGGAAGAAGCACCATGCTCTTCACATACTTGGAAGTAAAGTGGTCATTTGAATAGTTAATAGATACACAAACATAGATGGAGATAGAATGGCTCTGGGCCCATACATGGAACTTAGTGATATATACATGTATAGGGAGATAGATACTATTTGAAATTTTATCTCATTGATTCTTCATCCCTAGGAAGTTTTCTTGCCCTGTGACTCCTCACTATTGAAGCTGGAGCATCATTGTTTTAGGTGAGGCTAGGTACAAATTTGACTTTTGAAAGAGCAAAGTACAAACCAAAGTCTGGAAATACAAGCTTTCATTTGAAGAGTCAGGGGCTGTGGTAAAACATTTGTAGGTTTCAAGAAACTACAACTGGGAGAACTGAACATATAATTTTTCTATAAGCCACAAAGGAGGAAGAATGTGAGGGTAGTGTCCTGCCTCAGGAAAAGCTAAAAACCTCTCCCATGCTCCCTATCTATCTCTCCTGTTCCTTCCTTCCTCCTCCTCTCCCTCCCTCTCCAGGTGGAAGGAGGGGAGGGGAGAGAAGGAGAGGGAGCAAAAGAGAGAAGGTAGAGAAAGAGAAAGTGAATGAGAGAAGGAGGAAGGCGAAGAAGAAGGAAAAGAAGAGGAGGAAGAAGAAGGAGGAAAGAGGAGGAGAAGATGGAGAGAGGAGGAGGGAGAAGGAGAGAGGAGGAGGAGAAAGGCAGGATTAGGGACTTTAAACACCAGCATGGGGCCTGCTCCCTGGCTATTCTTTCAGAGGTGACAGTGGAGCCAGGGTGCCTGTCCCTGGGCAATGTCCAGCCTAAGGTGTTCCTCTGGACTATCCTGTGACATTTGCACTGCTAAATACTTTTTATCTCTCTTGACACTTTTCCTCCTTGGCTTCTGAAGCACTTCTCTTCCTGTTTCTGATCTCTCTTTTTTTTTTGTCTCTCTTGTTTCTCTTTATGCCTCCCATACTGGTATTTCCCTTGTTCTGCCCTCCCCCCCCCCGCCCCCCCCCCGCTTTTTTCCTCCTGAAAACTTCCAGTAGATAATACTATCTACTCCCATGCCATGACACTACCTATACACTGATGGATTTCAAATCAGTGTCTCTAAACGCCCCTCCTCTGAAATATCTCCTTCCTCATCTCCAGCTGGATGTGCTCATGAACTCATCAAGCACAGCAAAACCAAGCCCTGGTCTCTGCCCTTCACCAACCTTCTCCTCTTTGTTATTCAGATGTCTGTTAATGCCTGCATTTAACGTCTGCACTGGCCTCTTCTTTGTTGCCTTCCTTTCCTTCATCCCCATATTCAATCACTAAGCCAGTAAAAAAAAATCACCAGGGGAAACAGAGAGTAATATGTCTCTTCCACTCCATGTCACAGTGTGCTCTCCATGTAACCTCATGACCCCTCAGTGTCTGAATATGTCACAACACACACAGTAAAAATATCTAGAGGAAAGTAAAAATCTGAACGATAATAGAACACAGGACATGGTAATCCTTGAAACCAGCTACATATAAAGTTTTACACATAGTTCAGGATTGTTTCAGTTCCCAATGGTGTAGAAAGCATGATATTGTCATTATAATACAAACTCCAAACCAAGGCACAGCATGAGTGCATCCCATGGCCAGCCCTCACTAACAGGCTAGCTTGTGCTACCCCCACACCTGCACTGTTTCTATGCCTAGACACCAAGCCCTGCTGAACACACTGTTTAAATGTTTTAAAACTCTCCGCCCCCACATCTATGTTATCATAGCTCTAGGTTTGGTGGATTTTCACCATTTCCCTCCAGAATGATTGCAGTAGCTTCCCAACCTGTTTCTGTAGCTCAGTTCCTCCTCACAAGCCACTTTCCACACTATGCTGCCCACCTTCAGACTTGCTGATTCAGAATTTCCCGGGGGGGGGGGGGGCTGCGGGACCCAGGAATCTGCATTTCTAACAAGCATCCCAGGTGATTGTGATATACCCCAAAGTAGAGAGTCACTAGTTTCAGGACAGAGTGCAAACATAGAATGGCTTTCAAGACTCTTTCCACTCTCCCTTAACCCCCACTGCTCTCACTCTACTCATGCCCACTTTCCTGCTTGATCTTTGTCCATTCTGCCTGTGCTTTCATCTCCCAGAACAGCCTTTGCAACCTCTCTGCAAAGCTCCCCCAGACCCCCTTCAGCTGTATGGATTTCTTCTTCTTTTTAAGTTCCCATAATACTGCCATCTCCACTTCTCTTATGACATTTAACTCCTCTTGCCTGTGTGAGACCTAGAAGCACAGGACCTTGCCTTGCATGCAAGTTTGAGCTCTTTGAAGTCAAGGACTTAAAATAGCAGGCAATGCAATGAAGGAATGTGCAGCCTCTGAGAGGACACATGTCAGTAACCAACCCCACTCCTCATCACCTTTTCTTGGATGATATCTAGGTGACAAACATTGTACCTTTTCCGTAATGGAAGCAATTTTGGCTTTATGAGGGGTAAGTTTCTTTTTAAAGAGTCACAAACAAACAAATATCAACAATAATCAAACCCCCAAATGAAGGCTGTTGATTATCCACAGAGGTTTTATTTCCACTTTAGATCCCTGACAGGAGACACAGAGTGCAGAGGCACCTTACAGAGTGGTGAGCTTGTGATATAAGATATACAATATAGAGCATCCTCTACATGCAGCGCTCATAGGCACAGGAGTGTGGTTTCATGAACCCATTAAAAAAGTGGACACTTCCCAACTGTTCTCTTGGGAGTCCCTCTTGGGGGCTTCTCTGGCCACCTGTCTCTGGTTGAAAATCCCAGGAGGACTGTCGGTCCTGTGAAGGCCTTGGAGAGGCTGCTGGCAATTGGAAGCACTGACTGCTGGAGCTAAAAGGACCTTGATGGAGATCCAATGCCTTCTTTTATAGATGGGGAAACTGAGCCCCCAAAGGGAAAGTGATTTGTCAAAGGTTATGCAGCCAGTGGGGGATAGAGCTGGGGCTGGAGCTTACGACTCTTGGCTCTCCGTCTCGTTTCACTGCCTTTCACAGGCAAATCTCTGCTGCCCTTTATTCGGGCTCCTGGAAACTGGAGGAGTTCATGCCTCTGAACATCCATGCTGATGGATTCTCTGCAGAGCTCAGATCATGGACATGCTGGGCAGCCTGGTGGGATGAGGTCACTCCTAATGTCCTTAGCCCACCCTTCTTCTGTTTTCCTACTCAGAAGCACAGCGGGGCACAGCATGGGCCTTCTCTTCTTCCAAGCAATCCAGATGAGTCTCCATGTCTGGGGCTGGGGCTCAGGCAGCCTTTTCAGATGATACATTCCAAGGCTCGCAGGTTGCTTCATGCTTGTCTGGAGTACCCCATGTAGTCAGCTGGTATTTGAGAGTGACATGTGGTCCAAAATAACAAGTTCTGAGTTGACAATAGGAATTTAACAGGGTTGGAGAGCCTCCCATTGCTTTTCTCCTGCCCGAGTCATCCAGACATCCCCAGCTTTGTCTGTCCCTTGAAGTCCCTTTAACAGATAACATAAAGACTAAAGCTTGGACTACAAGAAGTTTTGGGAGAGAAATCCCAGGGATAAGAGTACTGCAGGGATTTCACTAGGAGAGAGGGGCCTCAGGGTATAATCTCCATCTCCCCAAACCTGAATGGTTTTCTCCTAGAGGAGGATCTAGACTTGTTTGTGCCCAGAGGACAGAGCTAGCAAAATATATGGACTTGTAGTTCAGTTCAATGTAAGGAAACATTTTCTAACAATCAGGTCCAGTTACAGCAACAGTGGATTTGATAAGTGAATAGGAGTGAATAAGGCCACTGGGATAAAGCGGTCCTGGAGAGGAGTGCTAGGACTGGCCCAGATGTCCAGCTCCCTTGTATTGCTGAGGACAGTGAGGCCTGGAGAGGGAAAGGGACTTGCCCAGGGCCATGGGCCCAGGTCTTTTGTGTAGAGACTCTCCTCCATACCGCTGTGCTGCCTCTCAGGGTCCTGGGGCTGTCCCCAGAGGATGGGAGAAGCATGTTCCATTCCATTTGGTCTAGTCAGTGAGTAACATGGAGTGTGCTGTCAGAAGTGTGGGGCCAGCCTCGCTTGGGCTGAGGCAGGGCAGGCAGGCCCTGAGGAGGCCAGTCAGCTCACCGCTCCACCTGGAGCTCCCCCAGACCTTGAGGAGAGCCCATCTGTTTCCACACCCAGTCCACATAGTTGGAGACCTTTGTGTAGACCCCATAGACCCGCTTGGTGCCACATTCTTCAGGGCCTCCCCAGGACACCAGGCCTTGGGCCACCCAGGTCTGGCTGAAGTCATCAAGGATGACAAAGGCCCCGCCACTATCTCCAAGGCATGTGTCCTTGCCACCTTCATAGTAGCCGGCACAGAACATGTTCTCTGTGACGCTGTAGTTGCCCAAGCGGGACTCATAGCTGGTTTTGCACTCTGCGTGTGGCACCACGGGTAACTTGACATACTGCAACACATCTGACAAGATCTGAGTGCCACTGCTGATGATCTCATCCACTGTCACATTAGGATTGGAGATGCCCCAGCCCGCCACCAGGCCTAGCATGTGGGGCTCTAGGCCTTCGGGTTCGGGTCTTGGCAGGCAGATGGGCATGATGCGGGGTCCCAGTGGCACAGGTTCCTGGAGTTGTACCAAAGCTATATCATGGTTGTAGTTCTGGATGTTGAAGTCTGGGTGGAGCACCACTCGGGCAGCTGAGCTGTTGACAGCCCCCGATTTGTCCCGCATGTCGTGCAGGCCCAGGTAGACAGTGATGTGCTCCTTGGAGACTGGTGTCACTGTGTTGTCTCTGCGTTGTGAGCACAGCACATGGGCTGCTGTGAGGATCCAGGACTCAGAGAGCAGGGCCCCACCCCCAAACCACTTGTCATTTGGCACCCTTGAGGTGTCCTCCACCACTATCAGGGCCTGCCATGGGAAAAGGCCGGGCTCGGCATTCCGGCCCCCGATGATCCGCTTGACCAGGTTTGGCAGGGTGCGGGAGGGCTGACCACACACTGTAAGGAGAAGAAGGGAGTGGGGACAAGAGACATACTGTGAAAAGGTCATCATGTGAAAAGAGCCACTAAGAGAAATTCACATCTCACCCACTGTAGATTATGCCACCACAGGACCGTACTCTACATCATGGCCACACTAGCCTGGAAGATCTCTGTGCTGGGTCATGTTTGGCCTAAGTTTTTCTAGTCTGGCTGAGCTATAGTCTGGACCTTCTGTAGTCAGGGCCATCTATGGATCAGACCATTTCATGTATAGACCATCATCATCTTGAACCATTTCCAGCCAGGATCACTTTTGGGCTGGACCATCTTGAGCCTGGCCAGTCTCTAATAGTGATCCCCCCCCCCCCCGCCCCCATTTTTTTTTTCCTCTAGAAAGGCATCTCATATACCAGAAGTTGTCCATACTGTGGGCACTTATAAAACTTCTAAAAACCACAGGTCATGGGCTTTGAGAGATGAAAGAAACTAAAAGATGGTCTAGTAAGTCACACGAAACTGGACTGGGAGCCAAGACAGCTAAGGCCTTGACCTGGCTTTTCTCTCCTATGTTCTGTGTGACTTTGGCTCAGTAAATTGCCCTCTCTAGATTTTAATTTTTGATCTGCTAAATGAGGCAGTTTAAGATGATCTCCAAGGATATTTTAAATCCCAAATTCCTTTAATTTTTATTTTATTTGCCCTGGTCACCCCCATTTTATAGGTAAGTGAAACTCTCCAGAGGTTAAGTGACTACCCAAGGTCACATGGCTATTAAGGTAAGTAGCAGGGGCTTAACTAGATTCTGCAATCAATGTCTTGTCCTGTATCCCACAATGCCTCATTATATATAAAGATCACATGATGGGCCCTCTAACCTTTTCTTCTCTAGCATAAAGGACTCAAGCTGAGAATGGATGCCCAAGACATCTAAGGATAGGGAAAGGTGGCATAATCTACGAGCAATGATGCATGGGCCCTGTTCTGAGCCACCCATCATTGCACCCAGGAACCCTGTATACCTTCAGGGGAAGAAGAAAGGTCTGATCAAACTTCGTTCCTCTGAGTTGGACCCCGAGCATGCACATGCACCACCAGCCTCTGCAGCCAAACATTTTTGGCTGGCTCCTGAGCAGAGGTTCTTCAGGATCATGCCCCGCTGGCTAAGAACAAGTTCACATGGACCCTTCCCAGCTTGGTTCTTAGGCCTGGGAGGTAAGCCTGGTGGGAGCATGGGCCTCCTTTTGGTTGCAAATGGCCAGGCTACACTCCTTGGCCCTAGAAACTATCAACAAAGACCAAAGAGCATTTGAGTGTTCTTGGCACCCTTGGGAAGTCAGGCTTTTAGAAATCTAATGCTTTACAGATGCTCTTCATCCTGATGCCAAATGCTTCTTATTTGTTCTTGAGTTACCCTGTTGTTCACCCCAGGCCTTTCACAGTTGAAGGCCAGACTCCCAATTACAAGCAGCAGCCTACAAGGTGACAGCTCAAGGCAGGTCTGTGATGAGCTCTGCACAATGACTCATGTAGTGCCGAAAGGCCCTCATCTGGTAAAAGACATGCCTGTGGCTTAGTCCATGATCACAACAAAACCAGTGCTGACTGGCATTTTTTTCCAACCAAGGTGTCAATGGCATAACCCAAGTCCTAGAATGTCAGAGTTAGGGTAGCTTGGAAAACAGCTAATTTACAGATGGCGAAACCAAGGTTCAGAAAAGGCAAGTGACATACTCAAAGTGTAGTGCCAGAGCCAGAAGTAGAGCCCATTTCTTATGACTCTAACTTCATTTTCTCCACAAAGACTGTTTTTCTTCTTGATATGTTTTTCTACTTTTAAGAGCTGGATAATGCAACAAGTCATTGATAGGGCTCATGGAAATAGGGTAATTCTTTCAGCTGACACCATTCTACATATAGTCCTTCCTGGGAGAAAGGAATCTTCTTGAAATATTATAGCCTTGCCCTAGCTGGTTTGGCTCAGTGGATAGAGTGTTGGCCTGTGGACTGAAGGGTCCAGGTTCTATTCTGGTCAAGGGAACATGCCTGGGTTGTGGGCTCAATCCCCAGTAGGGGATGTGCAGAAGGCACATGATCAGTTATTCTCTTTCATCATTGATGATTCTCTCTTTCCCTCTTCCTTCCTCTCTGAAATCAATAAAAAAATATTTTTTAAAAAAGAAAAGAAATACTATAGCCTCAGCTGTGCTGCAGCCAGACTTGAGCCTTAGAAGACTGGAGGAACTGAGAGTGCTTTCAAAACAAAAATGTGATATTAGGTTCATAAAGATGGCATAAAATATAATCAGAATCAAGAAGTGCTCAGAATGCTGTGTTATCAAAAGTCTTGGGTTCACCTTCCAGCTCTGCCCCTAACTTTCTGTGGGTAGTTTTGGATAAACTATACTGCACTGATTCTTAGTTTTATCATCTGTAAAATAAGGGGAAAATAATATTTGCTTATCAGTTTTTGTGGAAAGGTGGATATTATGGCACTCGATGAAATTGTTTTCCCTACTCTGGCTTGCTTCTGGGTCCAATCTCAGTGTTTTAGGAGGAGAGAATTTATAAATCTCTAATCTGGCCCAATGATACACCATGGTTCTGCCAAACATCAAGTGTTAAAATAATTTTATGACTCATTGTATCCAAGATGCTTTGTATAAATATAGAGGATGATGACCATAAAAGTTATAGAATGTCATGGATCACATGGGTTTGCTCCCTCACTTCTGAGGTATGGAATCCTAGTCTCAGAGATATTACTTAGATCACAATTAGGAAATGACAATACCAGAACTAGAATCCAAGCCCCTGACTTGCAGCTCAGGGCCTCTTCCCCTTCCAGAGGTCATAACATGGCTTCCCAGGATGGAATCCACCTGCAGTGCTGTTTTCTTTGGCCCACATAGTATTTTAGCAAAGTAGGGATTTGACCTTCCAGTTTATCACAGCTCCACCATTTCCCATTTTCTCTGAGACTTTGCCAACAGTGTAAAGTCTTGGGTGTCTTTCTAAGCCTAAGCAAGTTTATGGGGATTAGTAGAGTGTGAATGGGTTGACCTTTCCCCTTTTTTACTTCCTCAAGAATTCTTTCTAAGCATAAAGCCCTCCTAAGTGAAGTCTTCCTAAACAGCCCTCACCCCTCTACTCCCAGACAACCACAGGCACTGACTTCCTCTTTCTCTGGGATCTCATAGCTCCTCAGTGTTGGCCAAAGCTGATTCCCAAATGCTGACACTTTCTTCAGTTCTTAAGGCTAATGGTAGACACTCCATAGCTTTTCCATGTTAATGTCTAATCTAACATCTAGAAGCCTACTGAGTGTTATTGAGAGTTACTAAAGTGTAAAAAACACTATCTCCATCAAATAATAACACTACTTCCATCTCCCCAACACTCTGGTGCAGTAAAATACAGATGCTACACAACACTTCACCACACTCTGAAACTCCTACTGCTGGAGGAATGTGCAGCCAGAATCAGGACTGCTCCTCAGTGCTGTCTTGAATGGTTTTGTCTTTCAATAACTGCTATTCTTGCTTTTTTTTAAAGCATAAATTTCTGTTGTGAATATTAAATATAATTTTGTGGGTTATTTGTTTAACCCTACATTTAGGGCTATAATTTTCTACTAAATTGATTTCAATATATACATATATGCGACATGATTATGATGCAAATCATCTATACTTTTAATGCTAACACAAGTGTCCACAAAATATACCCTAAATCCATAGCTGCACATTGACACTCCCTGCTACTACAAGTCTTTTATTCATTTTAAAGTGGGTCAGTAGGTGAGCTACAGGGAAGCAGCAGTCAGTAAAACTTGAACACATTAATCTTTGAAATAACTTACTCTGTCCTATAGTTATTTGTCTAATGTTGTTTGTTTCCTCTATAGCATAGTGAGTGATTGAGGATGGGGTGTCCACTTTCTTGATTTTCCTGACACATACCCACTGCATAGGCTAAAAAACCTGGTGTCAAGGGAGCAAAAACTACAGAGAAAGGAGACAGAAAGGCTCCTGGCCTGATAGAACATGTAAATATAGAACTATAGAGGCTAGTTGGTTTGAGAAGGTGTGAGGCTGGATTTCTCTGACCTTTGAACCTCTGAAGGTATCTTAAAAAGCAATCAAAGCATCATGCCCTCAACTTCCCCCTCCATTAACAGCCAGAACTCCTGTGGGCCTAAGGCCTTGAATAGGAGACGTTGAAGCAGAGGACTTAAGGGTGTACCTGGCAGACAGGTGGGCTGGCTTCTCCCCAGTACTTCATTCATCCAGACTCCTTGGGCAGAACAGGTATATATACCTGGGAGAGTGAGGAAAGATTGAAGAAAAGGGAGAAAATGGTCAATTTAAAGCACATGGAAAATGGATCTTGGTTCTTAATTCCTCTACTGTGGATCATTTGAGTCTTCCAAATTGTCTTTCTGATGCCATTCCCTCTGAGCCAATCCTCTCTGCAACCTGAAGGCTCTTTCTAAAATGAGGATCTCACCATGCCCCTCCTCTGCTCAATATCACCAATAGCTCCTCATTGCCCTCAAAAACAAATACCACATGTCTCAGCATGGTGTGCAAGGCTCTGTGCAATCTGACTCACGCCTGTCTGGGGGCCGCTCCTTCCCCACCCAGCCCTGCTTAGCTCCTGGCAGGCACTTATCATTAGTCACACAGGCCTTGGTTCACAGAGTGCTCTGTGCAACACTTGCCCTTCCCTTCCTTCTCCACTTAACAAACCCTTTAATGAATCACACTCATGTCTACTATCTCATCTGCATCCTACAGTAGCTCTGTGAGCTCCATCACTGCTCCCTTTTTAAAGTGAGAACTTGGAGGCTTTAAGAAATTAGGAGAATTTTCTTAGTGCTAACCCTAACCATAACTCCAAGTTTGGCAGCCTCATGTCCCTGAGGGTTCTTTCTCTGTGGGAGGCAGTGAGTGTGGATGTGTGCAGGCCTTGAGCCAGGGAGAGGCAAGGCATGTCTCCAAATGTTTTCTTTCCCAATCCTGCCAAACTGTGGCCAACTGATTGGCTGTTTCAGCCTCCAACCTAACCCTGAAACCCAGAGGGTGTGAGGTGGGAGGGGGCTGATTTAGTATGCAGGGCTCACCTGTGATATTGTTGTACATCTTATAGTAGGGCTGCTGGCAGGAGTATCTGATCTCAGATTTGTATGTGGTCAGGTTATTTCTTGTGGAGAAGGTAACCAGTCCATGTTCCAGCTCTGCTGGGGCACCACAGTCTGCAACTGAGACAGAAGAGAGTAAGATCCCTCAATTATCCTTTGCTCTTCTTCTTGGGGCCATCTGGCATGTTGTGCACTGCACATAGCTTCGGTAAGTCACGTTATAGTCTGAGAATGATGCCCCAGGGGATTGTGGAAGGCACAACCTATGAAATCACCAGTGGCCTTGCTTTTGGGGTCTCTCCCATCTATTGTGTGATCAACTCACCTAGCCTAATCTCAATTTCAGGGCAAGGGCAGGTCTGCTAAGATTTAAGCAGACCCATCTCTTCCTTACTAGGGCTCTTTCCTTGGCTTCCAGATCTATTGTACAATCCTCTTAGCCTCTTCTACCCAAGCTTGAAGCCTATGGCTAAGCAAAAAATTCCAGCTGAGAAGAACCAAAGGATATTCAGTTCTTCCAGACCCAACCACATGCTGAGTAAGAGCCGTTAATGTGCTCATATTGGAGCTCAGCAAAATAAATAAATAAATAAATAAATAAATAAATAAATAAATAAATAAATAAAAAAGAAAGGAAAACAGAAAGAAATGCAATAAAGCCCCACCATGCTGGCTCTCTGTAGACACAAATGTCAGGAGGTGGGGGTCAGGGTAGACCAACTTTTAGTCTTCACCTGCTTATTTTTCCCAATTATTGGTGGCTGGACATTGAGGTTGGCTATAGGATAAGACCAAAGATGTCTGCTCCTCAGGGGAGATTTCCAGTCCAACTAGGTCTCAGGCAAGTTTTCAGTATGGATAGAGTCTATTATGAGTCTGCCAGGAGCCAGGTCAGAGGCTGAGGACCCAAACTGTCAATGTTTCTTTCGTTAGGGGGTGGTGCTCATTCCTAAGGAAATCCTAATCTTAGGTCTAACAACCTCTACCAGAGTTGAAGAATCATAGGGGAATCACAGAAGTTCACAGTTGCAAAGGACTGCTAAGGTAGGTGTCAAGAAGGTCAACTTTACTTCACAGATGAGCTCAGACCGGAGACTTAACTGGCTAAGGTCACACAGTGAGTTATGATCAGGGAACTAGACCTGACCTTAACTCAATTTTTCTTTTAAATAAACCAAAATGACAGTTCTGAAGGATCTGTTTTCTAGTTAAAACTGCCTATACTCAGTATTAGCTGGGTAATGATGGATATTGATTGTCAACCTTCTGATAATTTCAGAGGACTGCATCCCAAGGCCCTGGTAGAATTTCCAGAGTTTCTCTCTTCCTGATTTTTACCTGCTCACCTTGGGAAACAGAAAGGGGGCAATTTACCCCTGAGATGCTACTCAGATACTGTGTAGGACTCCAAATTCATCTGTTTGATTGAACAAGGAGTTGTCAAACTTAAATATAACTAACTCCAAGACCCTCTGGGATGGAGCAGAGGATGAAGAATGGGAATAAATGTAGGTCCATTCTACCCACAAGGATGGCAAAAGCCCGAACTGGTTAGTGTTTTGTTCTGGCATCCGACCCCCCACCTGGACAAATCATTCCCATTTGTTTTGATCACTCAAAGTAGACACACTTGTCTACTCTATGAGGAGAGCATGTGAAGATCAGCACTAGGACGACAAGAGGTGATAATATTTATTATTGAAAGCTATCAACAGTTTTCAATGCATTATCCGGCTGAGTCTCAAAGCACATTTTTCTTCCTTTTTTAGGAAATGCCATTGATTGGTGCCTGGATCTTGGTATGACTCTTGTCTCCCTTAACTTCAATCTAGCAATTCATTTTACCTAAGGTATCCTCAAGACCTGATACCTAATTCCAGGTGGAGGAATTCCAGGGTTGGTCTTAGACATGGTGTGAGATGGTCAAGCTATGTGACATAGCCAGCACTGATGAGACGTTTTCTGGGTGGAGGGCCTGCTTTCACATCACCCTAGAGAAGTAACTTTGCCCGCTTCCTAAAGCTGGTCCTACAACCATATGGAGGAGGTGATACATAGTGGAAAGTGGAAATCACTTCAGCTTGGGTAGAGTGAGCAGGAAAGGGGTATGCCTTCTTCCCAAGGCTATGGTGGCCTAGAGACAACTTCCCTTTTTGAGAGGCCTTGAGCAGCTCTGCCTGGTACTATCAAAGATGCTGCATCCAGACTGTGCTTCCTTAACTAGTCTGTCTTGTTTGCTTTAGGAGAGTTTCATCCTTTTCTCTAAAGATTCCTCTGGCCACTTTCACACTCTCCTCCATTCCCTTTCTCATTATTCTCTGGAATGGGTTGTATCACCCATGTCTTTCTTGACAAGCCATATTGAGCATGCTTTGCCACAATTTGGGGGCTTCTTAGAGAACTCAGAGTTGGCCCAGGGATGGCCCCCTTCCACTCTGCCTCACCTCCATCCTTCCCCTCCACGGACTTATGCTCCAGCATCACAGATCCCTTCTTGTGCCACTCTCTCCCCTTGCTACTTTCCCCACATGGGAAACCCTGTGTATCCATGTTCTGACCACCTCAAGGCCTTAAATGTGGCTTTTTCTTGAAAAACTTTTCTTATTCTTCTAATCAGATAAGGCTGGTTCCATATTTCTCTTTGCAGAGCTTTATTTATTGACCTCTCTCTGATGTATGCATCTTAAGTTGCCTGTTATTACAATTATTTGGGCCCATTTCAAACCTTCTGCCTAAATTATAATTTCCTTTATCACACTGAGTACCATATCTATTATACTTTTGGGGCTTAAAAATACTGATTCAATAGTATTTAGTAACCATCCCATGTCCTGTCTTAGGGGCATCCGGACAGCTCCTTGTCCACCCTTGCAAGATTCTGCCCTCTTCCAGAGGCCATTTCCTCACCATACTGACTAGTAGTCACAATGCAATGCAAGGCTTCTCTGATATGTGTGTCCAGATTTTGTTCAGGCAGAAGCAGAGATTTCCAGTATGTTGGCTGCACTCCACAGCCCTTATCACTACTTACAATTGACCCTGGGATGTCCAATGGCACCAGAGCTGAGGACTGCTGCTTTCAATGTGATCCCTATCTTTTGCAAAACTTTAATCAGTAAATTTTCAGAAATTCAAAATGTGTAAGCCCCAGAAGAAAGAACTCTCAATGATGGAATCTTGGCCCTGTGTTAGGTATAGGTGGGAGGGAAGCTTTTAGGCATGAAGATATATCTAGATTCCCTAAAAATCCAGGCTATATGAGTTATTCCTAGTTCCACCTACTCATGTTAAGAAAGTAACAACAAGTAAAAATATTAAAGTCATAAAGTCACAGGCATTCTGACCCATTTAAATTTGAAGTGTAGAGTGGATTGGAAACCAGGGCCCACTTTGACCTGGTCAACCTAAAGCCATGGGATTGTATATTATTAAATCTTGTGTCTCTAGGACCAAAGTAATTTTTCCTTTGAGAAGAATATGGTCCACTTAGAGGTGATAAGTCTCCCATTGTTTTTTTTATTATTTTCTAGAGTAATGTTTGAATGATGGGTGAACCCTTAAAATGAGAATTGTTTTCATACAGGCAGGAATTTTAATTCTTTGAGACTGTGTTGCCTTGTTTAGCATCCTTTCTGATCCACAATGAAACGGGGAATGGAGTGTTGGCAGGGTGGGGAGGGGTGGAGTAGATCTGGGACCCAGGGTCTTGTAAGTGATCCATTCCTGGATGTCTGCACTGTGTGGGGTCCCGTCATTCACTGGGTCACTTGCTCTGACTCGAGTTCACTCTCCAAATCCATTTCAGTTTCTGTCACCATGGTGAAGATCAAAGAGGGATGAGTGGGTCCAGAGAAAGGAAGCAGAGAGAGGAACGGAGAGAGAAAGAAGAGAAAAATTAGCAAGCAAAGCAGAATCAGTTCATGCTGGAAATACAGAAATCACTGCACCAGAATTGATTAAGAATGCACAGTTTAGGTACAGCCAGTGTGAAGGACAGTATGGGATTGTGGAATTTGTACCATTCAGAGAATTTGCACAGTCATAAATCCTGGCTCATGAGAGTTATAATATTCTGCTCCAGAGCAAACTTTGCATTCACCTGACTCAGACCCTCATTTGACAGATGGCATTCCGAGTGGAAGAGAACTTGTTCAGGGTCACTACAGTAAGGTGGTGGCAGGTCCAGGTCAACAACACATAATTTTTACTTCCTGTTCTGGTGCAGGTTTCTTCACTGCACACACACTTCCTGTCAGTTCCCAACCCCTTTCCTCACAATCTCTGGGGACTCTCAACTTCTTAGTTTTATTCAATTTTGTGTCTCCCCTAGGACCTGGCGCATACCTGGGACCAGCTGTGGGCAAACTATGGCCCGCGGGCCGGATCCCGCCCTTTTAAAATGAATAAAACTAAAAAAAAAAAAGACCGTACCCTTTGGTGTAATGATGTTTACTTTGAATTTATATTAGTTCACACAAACACTCCATCCATGCTTTTGTTCCGGCCCTCCGGTCCAGTTTAAGAACCCATTGTGGCCCTCGAGTCAAAAAGTTTGCCCACCCCTGCCTGGGACAGAGAGATGTTCAATAAATACCTACTCGTGAATGAGCGGGGATGTTCTATGTGTCTAAATAGGGGTTCTAATAGTCCCAATCCAGGCTGTGCTGGGAGAGCCAGGTCACATTAGGGGGACAAAAAAATTCCTCTTTTCTGTGGCACAAAACGACAGGCATTCTTTTGTATACTAACAAAAGCCATATAAAAGAGTACCATCAAATATAATAGTGCCTAACTCTACCAACACTTGTGTTACAATAAGATGTGTGTGTTTTATCAGGGAAGAAAATTATTATCAAAGTTTCCTACAAGTGTAAATGAGAGAAACCAAAACTTTTCCTAGTGAGTGAGTTGGGTGGGGGAAGAAATAAGCTTTTATTGAGCTTTTTTCTTATTCCTGGTGCTCCTCATGTATGATATGTACATTAACACAGCTAGTCCTCAGAACAATCAAGAATGTAGGAAACTGAGGCAAAAAGAGTTTAAGTAAATTGCTTAGGGACCTGAAACTGTTTGAATCTGGATTTGAATCTAGAACTTTCTGACTCCAAAGCCACATTCCATCCTCTACCCACATCCTCCTTTAGCCCCTCCTTCTCAACAGCCTCGTGTTTGGGTAGAACTCAGCCACAGCACCACACATGAGCCACGTGCGGGAGGAGGCGGCAGATGTGTCTGCTGGCATTTGAGTTCCTCCACGTCTGGCTCTTGTCTTTTCCATCTGAGTTCCCTGTAGACATCTGCCCAGGCATCCAGAAAATGTTGTTTGAAGCCA
>NW_005368456.1:1585061-1613146 GCF_000412655.1 Myotis brandtii | reverse complement strand
GGTGGGACAAGGACACCACTCCAAGTTTACATGCAGTCATGAACTAGGGGGCAGGTGAGACTAATCCTAATTCTTGACTTCTCACTTCTCCATTCTAAAGCAAATCCTCCTCCCCTTCCTTCCTGTCTCCTTTTCCTTCCTTTTCTGTCACTATAGATGAGTGTCTTAAAATTGTGGTCTTTACAAGTCTTGCATTGAAGTCACGTGGGTAGGGGGAGAGGAGGTAGTGGCTGAAACTTTGTAATTTTGCAAAGCTTACTAGGTTATTTATATGGAATACATTATGTTAGAACCACCAGGATATATTCTAGAATATTAAAACTAGTTCAAACTCTCTATTTTACAATTAAGGAGGAGGATTCTGTCCATGGTCATAGGGTGGGTTAGGACCAGAGACAAGGCAAGAACTCTGGGTCCCAAGGGTCATGCAGAACTTCCCCTGCTTCTTCACACACATCCACTGTGTTGACCCCACAGTCCTAAAGCGTAAGATGTCCCAGAAGACTTAGTGGGTATGGCTGACGGCCACATGGACTGGCAAGGTCACTCGGCTCTGGGCACTGGGGCCAAAATAGTTTCCTGAATTAGCTATTTGAAACAGAGCTAGTTTCAAACCTGGAGACATGCTATTCCTGTAGCAAATTGGCAATCTGTCTGCAGGGAGAGGTAAAATCCGTATTTAGAAAGTAAAGACCCACAAAAAGTTTCTTTTGGAATCCTATTGTCTTATTGCTAAAAGATACATACTTCTTTTGTCCAACCCTCATGTGTCTGCTGACCTCCTGCCCCCTTTCTCTTAAGGTGCACCTGCCAAGTGGTCCCCCTGTGTGGTCTCTGCTGGAATCCCACCCGTGCTGGGGAGTTCGTGGTCTTTATAATAAGCAGATTTTGTTTTCTTACTTTTACAAATGGGAATCTCGTTACTCCATGAGCCGTCCTTCAGGCACTCGATCTGGAATGTGTCCATCTCCACATTATCCTAGGAAGAAACATGACGAAAATGTTGGGAGAAGGAAAACAGGTGGGGGTTGGTGGTGTTTTTTCAGCACAAGCAGCTCAAACTACAAATCTGGGTGTCCTAACCTGAGGTTTTCCAACCATAAGCCTCCAAGGGCAAGCTTGAAGATGAGGAAAAGATAGATGCTGAATTCATATTCCCCATTCCTGCCCTGGAGAGAGTCCTAGCGGTACCTATCTGCCACCTCTAAAATGGATGTGAGAAGGGGTTTGGGCAACTGCTTCTGAAGGGAAATCTATACTCTTGACTCCTTTTTCAGAGAAGTGGCTCTCAAACCTGAGAAAGCATCAGCATCCTGAAGGCACTTGCACAGATTGCTGGGCTCTGCCCCTAGAGATTCTGATTCAGTGTCTCTGACCTGGGGACCAAACCTTTGCATTTTTAACAAGTGAGTTGATGCTGCAGTGGGGACCCCACTTCGAGAACCATTCCTTCAGAGCACTGGTCTACTAGCTTGGCTCACATCAAACTCACCTGGGCAACATAACAGAAAACCAATCACTGGGCACCGCCTATTCTGCTTTCATTAAGCTCAGGTGGGCCTAGGAGGGGACTTGTTTTTTTAAGTTAAGCAGGTGATTCCTAGGAGAATCACAGTTTCAGAGGGTGGGTGAGTACCTACCTGCCACCTCTAAAATCCCTGCTTTCCATCCCCATTTACCCCAATAAGCCTCAAATTTGTTAAGATTGTTTGTCCTAATTGTAGGGATGAGTAAAGCTAGATTTTTTGAAATTCAAACCAGCCTACACTCTGGTAAAAGACTTGTGTGCCACTTCCAGAAGTGAGAGTCTGGGACACATGCTTTAAATTTTCAGAAGACTGGGATTTCTGGAGTGTTTTGGAGATTTATGGGGAATCTAGAAAAACTATGATGGGACCATCACAAGCTCTGGAAGCCCATCTATTCGGGGAGGCTCTTGAGAGAATTTCTCTCGCCTGGTGGCTCCCACTCCCCAGGCAGGATCTTGTACCTTCAGCACTTTGTAGCCTGTGTCACAGCTGACCAGCACCTGGTCTTTGAAGAAATACTTGGCTTGCAAGGGCTCAATTTTCCCTTGGGCAGGAGGTTGTAGCCCTGGACACTCCTTCCCTGGTGAAGCAATGGAAAAATAGCAGGTGAGAAAACAAAGAAAAGTATGGCATCTGGAGGCCAATCCCTAGACTGCCAGGCATAATGGAGGTGGAGAAGACACAAGACTGGGTGTTAGGGGCCTGGACCTAATAAACCTGAAGAAGACTTACTAGAACCTGAGCAGGTCCTTGGACCTCTCTTTCCTCATTTGTAAAATGAGGTGCTTGGCCAGTGATTTAATCAAAACTCAGGATTGGATAGCATATTAAGTGCCATTGAGTGCAAGCCTGGTCTGATGCTTTTTTCTTTTTAATAACATTTTCCATAGTAGACATTAAACATCTATTTGCATTTCTACAGTGACAGGGAGCTCCATACCTCCCAAACCTTCACCTTTCATACTGAATTCATCTGATTAAAGAAATAGTAGTTTCATATGCAATTGAAATTTATACCATTCTAATATTTACTCATCAGGTGTAGTTTGACCTCTTGGGGAACTTAGGATGACACCAATGGCTCTTTCTTTCCAAGACCATGCCTCAAAGTGTTGGTCTGTGATCATATGCCTCTGACCCCTCTTTTCAAAAGACTAAATCAGACAGGATTCCCAGGCCTGGGGCTATCCCAGAAAATTTTTCCTGGACAAACTCTCTTTTGTTAACATTTGCTTCACTTTTCTCCACAGAACTGGGCACTAAATTTGATAGTGCAGGCCAGGCCAGGATATTGGAGTCTATGAATTGAATTAGTCATGCCCATCTGTGGTCTTGTCGCTGATGTCCACCCTCTTCTTTTCCAAGTTATTGCATACACCTTGGGTCAAACGGCTCTATCAATATTTGGGCCAGGACTGGCTGCCTTGGGGTATCAGGGAATGAAACCCATGGGCTTTGCCAGTCCAGGGGGAACATAAAGAGCCAAACTGCTGTAATGGAACATTTTGAGCTACAGGCCCACAACAAAATTCCAGCCTCAGACTTGGAGAGGGATGGAGCTGGAAGGGTCCTCTCCAGGCCCAATGAATCACAGTGTGTGTGTCTGGGGGTGTGGTTCAAAAACCAAGTTCTGTTTTTTTAATCTCCCCATATGATTCTGAAGTACAGCAAGTTCGAACGCACCATGAATACCCCATTTTATAGAAGAGAAACTGAGTCAGAAGAGAAAATGTGCCTTTTGGAACTCAGTGGCAGAGCTGGTAATCCCACCACAATCCCAGGGTGGAGCCTCCTCATCCCTCAGCCACTGCTCCATGAGGGCTGAGCGCAATGACCAAGTTACCTGTTGCCTTGTACGAGAGCTTCCAGCCCCGGTTCTCGCCTGAATTGTCACTGCGGAACCGGATTGAGACATTGTGGGTCTGGGTATTGATGGGTTCTGGGGATTTCTCTCCACAGAAGGGTCCCAAGACTTTTGGGCCAGCTATAATCTGTGAGGGACAAGACAAAGAAAAAGGAGGTTCACATCAGAATAGCAGTGGCTGCTGCAGGGGCCACCTCTACACTGTACCTGGGGTTTTCTGGAAGCCTTCATGTGAAACCTATTATTCACTCACATTTCTAGTGGGTGTTACCATTCACCAGATAGCTCCATCTCCAGTCCCACAATTTACAATTTATAATAGTCCTGACAGTGGACTAGGCATGTTAATAATCCTCTGCTCAAAGATGAACATATTATGCCTCAGAGAGGGACAGGCTTTGGCCTGTGCAAAGCATAGAAAAGGCCCTCAAAAACTTGCAGTCTAGTTGGGGGAGGATAATAAATATGTGCTTTTTATTTCTAACTTATGTAGTAAAATCTATGTAACCTATAGAATTCATCATTAATATGATAGATAATAACTCTAAATAGGTGGCCAGGGAAGGCCTCCTTGAGTAGGCAATACTGGATTTGAGACATATAGGATGAATAGGAGCTTTTCATTGGAGGAAGAGGGTAGAATACTTTCTAGGTAGAGAATACAGCATATGTGAAGGTCAAGGCCAACAGAGGGAGTACCATGGTATGAAGTTGAAAAGGCACAAGGGCCACATTGTGCTGAGGAATTTATGTTTACTTCCAAGTGCAACCGTGATCTAATCCGACTTTTATAAAGATCAGCCTGGATGCTATGGGAGAACAGGCTGTGTAGGGCAAGGGTAGAAGCCTTGCAGTTGAGCAGGCGATAATTAGGCGTAGATTAGGATAGGGGGATGGGATGGAGGAAAGGGAATAGGTACTATTCACTGACCCAGATTTTCCAACTTCCAGTCCTGGGTCTTTCCTATGCATTTAACTCTTTTCCTTCCATCTCTGAGGATGAGAATTCCTTAAGCCTCATTTAGTTACCAGGATCTACAATCCTGGGTGATATCTTCATCTTGTCACCCTTACTGTGGAGAGGTGGGAAAAGTAAAGCCCCAAGTGATTAAGCACCCAGATAAGGCTCATGGCAGAGCTCCTGGAAACTATGTGTGGTAGGCAGAATTCTAAGGTGGTCCTCATGACCTTCACTCCAGGTGTTACTTCATGATGATGTTATGCTACATGGCAAAAGGGATTTTGTAGGTGGCCAAGTGGCTAGTTTTGGATCAGGGAAGATCCCTAGACTGGATCTGATTAAGCTGGTAGATGTTATTTTAAATAGTTATCTTTTGGAAGATAGCTGTTTGGCCCCCTATCCTGGGAGAAGGTAGAGGGCAAGATTATCCATTTTCCCAATTCAGCAAGATTTTCCAGCATCGCCAGAGCAAAGGTCCATTGCAGGCTTACCTTGATATAGTCATAGGGGCAAGGCACCTCTGGATGGTCCTCAATGTCGAAAATGTCTTCAAACTGCAAGCTGATCATGAAACCTTCCTCCAGTCTGATCGCATAGAAGCATTCGGAGCTCTTAGGGTAAGGATTGGGGAAGTCAGGGCTGGTGATCACGCCAGTCCTCTGCGTGAAGAGGTTGTCACTGCACTCCACTATGGGAAACATACCAGAGCAAAGTGACCCACCACACATGGGCCACAGAAACTCCTTTCTTAACTGTTACTGTATGGTTTCACAGTGGTCCCGAGAGGCTAGCAGGAAAGGAATACTTATCCCCCTATCACAAATGGGGAAACTGAATTTCAATGAGGGGGAAATGATTTATTCAAGTCACAC
This sequence comes from Myotis brandtii, assembly GCF_000412655.1. Classification (NCBI taxonomy): domain Eukaryota; kingdom Metazoa; phylum Chordata; class Mammalia; order Chiroptera; family Vespertilionidae; genus Myotis; species Myotis brandtii. Next base: position 1,607,920 of record NW_005368456.1, on the reverse strand, counting down.
ACTAGTAATTTGCAGGGTCAAGACTCAAAGGCAGTGAGTGTTATAAGCCTTCTCATCAGATTTTGTAGCATTGGGGGGAAGGAGGGAAGGATAGGGTTTAAGATGGAAAGGTTCTGAGATGGAATGGTTGAGGTGGTAGTGTCTAGACTGCTTTTGTCCTGCTCTCCCCTCAGCCCAGACTCCATTAGGTCTCTGCTCAAAGCCTGTTTTGATCCCTCATACACCCCCTCACTTTAGCCCTTGGCTTTGCTTTGTTTCCCTTTATGCTCCTGACCACTACTTGCCACTATGTGATAGATTTGTTTGTGGATTCTCTTGCCCCCACTAGACTGTAAGTCCCCTGATCTCAGGGATTCTTTGTCCCCACTTCATCTGCTGCACCAAGGACATAGCACCTGGCCGTGGCTTAGCTCTGCTGAGGTCCTTTTATTTGCTATTGGACCTTTGTCCTTGAGTTGACCTATACTAGAAGTTGGATGTCAACTCTTTCTAAGCATTAGCTCATCCTGCTCACTTGCAAAAGAGTAAACTGTGTCCCAGAAAAGGGGGCACAACTAACTTGAAAGTCTACAACTCAGAGCTGTAGAACAAGGTTTAGGTCAAGGTTACTTGAATTTCCATCTGTTTTCATTTTCTGTATCACACATTCTCATGGTAATGATATTGCCCCAAAAGGGGTTAAAATTAGTTCTTGGTAGGGGGAACTCTTACCCTTTTTATAGTTAGGCATACAGTACATAAGTAATATATACAGTGTATCTGTGATATTAAAATTTCATGGGTAGGGACAGATATTAAGAAGATTAGGAAGATAATGTTTTAAAAAGTTCCTGGCACAGGTAAAAGTGAAAAAGAGATCAAGAAATCTTGCTCATTCTTAGCCTCCACTGAACTCAGTATATACTAGATACTCAATAAAAACTTACTGAATGGAAACCATAGAAAATATAACCCTCAAGATGAAACTCCTGTATGTGCCCTTTCTCTACTGATGAGTCATATAGGGATTTTATTCAGAAGCAAGTAGAAGCTTTTGAAGGAGAAAGAAAAAGAATTCTCACTTCCAGCCTTGTCCTCCAATGATCTCTCACTCAGCTTCCAAAGGATTTTTCTAAAATACAGCTCCTTACCCTGTAGTCATACTAATCTATTGGTATTTCCCCAAACATTCCAAATTCTATTGGGCTTAGGCAGGTTTGCGGAAGCTGTTCTCTCTGCCTGGAATGCTTTCCTTTTCCTTATTCTTTTATGTCTGTCAGGGCCACCATTTCTGGGACGTGTTTGCCCATACCCCAGGCAGACTCAGGTCTCATCGTGCTGTGGCCGCACTACTTGTACAGCATTTACTACTTTTCACCATTTGCTTTGTGGCTGTTTCCCATTAGCTAGATGGTCCTCATGGAAAGTAGCTGACCCTTCTGCTTGTCCACCTCTGCCCAGCCCAGAGACTATGGCAGAATAGGCATGCTGATGAAAGATTAAAACAGAGAGAGCAAGAATGAGATGTTTTCTTGCTCTCTGTCTTTGCCTCTCTCCTCCCTCTTCTTTCCTTTGGACCAAGGTTCTCTTTATCACAGAGGAACTTAGGGGCTATAGAAGAGAACAAAAGGAACTTCTGGGGGAAGCCTAGTTCATGGCTCAGAGAGAGGGGACTGGGAAAGCTTTTTTTCTTGAGCAGACCAATTACCCACAGAAGGAAAGGAGATAGGGAGAAAAGGGCAGAGATTCCTGCTGCCCAGGAAGAAAGATGTTCTACAGGCTAGGGCTGCTGGGCATTTCAACAGCATCAAACACTGGTACCTAGAAGCACAGATCTCTGACTTCATTTTTAATTGTTCCTACTGTCCTTCTTCTAAGCCTCCCTCATCTAATTGGAAAATGTGGCACACAATGGTGATGAATAGGATCATCCCTAGACCCTACCTCTGCAGGTCCTGTTGTCCGTGTGGAGGATGTAACCAAAGCGGCAGGAGCAGTAGTAGCCACCGATGTAGTTATGGCAGTAATGGTCGCAGGACAGCTCCTCATCCTCCCGCTCTGTGCACTCATCCACATCTGTGGGGGAAGGCATAGCCTCTCAGTCAGTCAGTCCATATGGGATGATGAAGAAAACAGCTAGCATTTCTAGAGCACTTAGTGTAGGCCATTCACTATGCTGTGAGATACTTGCATTTTGTCATTTAATCCTCACATGAAGCCCAGAAGTAGCCAATGTTTCTGTTTACAGGAGGAAACTGGAACTCAGAAAGGTAAGAGGCTTACCCAAGATTACAGAGAGCCAGGTTCAAACCCAAGCAACCTGACTTGTGGTGGTGCCACTATCTTCTAACAATTGAGATAATAGCAAGCAGGACTGTTACTATTCTTATTCAACAGATGATAAGACTGAGAGACTTAGAGGCATTAAGTAACTGACTCCAAGTCACACAGATAGTAAGTGGTGGGGACGGCATTCAAATCCAGATGGGCTGGTTCCAGAGCATAGGCTCTTAACTTCTACTCCATTCTGCCTGTCTCTATGTTGCTTATAGGGACCAAACCCTGTCCTAAGCACCGGAAATATAAAGATAAAAAAGATGTATGTTCTCAATCCAATTTAAAAATTTGGCTCAGCCAGCATGGCTCAGTGGTTGACCATGGACTAATGAACTAGAAGTTCACAATTCGAGTCCCAGTTAGGGTACACGTCTGGGTTGTGGGCTCAATCCCCAGTGTGGGACATGCAGGAGGCAGCTGATCAATGATTCTCTGTCATCATTTGATGTTTCTATCTCTCTCCCCCTCTCCCTCCCTCTCTGAAATCAATAACAATGTTTTTAAAAAATTTGAACATACATTTCCCCCAAAAGAGTATATAAATGGCCAATAAGCATGTGTAAAGATGCTCCAAGTCACCAGTCAGCGGATGGATAGATACGTGATAGAGCAAATGATGCAGTAAGACATTCATGGGAGAATCTGTGTGGTGAGTATACAGGTGTTCATTGTAAAGAAGAGAATATGAGGCACTTTTAATCTTTAGTGAGGAACAGAGACCTGGGGATGAGCCACCCACTTCTCACTTACCCACAGCCATGTAGTGGGCATCGAAGCCTGTGAATCGCTCCTCATCAGAGAAATCTGACTGGAAAGTGATGGACATGAAGGAACCAGGGGAGATGACCATTTCCTGGCCAGGGGTATGCTCAGTGTCTGTGTTCTCACTGCCACAGAAGATTGCCAGCATCTGGTCTTCAGTTTCTACCTTTGAGGTCAAAGAGAAAGGGAACAAATGAGCAGCTTCACAAATTAGCTTCTTCAGTAGAAAAGAGGGAGGGGCTTCCCTTGAGGTAGACCAAGCAGCCTGGGAAATCCAAAGGATAGGGATTAGGGATTATGGGATTTAAGGAAAGACACATTACAGTTTAAGTAAAAGTGGCCATCCAATCACTGTTTCATTCATTTTGTTTAGATCTATCAGAAGTAGCTTGACCTTTTTTATTCCTGTTGACAACCAAATGGCTTCTTTGTTGAAAATAACTCAATGTTAAAATTAACAAAGAGATCACCTCACAGATGGATTTTATATGCAACAGAAATTTAGCACATTTCCAAAGAAAAGAAACTTTATATAAATATAAGTCATTCATTGAGCATTCAGTGTGTGCTGACACCGGGCAAAATAGGTGATGGGGATGATGAGAGAAGAAGAAGACATAGAGCTGTGCATGTTAAGACTGATGAAAACACACAGAGCTCTTATGCAGTGTGACAGGTGGTTTAATGGAAACAAGCACTGGGGATGCACTCAGAAGGAGGTGAAATATCCCCATTAGAATGTAAGCTGCAGGACAACAAGACTTTGTTTTCTTTATAGATGTGTCCTCAGCACATGAAACAGTACCTGGCACATAGCAGTTATTTGTTATCAAGAACTCAAAGAACAAGGCCCATTTTGAGAACAATGAGAAGCCAGGTAATCTGTGGAGATTGTAGGCGACACACTTAGAAAGATGGGTGATTATTTTTATTTAATCAGAGTATGGTTGACCTTGAATGCCTTAATAATGAGTCTTAATTTTGTGAATAAAGGGAAGACATTGAAAACATTTGAACAGGAAAGACATGTCATCAGAACTACATTTAATAGGTAGTCTTAATAATACCAAAACTACTGGGATCATCCAGAAATAGTATATTTTTTAGTATGTCTGTACTAAGACTCAGATGTAAAAATTGCCTATTTGCTAAAAGAATTCATTACATTGGAAGAGCCAGAGACCCAAGCAGAGATCTCAAACTGGTTGCCTAACAGTGATTGTGTGTGTTGATTTGGGAAGCACTGTATAGCAGCTATTTGATATTATTTATTTGACCACAAATGCTTGGCCTACCTATCACTCTATTGTTTACACCTTTCCCAATTCTTGTAAGCCTGTTATTTGTACTTGCAACTTCTAGTCAAGATGCAGAAAAAAATCTCTCACCAAGAATAATTTCTGCTGCCTTTAAAGTCATTAAAGGAAAGTTCTCAAAGGCTGCCTATCTCTAGTAGATTCTAATGAATTCATTGTTTTGTTCATTTAGTTTAGTATGCCAGAGTATCTTGACATTTGACACTTCTGTTTTGAAACTAATGATTTATTTATTTAAAATAAGTGGGAGTTTTAAAGAAAAACAATTTGCCCTGGCAACAAAACACAAGGACAATTAATCGCTAACTTTGGGAATTGAAGTGTAAACAGAAGATGAGATCATGGCTTTGCTATTTATTTCTTTTCTCTGCAGATACTAGCCAAACTTCACCAGACTTATCACTGTAGAATGTGCCTATATGCATGCAGCTGAAATGTCACTTCCTTGAACATCACAGCTGGTTTGTTATTTTCATTATCTGAGTTTTAAAGATAGCTGAAGTTTTACTTAATTATAATTAAAAAAAGTAATACATTTCTTTGGTATAATACTTTTTAAAGTGCTTTATACAAAACCTTTCTTTCTTAGGTGAAACATGCCAACCCTTTGTTGGGACTCAGGGATTGTTATGAACATCAGCCATCTTGGGGATATTGTGTTGTGCAATGTTGCTTACCCTACACGGATCATCCCCAGACTATAATGCCTTTGTAATTCTTATGTCTTCTTTATGTACTGTTTTATTTCCTGTATCTTTATGAGTTTATTAGCTGAAATGTTGTAAAATAGAAACAAGTTAAATTGCTCTTCTTAGAACTTAATAAAAATAAGACTAAATAGGTTTGGAGTGAGGGCCTGGGAAAGGGCTTCTGCTATGAGTGAGTAACTACATGAGCTGGAGTGCCCTGTCTTGGTAGCCACTGCTTTGGAGTAATGGAAGGTATAGTTAGAGGTCCTGACCCCTATTCCTGGTCTACAATAAACTGTTATATGGTCACCTCCTTGTTAGTTCTCGGTTATCCACCTAATAAAACAGGGGTTTGAAATAGTTGAGTTCTATGTTCCCTTCTAATTTTGATATACTAGTATTCTACCAAATTATAATATCCATACATACAGATTCATTCATACATACTAGGAAATGGGAGCAGGAGTTTCAACACACACATTGCTTCCTGCTAAAGAATCTGATGGACTTGTTTGTGGTCTGTAATAACATAATACAAAAACAATTATGAATAGTGATGTCTTGAGCAGTAACACTTCCAGACACAGCAGTCTCCTTCCTGTAATTTGGTACCCCAGGGTCTTTGGGGTCTGTAATGCCTGTAGCATAGACACTTCTAAGTGAAACCAATCAGAGATAATTTGTAAGGAAGAGACCTAATAAAGTTCTGTGATAAATAACTTACCTCCTCATATATTCCAGGCTTAGGGACCTTTTTATGATGGCAGATTAAGTGATCACCTGCAGAGCCACACTATTTTAGAGAACAGGTAAGAATGCCCCAGCTGAGACCCATGGGAAAATCTGAACCATATACACCTTTGGAAGCAGGAAAGAAAGGCCTTGGGACTCTGGGAATTTAGCCTGCAGCTCAGAATAGAATCCTGGAATATCAGAGGTGGAGGGAGGGACCTTTCACAGCTATTTCAATTGCCCTCCTTCTAGAGCAGCAGTTCTCAACCTGTGGGCCATGACCCCTTTGGGGGTTGAACGACCCTTTTCAGGGGTCGCCTAAATACATCCTGCATATCAGATATTTACATTACAATTCATAAGAGTAGCAAAATTACAGTTATGAAGTAGCAACGAAAATAATTTTATGGTTGGGGGGCGGGGGATCACCACAACATGAGGAACTGTATTAAAGGGTCGCAACATTAGGAAGGTTGAGAACCACTGTTCTAGAGGAAACTGAGATCTAGAGAGGGGAAGTGACTTGCTTAAGAGTAAAGAGATAATCACAAGCATTTTCTGATATCAATTTTGCTTTTGGAACTTTTCTGACCCTGGAGAAAGAAACCCAACAACCCAGAGCGCCCGTGACAAAAGACATAGACACTTTGACAAACAACTTTTCCGGTTCAAGGGCCTCTTGAAATCCTATCCTGGGTGCATGAACTATCTCCCAGAGAGGATGTGGCTCAGTGAAAGTTCCAGTTATAACCTAAACAGAGGGGGTCACTGGCCCTGGTTAAGATTTGAAGCTGCTGCTATGAATTGTAATATTCTATAAAAATCATTTATTTCTGAGTACAGGTTGAGCCCTGGCTCTTGTTTGGACTGTCCCATTTTAGGGCCATCATATTAACAAGATGGAGGGAAATGCCTTATTGAATGATGACACAAAATTCATGATAATAGAGAACCAAGAATTATCTGGTTGGGGATCACAGACTCTTCATTTTTCTATATCTTATTATGGGCAACCATGTCCTTTCAGGCTATTGTTATTTATGACACCAGCACATGGATGCATGTCCCCAATTTGTTTTCTTTCAACTTAATTCAACAATCATTTATAACCCAAGTGCTGTATGGACTGTAATGTGGAGAATGCCAAAAATTACTTATTTGTTGCATGAGCTTCATATGAAAGTCCCCTGCTTCTGGGAATGTGAATTTTAGTAGGAGAATAAGTACTCAAATGTATATGTTTTAGGACATTGTCAGGCTATAATTATTGGAGTGAGAGAGAGGAAGTGATGGGGGGGTTAAAAAATGGAAAAAAATAGCATCCAGCTGAGGGGAATCAGAAAACATTTAGGAAGAAGAAAATATTCTTTGAGCTGGGGACTGAAAGGTGAGCAGCTAGAGAGTGGGGGGTAGTAAGGAGAGCATCCAGGCAGAGGGGAATTGAACTTCCTGTCTTTCACTGCAGTAACTATAGCCTGACAATGCCCTAACACATACACATTTGAGAACTTAACTTATTCTGCTACTAAATTTCACATTCCCAGAAGCAGGGGACTTGCATATGAAGCTCATGCAACAAATAAATATATTTTGGCATTCTCCACATTACAGTCCAGACAGAACTTGGAGTATTCAGAGTCTCAACCATCCCTCCTTTCTAACCAACACCTGACATAAGAAAGGGGTTCTATTGAGGAAAGAAATCTGGAAAGAGAGATCTAAGGAGGAGAAGCCAGAGTCTGTTTTCTATGAATCTTCTACCTTAGTAGAAACAGTATAAAAACTCCTAGGCAAAACTAGGGCAGGACAGCAGAAACTTTGGCCAAATTTCTGTGGAATGACAGATACAGCTGCTTTCCACATGCCCATAAAGTTATCAGAGTTTATAGACAGCTACCCATTGGTTCCTTGGAGCAGTAGATGGAGAAGGTAGCGTGGGAGCAATTGTTCTCATTTTATAGATGAGAAACCTGAAACCCAGATGACCCAAATGAATCAGACAAGGTCATTATTTAGCAAGTGGTGGCTCTGGTCCACAATCGCAGCATTCTGATTCCATAGCCAATGGCACTCCTATGAGGCATGAGACCAACCAACAAGGGCTGTCCTACAGACTCAATGGCTCAAGGCTTTGCTTGTCATTGCTCAAAAGCTACACCCTCTGAATTTTTCTCTGGGCCCTTAAAGAGCTTTACAGAGATAATTTAGGCAGACATTTAGAGTGTGCTGGATTGTCCTCTTGTCAATTAGTTGATCTTGGAACTACATTTCCCAGGGTCTCCTTCCCTGTATAGTTCCAGGGTAGTGGCCAAAAGAGGAACTTCTGTGAGTTTAGCACACAACAGTTTTTTACTCTCTGAAGGTTGTTTGTGATCAGATATAGAAGTGAACAGATATAGATGTACCCAATAGGTTATAACTGGTCCTCACTCTCTTCAGTCTGCACCCAGCTATTCTTTTTAACTACTGGTTCTGATGACCAGCAAGCCTACCACCAGATGCTTGTAGGTGGACTGACAGGGGTGGTAGCTGCTCAGAGCCAACAGCTCCTCATAGACTCTCCCATGGGCTCCCCCTTCACAGTCCCATGTTGATTCCTTAGCTGGGCTTGCTTAATTCTTGGATTCCTCTGCAAATGCCATCATTTCCACACATTCCAGGGTTTCAGGAGAACTGATTAGTGACCTTTCTGTGGTCCTCCAATTCTGTCTATGAGAAGCTGGGACCATCACTTTCCTAGTTGTTTTCTATAATTACATGAGTTCTAATGCCCATAAATAGTCGTTATCTCACAATACTCACAGAAGCTCTGCTTTTCTGACTGCACTCTGGCAGATACTATTATTGTCAGGAGTAGGATGCCGCAGTAACCAAAACTAGAACATGTGGCTTTAGTTTGGCTACCAGTGAGGAAACTACTTCAGGAGGCTTGACAAATGGTGACCTGAGTCACATAGTGGTGAAACAAGTGGCAAAATTTGCCTATGGCAATTAGAAGGTAGAAAAATATATAGTAATAAACTTGTGGATCTGGCTGAGGAGATCTTATGTAGAATGTTGCAAGTGTCAGTATGTGCTTCCAGCTGTATATGGCAAGGTACTTCAGGAAGAAGTAAGTCTTTGGTGTACAAGCAGAAATTAAAGGAAATACAGAGGGTCCAGGGCTAGCTGGGTTGGAAAATAAGACTATTTCTCATCTCTAGTCTCTGTACTAGCAAAATATTTTAAAAGCAAAAATGGTCTCAGGATAAAAATAATTACAAAGTTCTGGCTGTAAGACCCTTCATTTAAATGTAGAAGACTTAAGGAAGTGCCTAATGTTCCCTATTAGCTAGATCAAAGGACACTGAGGAATCTTAAGAACATTGTTCCATAGTACCTTAACATGCTTTTCAAAGAAGAGAGAGAGAGAGAGAGAGAGAGAGAGAGAGAGAGAGAGAGAGAGAGAGCTATTTTGAAAAGAACTGTGGGTGGTGTTGTTTTGGTCTAGAGTGGAATATATTTAAATATATGAAACACCAAAATTTTTTTAAAGAGAGATGTACCAACCAGCTTGGACTAGAAATGACTGAGACAATTCAAAATAAAAAGAGGACTCTAGACCCCAAGTTTCAACGCACAGGAAATAGGTGGAAAGGACTATTCAGCTACAAAATGTGCCATTTCTTATGGAAAAGGAAGAATGTCTCAGAGGGTGAAGCTGAGAAGCCAGAGGGCACAGCCAAGAGCCACAGAGAGCAGTGGACTGGGGACCCACTCTCAGGGAGCAGCACCGGGCTCTTATCCAGAACTGGTCCCTGGAGTCGGCAGCATGTGCTTGGCTGGATTTCAGATTACTATGGAGCAGTGACTGTGATATGCCTCCCATCCCTCCCGTTTTTCAGTGGGAATTCTTTGTGGTTATCCTGTGCTTGTTTCACCAAGACAAGAAGATATTTGGTTGGTGTAAGTGGATGGACGAGGAGAGACAAAAGAATTCCTTGGTGTGGAGTTCATGAAGACTTTGGGGGCTGGGAGCGGAGATAGATAGAGAGCGATTGAATGGGAGAGCGATTGAATGTTTAAGAATGTTTGAGTTAAGAACATATCTGCCTTGTTTGTTTGTTTCTCAAGAGAATGAGTTGATTGTGCCTTAATTTCAAATTTTTAAGTTTTTTGGATGTAACTCCTGATTGAGACTGAATCATGTGGGACCTCATCTTTATGAGTTCACCAGTTATTAGATGTTTGGGAAATTACTTCAACTTTGTGTTATAACTTGAATTGTATTCCCCAAAAAGGTATGTTCAAGTCCTAACCCTTGGTCTTGACTTGATCTTATGTGGAAATAGGTCTTTGCCCATGTAATTAAAATGACATCATACTGGATTAGGTTGGACCCTAATCCAATAACTGGTGTCCTTATAAGAAGAAGGAAACTTGAACACAGAGACTCATAGAGAGGGAAATAGTATAAAGACAGAGGCAGAGACTGGAGATACTCTGCCATACCCAGGGAATGTCAAGGAGTACCGAAGCTAGAAGGGGCAAGGATGATTCTTCCCTGGAGCCTTCGGAGGAAGCACAGCCCTGCCAACATCTTGATTTCAGACTTCTAGCCTCCAGAACGATGAGAGAATAAACTTCTATTGTGACAAGCCACCTCATTTATGGTAGTTTGTTACACCAGCCCTAGGAAACGAATACACTCTGAATACAGGTTTTCTAATCTGTAAAATAGTGAAAATGAGAGTATTTATATCACAGGAATGTTATAAACATAACATGAGTTAATATATGTAAAGCATTTAGAAGAGTGCCTGAAATACAGTCAGCACTCAATAAATCAGTGAGAAGAACAGGACCACTGAGATCCAGCTCACTGAAATGACACCTTTCAGACTCCCAGTTAAGTGGGGTATGGGTGATTTCACTCGGTTGAAGAATTAAGAGACTGGAACTGCCCCTGGATATGTTTTTGTTCTCAGGTTCCACTTCATTCCTAATCTCCCTGAAGCCATAGCACAGACTTCCCTTCTTATGAGGTCTCTAAGTCCAGGCTGCTAGAGCAGAAAGGGAACCTAGAGATCCCTCACAGCCCAACATTACCCTTGTCTTATGAGAGAGGACCAGAATGAGGGATCTCTAAAAGCTTCCATACTCAGGAGAACAGTATTAAGTCTAGAATTTCGTCACTGTCCTGTGTTTCAAAGAATTTTGCCAGATATGTGAATTTAGGCCAACGATTCAGTGACAGCCCTGGGACCAGGACTCCTGACTCACAGGTGAGTGCTCTGTACTTCTGACTCCTGAGGTCACCCCTACTGCAAGCCCATCACATCAGGGACTGCACCAAGAGTTACCAGCCTGATTTTGCTACTTTATCCAGTTGTTCAAATTATAGTTAAAGATGATGAAAAGGAGCAAATTAAAGGAGCAGACAGAAAAAAAAAAGATGTGTGTGCATGTGTGAGCGTGTACGTGTGTGTGTGTGTGTGTGTGTGTGTACTGTATTTCAGAAGCTCTTTTTCTTAATAGCTTCCTTTAAAAAAATATAACTTTATTGATTTCAGAAAGAAAATGAGAGAGAGTGAGAGATAGAAACATCAATGATGAGAGAGAATCACTGATACACTGCTTCTTGCAGGCCTCACACTGGGAATTGAGCCCACACCTAGGCGTGTGCCCTTGCTGGGAATTGAACCATGACCTCCTGATTCATAGGTCGATGCTCAACCACTGAGCCACACCGGCTGGGCTGTATTTCAGAAGCTCTTGAAAGCCATATAAGTCAAAATAGCATAGCTTGTGGGTCTAACATTCAAGACAGCCTCATTTGAGAAGGGCTGGAGGTTGGTGCTCCAGTGCTGGCCCAAGTCATGTGGCCATAATAATAATAATATCAACAACAGTAATAGCAGTAGTAATAGTCCCCTTGCTCTGTGTGAAACTTTCCAGTTGGCAGGATACTTTCACCTTGTTTATTTCATTTGCTTGTGATGGCAGTCTTGTGATGGATGCACTTCTGGTAGACACTCATTCTGGGCCCAGAGAGGTGATGTGAGTCCCCAAGGCCACATATCCTGGGAGCAGCAGACCTGAGACAAACTCCAGATGCCCTGTCTTCCGGCCCTGGTTCAGTCATTGGAATCAGAGAACCACAGAATATCAGAGATCAAAGGGCATTAAAGGCTATCGAGTCTATCTCTTTTCTTTCTTAGATGGGGAAACTGAGGCTCAAGGAAGTGAAGCAGCTGGTTCAAAGTCACATGGCCTGCTAATGGCAGAGCCAGGATCAGGGCTCACGTATACTGAGCATCCCAGCTCAGTGTTCTTATTTACTTGTTAGTCAGAGTGAAAACCTGCTAACAGAGCTGGGGGAGCCCCTAACAAGGTATTGTGTCAATGCACCACGTGCTGGCACAGTTAACACTGTGGGGGCCTGAGACACAGCTCCCTTACACTCATAGGTCCTTGGAGTCCAAGCTGCCTCCTGCAGCAAGGACTGCCCATTCTCAGGGAGGGCTCTGGACAGAAAAGGGGATGGTCTCCAAGCAGCATGAGCCTGGGAGAAGAAAAGAGCTGGCTGGGGAGGGGTGGCTGGGAGCCTGGGAAGCAGGCATCCTGCAGGTGGGAAACTGGCAGTGCCCACCAGCTCAATGGGAGTGGATTGGAAGTAGGGGGGATGGGTGGAGGGAGAGTCTGGGAATCCAGGCTGGGAAGGCGGGCCAGGAAGGATTTACACTCTTGTTGGCTCAGATGCCCCACCTGACCCCTTCAGTGACTTCAGGCCCATTCACATGCAAATCCCCAGGGGACTAGGAGGCTGCGCCCAGGGTTGAGGACAGGAAAATTGCTGGAGGACTGACTGCTAAAGACAAAGCCTCGCTGTGTTCTTCCTCAGCTGGGCTGCCTGGCTCAAGGTGCGTCACAGTCTGGACTTGAGTGAAAGTACTGATTAAGTAAGTGCTGAGTGGACAGAGGGGCCTGCCAGGGTCCAGTGTCACCTAGCAGTTCCAGGAATGTGTGAGCTGGTTTTGTCCTCTGCCACTGCCCAGGCCTCTGCCCCACCCTAGCCCAAATGCACCGCCTCAAATTTTCCCATGCAGAGAGCTGAAATAGGAACCAAACAGCCTGGGTTCTGGTCACTGCTCTGCCACTCACTCATGTGCCATTTTAACCTTCCTGGGCAATGGTGTGCGGGAGCCAGCTTGTACCAGCTTATAGGAGCCAACTGCCAACTTTTCAAGGTTTTTTGTGACCCTGTTGTTAAATACAGCCATCATGAAAAATCAAGTTTCATAAACTTACATATAAGTTATATATATCAAAAACAAATTATATAAAAACTCATCACCTACTAACTATTTTAGCATTTTACTATTATCTATGCTCTTGAGATATTATGTCTAGTATATGAGCGGTGAGTAGTGGGCTATTGTGCATCTCTTCTCCCCTCCCAACCCAGATCCAGCTGTGAATCATTTATGAGCACACCACTATGTTCAGGCTGAGTTTTCACAAACATACAAGGTGGACATTAGTTCTGTCCTCTAAGAGTCAAGAGGTCAAATAAAAAAACTGGCGTGAAAGCAGCTTGTCAAGTCTGCCACTGCCTGTCAGCATTTAGCAGGGACCTTATTTCCTAGCCCCCTGATGAGCAGCAGGCTCTCCTTCCCTGTCCCCAGCACCTCTCTCTTCATTTCCCATCCCTGTCCCTCTGCTCCAGCCACACTGCCATCCCTGCTGTTCTTCAAACACACCCAGCCTTTGCACTGGCTGTTCTCCCCAATGGGAATGCTTTTCCCAGAAAGCCACATGGCTAACTTTCTCAGCTTCTTCAAGTCTTTGCTCAGATGTCACCCCTTCAATGAGGACTAACCTGCCCAACATATTTCAATCATAACCTCCACCCTGGTTCACAGGGCCCCTTTTTACCCTGCTCTATTTCATTGCCTATCACCTTATGACTCACTATATAATGTACTTATGGATTATGTTCAATGTTTATTGTCTGTTTCCCCCAGTGCAATGTCAGTACCCTGTGGGCGGGGATTTTTGTCTGTTTTAATTACTGCTATACCCCAAGCTCTGGTAAATAGTAGGCATTCAAGAAATACATTTGTCAAATAAATGGACACGTCCTGTTCCCTAATTTTTCCTTTATGAATGAGCACACCAAAGTAAACTCAACTTCGCTTTTTACTGAGGTGTATCTGAGAGCTGCCTGTGTACACACCAGCACACAGATTTGCACACCAGGTATGCCCATACCTCGGGGCACACTCCCCTCAAACTCCCCCACACTTGAGCACATTCTCTGCCCCAGCACTGTGACCTTCCTTCTGCTTTCCATCACCCATAGCCTGTGCTGTTTGCACTTCCTGCATAAAATTCATGGTTTTTTCCCACACTTTTCTGAAGCTCATTTTCACCTCTGATTCTTCTGAATCAGCTAGAATTGGTGTTTGGGAGCTGGTACCTCTGTAGTGAAAAAATCGCACCAGGGAATACAATTAAAATTCACGAGAGACATTTATCCATTTCTCATTCTCTTTTCTTTCAGGATCCAAGGCCTCCTGTCCACAGAATTAGCAGAGCTACTGCAGTAGCTGGGGTCAGCCACAGTCTGAAGGTTGAGTAAACACAGAGCTCTGCACAGAAATTAGGGGCGGGGGTCAGAGCAGGGCCATAGAGGGACTCATCTCTCAGTTATGCAGCAGGGTGCAGACTGACCAATGAGGCCTGGGGAAGTGGGCGGTAGAGTGGGAGGTGCAGACCATCAGGACTGAAAGGGCTTGCAGAGGCCAGCAAGTCCAATTTTCTCGCTGGACAGATGGGGAAACTGTGGACCAAAGCAGAGAGGTGACTTGCCCAATGTCTCAGCAGAAGTCGGTGATTGATTTCTAGACCAGAGTCCTTTCCTTTATGCTCACCATCAGGAGACATATGCCTTTTTCTGTTCTGCCCCAGGACTGTGCTCACTGCTGGGAAAAACACGGACATGGGCCCTGAACTTATGAGGCTGATAGTCTAGTGGAATGACCTTGAGTTCACCGATAGAACTCGTGTACCACAAACAGATAAATTGAGCATTTCCCAGCTTTTGTAGCTCAGACTCCATTTCCAATTATTTTTTGTAAAATGTTTTTTCTCTCAAAATCAGGATAAAAGAGTTTTGTAACAAAATCTAGACAACACAGGATCCTCAAGGTCCTTTCGTTTTACTAAATTTTACTAAATTACCCTGATAGGCAGTGTTGCCTTAGAAAAAAAATGCATAGCCAGGAAGCATATCAAGGTCCCTACCAGGATAAAGTCTGTTCTGAGAGGAACTGAGTGAAGATAAAAATCATGACTTGGAAGTAAGAAGACCAGGAATTGACTTGGCCTTCTATGGAGTCTTGGACAAATCCATTTCAGTTTTTTTGTGTGCTTAGTTTTCTTTTCTTTAAATTAGGTATATTAATCCCTGCTCTTCCTATTCCATGAGAATAAAGTGAGGCAATAGTTTAGAATTTGCCATAAGTTTGTGTTGCTACAGGTAAACACTCATGAGAAATAGCCTCCTGCACTTGAACAGGTCTTTCAAAGTACCTTTCTATAAATTGCCTGACAAGAGCAAGGTCATGAATAGCCAACTAGTGGCAGAGATGAGAAAACTGGTATTTATTGAGCATCCACTGATACCAGCAGGCATTTTGTTACTCAGACCATTGCCATCATTACCACTGTAATAATATTCATTGAGCTAATCACAGATATCTAGGACATACACCATTAAAGCATTGATCTCATTTGGCATTCCCAGGAAGCCCATGAAATAGGCATTATTATTATTATCCACATTTTACAATAAGAGGTGGAGGCAGAGCCTGATCCCAGTTCTGACTGGTTCTAAAGCCTGATTTTTGAACCCTTGAGCATGACTGCCTTTTGCAGTGTTGATTCCACTTACAGCCATTATCTCATTTAAACCTTCCCACAACCTTTGAGAAAAGTACTGTATCATTATAAACTTGTTTTTCCTTTACTGATTACAAAACCAATGCTTAGAGAGATTGAGAAGCTTAGGGAAATGCACTATTGAACTCCTATTTACCTTACAAGACTTATCTCAAGCATTAACTATTTCCAAAGCCTTTCCTGAACACCCAGAAATGACCACTCCCCAACCTATATACTGCCTTATACCACATGTGTTAATTGCCTAGCTTTACTTTATTAATTATGTACTTATCTCATAAGAATTCCTTGAGGACAGGTACTCATCTTTGTGGACCCTGCTTTTAGTGCAGTGTTGAGTTTATGGAAAGTTTTCAATAAGATTCTTGGACTTCATTCCATAGATGGTGGGGAGACATTGAAAGATTTTGAGATGGCACAATCAAAGCAATGTTTTTCCTTTGGACACATATAGAGGGTGGACTGGATGAGGAGAGACTGACAGCTGGTAGACATTTAGGAGGCTATTGCAATAGGCTAGGTGAGAAGAATAAGAATTGGAACTAAGTGGCTAACAGTGGAAAGAATGGAAGAAAAGCTGAATACATCAAGGATATAGAGTTAACAGAGGAACAGTGGTGTTATATCACATGAGCATTTAACAGATGCCAATTGAGCTATTTGCACTCAATGAGTAAAAGAGAGAAGAGAATAAAAACTGCATGCAGGTTTTTATTGTCTACCTTTCCAATGAAACAGATGTCATGGAGTGAAATTGAAAATAGGATGTGTGCATATGCTGTCCCCTTGGTGGTTCTGGTTTCTAAGTACCTCCTTCAGTAACAACAGCTCCAGGGCTTCTTTCTAAGCACAAGTTGACCACTTCATCTGATGCTCAACCAAAAGAACTGTAATTTGTTGCATTTATGAGAAAAAAGTCCCTTCTGGATATACTGTAAGACAGTGCTCTAATATATTTAAGAGGTCGAGTAAGTTTGACTATGGACAATGTTTGCCTTACAGTGTACTTATATTACATTACACTTAAAAAAAACCCTGAGCATCTGTATATGGAACTCCACTGCCATTTAATTTTTTTAAAAGAAGAAAGAGACTGAAAATCTTGAAATATAAATTTTGGTCCCAGTGTGACCTTGGCCAATAAATTGCCCTTCCCTAGGCTTTTATCATAATGATGATAGAATTGAACTATGATTTTTGAAGTCTTAGCTACATATATATGAGGGTTACATTGGCCTTAGAGACCATCTTGTTCAAGTCCCTATATATCAGTGACCCCGTATAGAAGTAGTCACTTGCCCATGGTTTACCTAGTTAGAAGAGAAAGACCACAAGAATCCAGGCCTACCGACTCTCTGGCCAGCATCTGTGCTCTGACCTCACCTGCAACATTAACCAGCTGTGATTTGTATGCCTCATCTGTGCACTGCAGTAATCCACACATTGCAGACACATTCCAAGGAAGCAGATGCTGTTGTGCAGATGTGCACGCATTTTGAAGACCAAGGACTGCGAGGAATCAGGTCGGAGAGAGGAATTTTCTAAAATGGGGGCATCTGGACTGCAGCCTTGGGGGTCCTGGTCTTCTGTAAGCTACTGATATGCAGTGTCAGCAGTGTGGTCATATCACCCTGATGGATCAGGGTGGGAAGGGTGGTCTGTGGGTTTGGGCTGTGCTGAAAAGGGTTCTTGTGAACTGGAGGGTTCTTTAAACCCACTACAAAGTCTACCAAGGCAATTTAGTCACAGAGTGATAAAGCCTCAAAACAGGGCATATTATATGAGCATTTAACATCTCTGGATAGAAATCATCAAATGGAAATCAGTGATATTTAAAAAAGACAGCAGTGGCATGATATGTTTACAAGTTTTCTTTAAATGACATGTCACTAAGGCATCCCCAGCAGACTGTAGGCTCTTAATGGAGTGCTTATGGGCATGGAACCTTGAGAAGTGGCCATCGTAACATATCATTACTGGTTTCTGGCATTATTCTAACCAGAAAATTAAGGGTTTGGTGGGCTTATCTGGAAAATTCTGGCAAGGAGGATTAGGATTAGAATTCTGGAATTTAAGGGACTTTAGTGAACATCTCATCTCACCTCTTTATGGACCAGATGAAAAAAACAGAATTTTGGAGAGAATGTTGACTTATCCAGGAGTGGTGTGGTATGCTCATACTCATGCAGATGGAAAGCGAAGAGCCTCCCTCTCATTAAGTAGCCAGGAAAGACACATATTCTGGGGTCGAAGGTGGTAGGGCAATTAGAAAAAGTGAATGGGTTTCAACTATATGTAGAAGGCTTTTGGGTTTGGGAGTTCAGAGGCCAGAGTACTAGTCTTGTCCCTGAATTATGAGCTCCAGTCACCTCTTCTGTCCAACAGGAACATAAGCAACAGTCAAATTATAATTCCCGAAAGGTGTGACCTTCAGGGTGACCAAGGAGGATGAGTGAGCAGAGTGAGCTTCAGAGCCACCTTCACTCTGAGCAGCCCCACTTCTGTTTTCTCTATTGGCTGACTAGAAGATTTCTTAGAAGAAAACGTTCATTGGGACATAATATTTGAAAAACAACAAATATTGTGTGGGACTAGATGAGTATGCAGAGGGCCTCAGCAGCCTGATATTCTGTGAGTTCTTGACTCCAGGAGAGGAACTGTGCAAGGCATGTGTGGCCAAGGGCACAGGACCTATCTCCATATGAGCACCAGTTGTCAGCTGACCAGGGCACAGTGTCCTGCAAAGGAAGGCCTGCTCAGGCCTCATGGCTGCTGGAGCCACTGCAGGGAGGCTAATGCTGGTGCTGGTTGGCATTCTAGAAGGGAGTCAGCTGGACAAGCTCAAGTAAAGAAATGCGTCTTGCCCTCTCTGCCCAAGGTGTTAATTCCTTCCTCCAAAGATTTTGGCAAAATGTGTCTGGGGCAGAGCTACAAGAACTGCAGGGCACTTCAGGTAGGCAGCTCAGTTTCTGCATTGTCTCAAGCAGACTGATCTTTGGTTATAAGTCTGATTTTGGAGCAAAGTGAGTATTACAAGATTTTCTTGTCCACTCCCAATCATTTGGAAATTAATGGCAGATACGAGACTAGAACAGGCATTTCCTGAAACCCAGGCAAGAACTTAAGATTATGCTCTCCTTCCAGAAGGTTTAGTTCCATCTCCTTGGGCTTTCAGAAAGGTGTTTCACCTGCCTGGATGGAAATCATTAATCAATTTCCAACATATTCTTCAGCCAGAAAGGTCAAGCTTTGGGTAGAAATGTATTCCAGTGTCCTTAATTCAGTGTCAGAAAGGTCTTCAGATTCTATTGTTGCCCTTGAACAGTACCTTGTCATTTTTTTCCCACTATAAAACGCAGCTGATGTCAGCTCCTTAATCTCCTTTGCCAGGAGACTGAATTTATTTGGGGCAAAGGAATAAGTTAAATCCTCTATTGTGTGTTTGTCATCTTCATAAAGGAGCCCTAACAAGGTCAAACCTGGCATCTGTCTGAATAAGAGGAAAACTTGTGAGAAATGATTGCTCAATGCATATGAACTGAGAGAGAGTCAATTCTAGGGGTAGGGGGGGGGGGATAATGAAAATAAGCTATTGTTGCAGCTAAAGAAAAAAAAATCTGTAAATTTATGGTCGTGAGGCTTCAGCTACCAATAAAATCAAGTGTTCTCACTGAGAAAATTTCTAGATGGTTGACATGTTTGAAAGTAGAGGAAAGAAGCAGTTAGGAAGTTCACATCTAGCCTTGTCTGAATCTATGGAGTGTACTGTCTTATTTAGCCAATGTTTGGTCACCTTCTTTCTGGTGAAGTCCACATATTCAAGACTAACTTGGTTTTATGACCAGTATTTGTTGGGGAATTGGGCTGGGGGATTCTGCTAACCTAATGTCCCTACCCATAATCTATCTTCTCTTAGGGTTTGGTTCTGGCAGAGGCTAGATTATATCCTAAAGGACATAATTGTCCAGTTTGTCAGAAATTTCAATTTAGGATGATGCATGCTGAGGGTCTTGGTGAACAACCCCTGCCTGAGAGGTTGGCTCCACTTGTCAGCCTCTCATTGTCATTACTCTTTTCCATCTTGTGCAGTGGCTATTTTCTGGGCTCATCTTTCTTTGAAAGGGGCCAGATCTTTTGTATCCCTAAATTCTCATAGTCCCTAGCACAAAACATTCAAAGAGGGGCAGCATTCCTTAGAGCAATCGTTTTCAAATGAGGAGATTTTGCCTCTCTGGGGGTATTGGCAAGATCTGGAGACACTTTTGGTGCTCACAACTCAAGAGGGAAGTGCTATTGGCATCTAGTGAGTAGAAGCCAGGGATGTTGTTAAAAATTGTATAATTCTCAAAACAGCTTTCCTCAACAACAAATGATCTGGCTCAAAATGTCAATAGTGTGGAAATTTAGAAACTTTGCCATGGAGTACCAATTTGGAAGCTTTTTAAGTCACAAAACCCTTGTTGCAAGTAATATTTTTTGATGCAGACCCAACATAAATGATAAGCAACATCCAGCAATTAAAATGAGTTTAAGCAGGGTAGGAGTTCACAGCCCCACTTACCAGGCTTCCTCTGGCTATAGTGGCTTTGTAACCCCCTGCAGTATCCTGGGGCTCAGTGGATCACAGCTTGTATAGTCAAAAAAGCATGGGAATGACAGTCACAAGACATGGGTTTAGATCCTTGTTTTGCCACTTTCTAGCTATACAACTTTGGGTGAGTTGCTTTACCTTCTTGAATTTTTTCTTGGCCTGTTAACTGGGATAGTAGTACCTGCCTCATAGGATTGTTTTAAAGGTTGAATAAGATTATAAGTGTAAAAGCACCTTGCAAACTCACTACTTCATTGTTGATCAAACATTTTGGCTAATACAAGGCTAACTCTTGTTGAAATATTGGCTGTGGAGAAATGAGTCTATAATAATCCTAACAATATGCAAAGTCTGCTCTAGAGTTGTTTGATGAGAACCTCTTCCAGGAAGTCAGAGAAAGTTTAGAAAGCAGGTTCTCATCTTTTCAAATCAGACACAACCTTAATAAACTCAATCTCTCAGAAGTACTCCAATCATATTTTTTTTCATTTAAATGAAAGAAAGAAAGAAAGAAAGAAAGAAAGAAAGAAAGAAAGAAAGAAAGAAAGGAAGGAAGAAAGAAAGAAAGAAAGAAAGGAAGGGAGAAAGTTCTCCAACCTTTCTTAGCCTCACTTTTAAAGAACAGCTTCCCATCCATGGTCTTGTTTATGGGCTCTCTCTAAATTCCAGGGAATATTGTGTTGATTATTTCTGCCCCTCATCCATGTGTTTTTTCTTTACATTCCCCTCTGATAGTGACCCCCACCCTTGCCTATACCTTTTGCTGATTAAAATACAAACTCCTTAGCATCACATTCAAGGCCCCTCAGAATCTCTCCCCAATCTAACCTTCCAATCTCACCTCCTACTGTCTGCTACTGGATGTCCTACACTCCTCAAAACACCTGATCATTACTTAGGGAACTAGGCAATGCTTTCTAGTGCCTCAGATTTTGACACACTTACAGATGTGTTTCAGTCTGATTAATGCTTATGCTGGGGTCCCACCCCTTTTCTGCTTTTGTGAATTAAAAGTGACCTTGGAGTAGAGGCTAATGAAAACATTAAAGACTTTGAGAACAGAAATAAAAAGAGGAAGCAGTGTTTGGCTGAGTTACACTTTGCCAGCCTCAGTTTTCCTCTTGGTCCTTTCTCGGTTTATGTACTCAGCCTGCACCTAGCATGCCACTCACACCTTCATTCATCATGTTGTAACCTTTTGTGTCTCCCTCACTGGACTGCCAGCATGGGAGTAAGCACAGCATCTAATTCATCTAGGCTTCCCTAACTCCCAGCAGATTCCCCGATAGACATCCTGGCCCAGTTAGGGAATATCAGGGGTCTCACCTTCACAAAGTCATATTCACAAAGATAGGAGGATTCCAAGTTGAAGTGCATGAAGTAAAGCTTGATCCGAAATCCTTCTGGAACAGTGATATTCCAAGTCACTCTCGAATCACTCGGGTAGGAGTCTGGATAGCCAGGCGACTGAATCTGGCCAAACATATTGTTAAGCTCCACAGTGTGGGCCAAAGCCTTCCACAAGGAGAAGCACAAAGCATGATAAAGAGGGAGCCACCTAAAAGACAAAAATGGATTACCTTACATTCACGGACACAGTTCCTCACCATTTAACTAAGTCAGCAGCCCAGAGATCAAGTTCTCAGCATATCTCGGCCACTGACTTCTGCCTTTACTCCTCCCCTGTGGGCCTTGCTTACCCAGTCTAGAATACAGAAAATGGTAACTCAGTGATTTCTAAAGTTTCTGTCAGTTGTGCTCTTTTGAAGATTTGATAATACTATTAAACTTTCCCAGCAAATACCACATTTGGGACTCTGACACATATCATTTTTCTGTTGAAAATGTAAATTTCATAATCAGGTAAAAGTTATCATTTCTTCAGCTCAACTTCATTTAAGAATTATAACCCCTTTTGTTTTCTAAAAAGTAATAGTAACATAGTAATCTTGGAATGAGATTTGTACTCAATGATGCAGTACCTTACACAGATTTAACAAAATTAATCAAGGTATGCAAATTTTTGAATTAAGAAAGACTCAGTAAAACAAAATTTTTCCCTCTTGGTAAGTGTTCTTATAAAATGATCAAAACCCTACAATTTATTTCCAGCTGTAGGAATAAAAAAGAATGAACTATTAAAAGAATTGGATAAAGGGCAAGGAAAACTCAATAAAACTTACAGAACACACCCAATGTGACTGATGCAATAGAGGCAGATTGTTCAAGGCTCGTCAAAGCCCTAATTGTCAATATAGACCATACCAAGCATCTAATAGATTGACCCCTCTCCTACCCAAGCAAGACCCAAGGACCTTGAATTCAAACATCCCAAACCTGGCTCATCAACTTTTCCCAAGGTCAGTTGATGTAAACATTCAAACATCCCAAACCTGGCTCATCAACTTTTCCCATAAGTACTATTTATTCTGCTTCCCAAGGTCAGTTGATGTAAATGTTCTTATATGAAATACTGGAGGCCTGAACAAAATAATTCATGCATGGGGA
>NW_005368456.1:1555283-1585035 GCF_000412655.1 Myotis brandtii | reverse complement strand
GGGGGATGTCCAATTGCCAGTTTAGGCCTGATCCTGCAGGGCCTAAATCGCAGTCAGACATTGCTCTCACAATCCGGGACCGCTGGCTCCTAACCGCTGGCCTACCTGCCTGCCTGATCGCCCCTAACGACTCTGCCTGCCTGCCTGATTGCCCCTAACCACTCTGCCTGCCTGCCTGATGCCCCTAACTGCTCAGCTGCCTGCCTCATCGCTCCTAACCACCTCTGCCTGCCTGCCTGATCTCTCCAACCACTTTCCTTCCTGCCTGATTGCCCCAACCACTCACTTGCCTGATCACCCCTAACCACTCTGCATGCTGGCCTGATTGCCTCTAACTGCTTGCCTACCTGCTTGATGGTTCCTAACCGCCTCTGCCTCGGCCCTTGCTGCCGCTGCTTCATCCAGAAGGACGTCTGGAATGACGTCTGGAATGTCGTTTGGCTGTCCAGTCTAATTAGCATATTACACTTTTATTATTATAGATTGCTATTGCATCCTAAGTGGTCTCCCTGCCTCCACTTTATACTATTCAGCAATCTTCCTCCAAGGTTGATTTACTAATACACAGATGTGACCATGCTGCTCCACTGTGCCTGCAGGGTAAAGCATCTGCTCCCGGGTTGGCTGATGATCCCTTTTTGATCTAGTGCTGATCTGCCTGTCCACCTTCATCTCAGTGCCAGCCATACTTTGGCATGCCATGCCCACCCATAACTCAGCCTTCTTCCACATGCCGTAATCATTCCCACCTAATTGTCTTATTTCTCCTCCATCATCCAGTTTAAAACTTCTGATGCTATGGAGTATCTTTCACTCAATTGAGCACGTATCACACTGCACTGCTTTAGGGGAACAGCCCCTGAAGTTCGATGTATTGGGGTTCAAATCCCAATTTTTCTGCTTATTGGCCATAAAATCTTGGGTAATTCGTCTCTCTGAGCTCCAGTTTCCTCATATAAAAATGGGATTATCTCTAATTAAAAAACTCACATGAGCATTCAAGGTTATGTATATAAAGGACCTAGTGTAGAGCCTAATATATAATCAGTGATGACTGAATGAGTGAATGGATGAATGAAATGGGGCCACAGTCTTATACAGCCCCAAAAGTCAATGCTGGGAAATTATACCAGCATTTTAGGATTAATAGTTATATCTTTGCTAGTCAGGAAACTTTTTCCCAACCCTCTGTCCCATAAGTACAGATGCATATATGTGTATATGTGCATATGCATGAATTTTTGAATCTATATACATAGCTTTCTCATAATATTTACATAAAAGATAAATAGGTAAGTGCAAATAGGCCTAGAAGGGTATCAGCAGGGTACTAGCAGTGGTTATCACTGACGTGGAATATGAGTGTTTTTAATTTTATTTTTGTGTATACAAAATGTTCAAATTTGTTTAGAAGGACCTGTACTGTTTTTTTCAATAAAAAGAAAACAATAAAATTACTTAAATTTTTTCCAAGGCCCTTATAATAGCAACATGTGAGATGCAACTAAGGAAGCAAATTGTTTTAATCCAATTGCCAGGGTCAATATTTTTTTAAACCAATCTGTTGGAGGAAGGGCCACAGAGGCAGAGAGAAGGGAAGGCATAAGTCCAAGTCTCTAGTGAATTCATAGGAAAGCTGAGTCCAGAAACTCTCACTCACAGGGCCCAGGCAGCCCTACATTCAAGGGAGGAAATATACCCATGTCAGCAGGGCAGGGAGTTCTGCTGCAGTGCTGCTTGGGGAGGGGAGAGTGCTGGTCCTGGGGCAGAAAAACTAGGTTCCAGTTCAGACTTTTACTTCATTTATCTGAACCATCTTGGGAAAGTCATGTTAGGTTTCTGTCTCTTCATTTGGTGATAATAATGACTTCCTACAGGGCTGCTCTCAGAAAAAGGCGGTTGGAAAGTGCTTTGTTAACTGCCCAGCCCTAGGCAAACATTAGTTATGATTACTCCATCATGCTGCTTCCCAAAAAACAAGGGGGTTAGGAGTGACGGTTGGCTCCCAAATCGGACTTCCCTGTAATAGCGACATCCAGATTGTGCAAGGCTCAAAGGTCAACTTTCTCCATGGCTGCTTTTTCCAGACCACATGGAGGAGACTCAGCCTCCTACTGCGGGGCTGTCAAGGGCCGGCTGCTGACAGCCCAGAAGCCTAGGACCATGTGGGGTAGACAACTGTTTAGTGTGGGAGGATGGCCTGCGAAGCTTTCTGTTCTATTCTGTTTGCATCTCAAAACAGTCGAACATATGAAACAAATATCTCCTTGCACATAATGGGCTTGAGCATATGCTTGCTTGCTTTAGGGGCTGCAAATCAGAGGATATAAGTGTTGGCTTTCATTCCCCATCACACTCTCTGACTGTTTTTGGCTTCTTATACACCAGGCACCGGCTGTACAATTCCTGACACCTGCTATCTATATTCTAGCTAATCAAAAAAATTGAGCTACATTTGCTTGAAATGTCAAAAGTAATGTCGAAAACTGGGATTTCAGAGGCTCCAGTGTGGGAACAGGCCATCAGGAAGGATAAAAATGCCTGTGTAGATCAGTGATTATGCAATGAGTAGTAATTTCTATCCTCTCCATTCACTCCCCTCACTTCAACCCGAACTACATCCAGACTGTCTCTGAGTAGAAGAGTTGAAAGGGACTGCATAGATCCCATTGACAACACCCTTAGTTGACGGGTGATGAAAAGGATACCCCAAGAGGTGACATGTCATAGCCAATACCATATGGCAAATTAGCTTCAACAGAAGAAGGGAATAACCGAAGCTCACAGAGGAAGCTGGGTCCATGCCCATATGCCCAGGCATCTGGCCAAAGCAATTAATCCTGTGAAAAATAATTCAAAAACCCATGGCTTTATGTGAAAAATTTTGAAAAAGATACTAATACCAAAGCCCCTCCCCCAAAAGATTCTAGTTTAATTGGTCTGGAGTGAGGGCCAGTCCTCGGCACTTTGAAGCATTACAGATGATGCTAATGTGCAGGAGGACTGGGAGATGCCTGTATAGAATGTTACTTGGTTGAGAGTCTGGTAGAATATGGTAGAAAAAAAATTCAAGTCCTGGAGTTGAAGTCCAAAGACCCAAGTTTAAGTCTGAGCTTTCCAAATCATCCATGTGGCTTTGGGTAAATTGTTAACTGCTTTTATCGTCACTTTTTCATAAATCTTTACCTTATCCAAAATCTGAAAACCAGAAGAGACAGTGCCCATAAAAGGGTTTTGTAAACTCTGAAGTGCCCTTCTATAGGAGGCAAGACTCTTGGAAAACTTCTAGTGGAGCACTTTTCTGTAGTATTTGTGCTATTTAACAACTGAATGCAATTCAGCCAAAATTTATTGAATGCCTAACAGATAAG
Organism: Myotis brandtii; assembly: GCF_000412655.1. Taxonomy (NCBI): domain Eukaryota; kingdom Metazoa; phylum Chordata; class Mammalia; order Chiroptera; family Vespertilionidae; genus Myotis; species Myotis brandtii. The sequence continues at coordinate 1,581,664 of NW_005368456.1, read as the reverse complement.
GAAACAGATATCATGCTAGACACTGGGCATACAAATACAAAAAGATTCCGTATCTTAGGAGACAGTCAATCTTGGAAGAGGAGGTGGGCATTTAAACAAGGAGATGTACAAAGACAAGAAGAGATATAGCCCCAGAGGACAGAGGATGCTTATTCTGGGGATGTTGGCTAGAAAAGAGGAGGTGATGTTTGAGTTGGCTGGAGCAATCGGGTCCCCTAGGTAGAAAATAAGGGGGAAGGATGTTCTGGGTTAAGGAATGGGTAAACGCAAAGACACAGAACTTGTTCATCAGCCCTGTAGTTTGGTATGACTGGGGCATTGGGGGTAGGGTGAGATTCAAACAGTGACAGATCAATCAAATTGTCATTGCATGTAGATGGCATACATTTCATCTCTTTTAGGAGAAAGGAATATGAAGTTAGATGGCAGATCTAAAATTACAATGGATTTAAAAAGAGCAGAATGTTCTTTTAAAAGAATTAACCTTAAAGACCCGATTACCTCTCTGAACCACAGGTAATCTGAGTTCAAAGAGTTAACAGTCTGAAGCCCCTCATTGATCCCAGACCCAGAAAAGTTGCTAGGTGACTTTGCAAAAGAGAAACAAATAGAACCCCCTTTTTCAATGGAGAAGAAAATTAATGGGAAAAGAGGGGTTTAGGGACTTAACATCTGCAGTGTTTTTCTTTCCTTTCTTCTTCTTCCTTTTTTTAAATTCTTAACAGCATTAACACTTATAAGTAGTAAAAACAATTATGGTGGTAAGGTTTTGAGACTTGCAGAGGAAAACTTACAAGGAATGTATGGTAGGAAGGATCAAGTAACTCAAACTATAGCTGAGGAATAGGGAATGTTGAAGAGCATAAAAACAATTAGAATTTAAAGTCCTCGGTTCAGAACCAAAGTCTCCTTTTAAAAAAATAAAATTGTGCTATCCTGTAAGAGCCATTTGGTGCTATTGGTATTCTGATTCATACCACCAGCTGCCTCTGATTTCAGTCAGAAATTCAGAAATTTATAGAAAACTGTAAAACGGGGACAGGTTTTTAGTTTTCTAAATTGAGATTTTAACTGGCCAACTTCTGAGGGTTTAAGAAACCACAGAGCTGAGCTGTGGGAAGCTGGTTTCTTTTCCGGTCAGAACAAATAAACACACAAACACATATCTAACTCACAAAGTGTTGGGAGAGGTAAACCAATGTTCTTTGCAGAGGAGGAAAACAAAAAACTGAGCCTGTGGGCAGCAGGAGGAAAGTCTCATTCGCCAGCAGGCAGCACCCTACACTGGCAGAAGCGGAATCTGAGCCTCAACAGCCCTGGGCAGGATTTGCACAAAGTCTCCCGTTTCAAGTTGCATGTCTCCGGAGTCCCAGGAAGGCGCCCAGCTCAGTCTCCCTCTCAGAGCCCCAAGGATTGATAAGAAACCCTTTGTACCACCCATAGGACACAAAGGTGAGTCAGCCCAGAGACAAGGTCAGACCCCGCGGGGCTATTTGACACCCGGTCCCTGAAGGGACACCCTTGCCCATTTCTACCCTGGCACTCACCTCATTTTCTTGCCTTGGGTTTTCCTGGCTGCCTGGCCTTGGTCCTCCCCGGCCTGAGTTGTCTGTGAGCTCGTCCCCGATGTGGTGTCAGCGATGCCTTATCTTTGTTCTGAGGTCCCTGTGTGTCTCTGGAATTGGCTGGCATTCTCCATTCAGGTCACGCCTTCCCCTGCCTGCAACAGATCCCCTCTCCCCCTCTCTCCCTCTGCCTTTCTCTCTCTCTCTCTCTCTCTCTCTCTCTCTCTCTCTCTCTCTCTCCTCCCTCTTACACACACTCAGAGGAACCTGACAGAACAGAATCTGTCTTCCTGAAGAGATCTGCTCCTCCAGTTCCCTCCTTTATCCTGCTTGGCTGGCTCCAGTCCCTGAGAGAAAATAACTGAGTGGCTCAAATAGGTATTTGTGTCACCGTGTGTGTGTGTGTGTGTGTGTGTGTGTGTGTGTGTGTGTGTGTGTGACTGTGTGACTGTGTGTGAGTGTAGAGGGTGGAGGGGGGCAAAGTCTAATTTCTCTTCACTCTCCCTTGCCAGATGGCTATAGTTTTCTGCTCTTTTTCAGGACATTGGCAAAAGGACACCAACTAAACAGAAATAACCAACCAAGAAGGCAATTCTAACACTGACACTGGGAAAGAAAACAGATCCCTGGTCCCCAGGTCTGTGGGCAAACAGCACAGGTTTTCCTGTGAGCACAGCCGCTGGCCGGGAATGTTTGGGAGCAGAGGCCCTGCAATTGGCTCGGTGTCCCCACTGAAACACAGAACTTGTGCTGTTTACCAACTCAGAGGGTGCGGAGGTCTAACACAATCAGAGAAGATGCTCCACAGTCAGAAAGTCCTGCACCCCGGTGTAGGAAGAGCCACGCCTGTATATGTGTCCATATGCAGATTTGTGGAGAAATCAGCACCAGATCTAAGCTGCGCTGAATAATAAGTGAAGTAACTCCCTTCACAACAATGACAACCAAATGGGCATAAAAAAGAGATTTTTACTGAGAACCTTTTCTGTGTTAGGCAGAGTGACACACAGATGTCATCTTAGTTACTCCCACCAACTTGTGAGGGTCATACCATTATACTCATTTTACATTTTAGTTTTTGGGAAAACTGAGGCTCAGAGAGGCTGCATGACTTGCCAAGATTGCCCAGCCCTTAGTTACTTCTTACTGCTACTACCACTAATAGTGATGTGTCACACCCTGTCTAATAATGTGTTAATTCCCTCCAATCATCTTTGTACCTCAGCTAGGTAGGTAGTAATAGTGTCGCCATTTTACAGGTGTTGACACTGCCCAGAGAGGGTAAGCAACTTACCCAAGGTCACACAGCTAGAAAGCAATGAGGAAAGAAATCTGAGCTCTAACTTATTATATTGTACTGCTTCTCAGTAATGTATTATAAATGCATGTGACAATTCAAGCACACACAACATTCAAAGAGAAACTCAATTTGAAGCATTTTAAAAACAGTGCTAGACTCAGAACTTATATCTAAGCCAGCTGTGCACTTTAGGTCCAATACTTAACATCTTCAATTCTGTTTTCTTACCTAGAAAATGGGGTTGCAATGAAACTTAAGTGGGATTATACTTAAGGAGGGCTTTTTTAGCTAGCCAGTGGTGTACCTGAGAAAGGGCTACCACCGTTTCTAACCAGGGGGGCACATTCATGCACTCCCAACTTTGCTTTGACACAGTTTAGGGAACGATGGCTTGAATCTCACTGAAATTCTCCTTGCTCCATTTTCTCTGTAGTTTCTCTATTTTAACACTTTCAAATGCCAGCCTTGCCAAGTCCGGCCTCATTAAGAGGCTGTGGTCAATAATGTGGGTGCAAGTACATGGGATGAGAGAATAGGTTTATCTTCAGGCACTGTTTCAACAAAATGTTGCTTTGTGTTTCAGGCATAATAGAAACAACCCCTTAAAAGTCCCATTAAGAAGACTCACAGGCTCCTTGGACATCAAATAACTCTCACAAAACAACATTTAAATGATTTAAGTGTAAATGAAGCAGAAACACATGGACTACATTTCTCTTGGAATACACAAGGGTTTTAAAACTGAAGGAGAAAGAATTTGGCGCAAGGCACACTGCGCTGTGCAGAGGGCCCTGCCCATTAAAGACATTCCCTCCATTCACGCTGCAGCTGAGCAGGCCCTCTCCTAATTTAGGGAACATACAGGGAAATGCAGTCATTTTCATTTGTCCTGGGCGCGAAGGGGAGAGCTTGGGAGGGAAAGCCATCAGCTTCTCCTCGTAAAGTGTCATAGAGCAATTGAGCCTCTTGGAATGGTTTCCTGGCCATGATTTTTCAAGGCTGCCAGCGTTCAATGGGAGGCATCTGAAATAAGTTCTAAGCCAAAGTTCTGCCAATATGCAGCAGATCTGATGTGTGCCTCCCTGGGAGTGAGCCAAGGCTCTGATGGAGTCTGTGTGAAAGCAAGAATGTTGTGGCTCAGGAGTGATCTGGGTGGGCTACAGGGAAGCTTCCCATTGGGTTGGACTACATTGGTGATACTGTATTGTCTTGTGTTTTCGATAAAACCCCCTGTGGTGTCATGAATAGATGGGGGAGTGGGAGCAATGGAAGGGAAGTGGTCTGGAAGTAGGCTCAATACAGGTAGGCTAACTTGTATGTGACCTTGGGTGGGTCACCTAGGTTGTTGACTATGGGAGGGAGGCATCAGTTTGCTCCACTGTGAAATCAGGGAGTTGGACTCTTCTGAGATCATGAACACATACACATGTGGGCTGGAGGACTATTGTAGCTAAGAATATCTAAGAAACTGATAAATAGCCCCAAAGATCACAGCTTAGAATTAAAATTTGGGTTATTCAGCACATTGACTTATAGTAGGTCAGGTGGATTACTAATGGCCTATAAAGCTAGTCAAAGAGTCCAAAGTGGTCCTCTAATCTTGACACTGGTTTTATCTGTTGCCATACTAGCATCCCATTAATTAGGATTCAAACATAAGTATTCAGAACAATAATTTTTAAGAAGCTTCAACTAGCTTTTTTTTTTAAAGTTTCACTAAAAAGTTTAAAATATGCATACAAGGAACTAATAGTGTGTTATATAGGATCATAAAATTATATAATGGCAGATGTGGGCTCAATACCCCCAGGTTATAGTCAGGGTAAAGGAGCAAAAAACTACTACAAAGAGGGTAAGTGCCACAGCATTCCTACCACTAGAAAGGACTTAGTTTACATGTTCTACTGAAGTATTTATTATATGCAACTCCTAAGATGGAACCTTCTGGAATTCCATGAATGTGTTAGAAAATGTAAGGAATTTGGGCAATGGGTTTTTGTTGGCAAAGTCTGAAATCCAAGCTTCCTAAGAATATCAAAGAAACTGATAAATAGCTCCAAAGATCACAGCTTAGAATTAAAATTTGGGTTATTCAACACAATGACTTATAGTATGCTGAAAGCCATCACTTCAGAGCCTACCAGACTATCAGAATCATCTGGGGACTTAAAAAAATGCCAATACATTATTATAAGTAATATTCCTATCTTTTTACAGATGATGACATAGGTTCAGAGAGACTAAGTGTGTCAGCAAGAGGACAACCAATATTTACAGACAAGGCCTCCTGACCCCAAATTCAGGACACTTTCCTCTCATCTGAGAACTCCTGACCCTGCCTGTGGACTTTGAACATCCATGAGCCTTGTTGTCATGTACCGGGAAGAATTCAGGGAAGGAAAAAATAGTTTCTACTAAATAAATAAACTGTTAAGCTCTTTTATAGGCTGAATTGTGTCCTCCAAAATGCATGTGTTGAAGCAAGCCCTAACAGCCGTGGGCAAACTACGCCCCGCGGGCCGGATCCGGCCATTAAGCATGGAGATTTGTTATAGCAGCAATCGGAAACAAATGCCCTCCCCCCTGCTTTCCGTTTCTTCAGCACGTTTGTCACCGCCTGATAGTCATGCCTTTACTTAGGAATTGTTGTCTCTTTCCCCGTAAGAGGGCAGGGTTTTTGTTTTGTCATTTGGTATTTCATCCCCAGTTAGAGTTGCCAGATTTATTAAATTAAAATACAGAACACCCAGTTAAATTTGAATTTCAGATAACCAGCAAACGCTTTTTTGTTTTTTGTATCACATTGTCTCAAATGCTGCAATTATTCATCATTTGTCTGAAATTCAAGCATTCTGAGTGTCTTGTATTTTGTCTGGAAACTCTATCCCCGGTGCCTAAAAAAGTGCTTGGGTTCACTCTAGGACAGCCGTGGGCAAACTACGGCCCGCGGGCTGGATACGGCCCGTTTGAAATGGATAAAACTAAAAAAAAAAAAAAAAAACCCGTACCCTTTTATGTAATGATGTTTACTTTGAATTTATATTAGTTCACACAAACACTCCATCCATGCTTTTGTTCCGGCCCTCCGGTCCAGTTTAAGAACCCATTGTGGACCTCGAGTCAAAAAGTTTGCCCACCCCTAGTATCTCAGAGCATGACTATTTAGAAATAGGGTCTTTAAAGAGGTGATTAAGTTGAAACGGGGTGTCAGGGTGGGACCTAGTCTAATGTAATTGGTGTCCTTATTAGAAGACATTAGGACACAGACAGAAAAGAAAAAAAAAACATGTGAGGAGACAGCAAGCAGGTGGCCATCTGTGAGCCAAGGAGAGATGGCTCAAAAGAACACCTTAATCTTGAACTTCTTTAAAACACCTGCCAACACCTTGATCTTGAACTTCTAGTCTCCAAAACTGTGAGAAAATAAAAATAAACTTCTGCTGTTTGAGCTGCCCAATCTGCAGTATTTTATTATGGAAGCTTTAGCAAACTAATACAGGTTCTCTTACAGAAGATTCCCCCAAAGCATGAAAGACATACTACCAGTGGTGTCAAGCTGGTTGCAGGTGCCAAATACTTAGAGTTAATAAACACTGGGTCAGTAAAAATTTCGTTTGGTAGGTAAAAAGAGAAACCTTGACTAATGCTGAAATATAGAGAATTTAATTTCTTTTTATAGCAAGAAGTGAGAAGGTAGGTAGTTCTGGGGCAGCTACTCAACATTGTTTTCTTTCTTTTTGCTCTGCCAGCTGTAGGAATTGGGCTTTTATTGTCATCCTTGTTACCTCATGGTTACAAAATGGCTGCAGTGACTCCAGATGTCGTGTCACTATCTAAGCAGAAAAGAAGAAGGAAGAGGGAGAGGTAGCATTGGGGGACTTCTCTTAATGTCTCACAGGCCAGAGCTGGGTCCTACAGCCACCACTAACTTCAAGGGTTTTACAGCTTACGTAGGAAGCAGGCATTAAAGAAGACAGGGGTTAGAAGTGGGGATTGTATGAGTTGACTCTCAATGTCTGTCACCATCATATGCCAAAAAGAGTCCTGCCTTTTAAATTTCTCCTTCACTCCTAATATTATAAAAAAGCAAGTCTCAAAGTGGTATCATTATACCATGAATCCCATTTTCCCTTTAACAAGGAAAGGCAGGTTTCAGGTTCAGAGTCTTGAGGACGCAATGGTATTCTGCTAGAATTTAACAATTTTTTATTCGTTATCTTTATTTTTATATTTATGGCAGTACCATGTTTTCAAATATATGGATTTTAGTTAAAAAATAAATCCAGAGTTGATTGAAATAAAAGTTTTTTAAAAATAATAATTAGGTGGCATTTATGCATATGAAAAAAATTGTAAAGGTAAATGGCTACATGTTGGGAGCATGGGTGAGGGTGAAGTCATGGTGGAAGAAGACTGGTCTGTGAGTCAAGATGCCAGGAATGGAGACCACGTTTTGCCCAAACCCAATGTGAAGCCTTGAGCTTTCTGTCTGTCCTCCTGGGTTTGGAGTTTCTAATTTGCAATGGAAATGTTGGACTAGGTGTTTTGATTTATCTTTGAAAGCACATTCCTACTCAAACACTTCATGGCATCTCTGTTTCAGTGTGTGGAACAATATCTGTCACACTACTATTGAGATGAGATTAAAGTTTAGAAGATCTCAAAGTAGTTTTAAAAAGCGGGTGACCATGGGAGCATGCTGAAAGAGGTTAATGGGGGAGGCAGGGACGTGGGGGAGAATGGAGGACCTATGAAATACTTTCAACAATAAAGATTTTTTTTAAAGAGGGTGATCTCTAAGATAAAAGAAAAAGGTATACCCAAGAAGAATGCTTCTCTGTTATGACTCATTTTATCCCCAAAATAGCCAGTAAAGGCCATATATTATCATCTCTATTTTACCTACTTGATTAATAATACTTCGATGAGGTAATTTAGTCCCAGAGGTGATATATGCATTGCCCAGGGTTGCACAGAAATTAGATGGTGGGGCTGAGACCATGAACTCAGATTTCCATACTCACCTTCTCTTTTAGATAAAGTTGTAGGCCACTCTATTTGAGACTAAATACATATCTATCAACAAGTGAATCTAAAAATCAAGTCAATAAAAAAATCTGATGAACAGAATAAACTGGTGAATATAATAGAAGCAGGGGCATAGAAAGGGAGTGGACTGACAATTCTCAGGGGGAAGGGGGTGTGAAGGGTGCGGGAAGAGATTGGACAAAAATCTTACACCTATGGATGAGGACAGTGGTGGGGGGTAAGGGCATGGGGTGGGGTGGGAACCAGGTGGAAGGGAGCTATGGGGGGGAAAAAGAGGAACATCTGTAATAATCTGAACAATAAAGATTTATTTTTAAAAAAGAGACTAAGTACTTTAAAAAGAGACTTACTTTTTAAGACACTTGCCTGGCCAACACAGTTCAGCTCCCTACCACAGAGTATTGTCAGATAAAGAGGTATGCTAAGGTGTTTTGACCTCTGCTGGGGAGCAAATTCTTCATGCATTCTCAGTTGCCATTAGGCTTGTGGGTTATAGAACCTCCTTTGGTCTCTATAAGAGGAGATACCTCTCTCCTTTTCCCATCTCTTAGTCTAAATTGATTACTATCCTCTTCCTCACTCTTCTCCAAGCCAGAATCTAAGTTTACTAGTGGGCAGTGAAATTGAGTCAACCACACATCATCTTCTGCTTTCTGCCTTATTTCACTCAGTGAGAAACAACTTGGAAGCAGCTTCTTTAAGGCAATTCTGGCTCTCTCTTTGACCTTCTTTCTCATTCACCTAGACAAAGGGTGGGAGGAGAGGAGATTAAGATTTAAACTAGCAGGAGGTGGGGGTGTTACACTTAAATTTCTGACCAAAGGCAGCCTTGTCATTTAACCAAGCTCTACTGAAGAGCTTGATTCTGAGAACCTGGTACTAGCCTAGCTGGTAACACAGGGTATCTGGTTTCCTGTTTGGTTGTTTCTCCTCATGGTAGTCGTGGGGGAAGGTGATGTATAAGAGGGAATCTTGGGGTCCTTGAGAACCTAAGACATACACCATTTGTTATGGGCTGAATTGTACCCCCCTACCCCCATTCATATTTTGAAGTCCTAAACCCTAGTATCTCAGAATATGACTATATTTGGATATAGGGTCTTTAAAAGGGGACTCTTATAGTGGGCCCTAATACAATATGACTGGTGTACTCATAAGAGGAAGAGATTAGTACATAGACAACACAGAGGAATGACCATGTGAGTACATCTCAAGAAAGCAGCCATCTGTGAGCCCAGGCGAGAGGTCTCAAGAGAAACCAAACCTGTCAACACCTTGATCTTAGACTTTTAGCCTCCAGAACTGTGAGAAAATAAATTCTTGCAATTTAAATGACCTAGTCCAGTGGTCGGCAAACTCATTAGTCAACAGAGCCAAATATCAACAGTACAACGATTGAAATTTCTTTTGAGAGCCAAATTTTTTAAACTTAAACTATATAGGTAGGTACATTGTTATTAACTTAATTAGGGTACTACTAAGACTTAGGAAGAGCCGCATGTGGCTCGCAAGCCGCAGTTTGCCAACCACGGACCTAGTCTATAGTATTTTGTTATGGAGGCCCTAGGAAATTAATACACCATACACACCTCTGTTGGATCTGCTCACCTAAATCCATTTTATATCAATTATAACTACCCATTCCTATTTGGTCTCCTCTCTCCCAGAGGTTACTCAGATGCAAAGGCCACATAGATCAAGTAGATCTTAGTCAACCATGGACAGGGTTGACTAAGCCATAAGAAGCAAATGGAGAACTGGGGTAAGACAGTGTGGATGATAGGACTCAGATCATAAAGAAGTCAGGTTCTCACTTTCCTAACTCCCTATGGCTGTTTCATGACCACTACTTTTCCATCCTCCTTCCAAATTCCCCTACTCTTCTATCACTCTGGCATACATTACTCATCTCTGTTAATGACCTTCCAACCTCTTGGTCCTATCTTTCATTCTCTTCATTAAAAGTTTAGGGCACAGGGCACCATTGCTTACTTTTCCTTTCCAATTCCTCCTGACACCTTGAGTAATGTCATTCCTTGACCTCCTCATCTTCAATGATGACTTCTTCCATTTCACCTTAGCCATATACTATACCCATAGCCACATCCATCTGGGAAATTTTAAGGTCATAGTACACCATCCTCTGACCATCTAGGTTTTCTGCTCCTTCAATAAACCTACATCTAGACTTCAACCTTACCAAGACATCCAGTCATTTGACATCACTCCATTTTCTTCCAGTTGATCAGATCCTCTTGGCTTTACATATTTTCTGAATCCCACAACCAATCACCAGCATTCCTTAGTAGATTTTTCTTTCTCTACCTGTTTCTCATCTCTCTTCAGAGGAATGGTTCTTTATCTTTCTAGTAAATCATTGAGAATCTAATGAAAGCTAGATTTTCTTGGTCTGGAATACTTCCAATAAAGTTTCATAGTTTACTCCCTTACCTCCTTCAGTTCTTTCTAAATATGTCACCTTTTCAGTGAGGTCCTACCTGACCACTCTGTTCTACTAATTCTATTCCCACCCACAGCTGCTATAGTCATATCCTGTTTTATTTTTCTTTATCACACTCATTACCACCTAAAATACTATTTATTTTAATTATTTACTCAGTTGTTGCTTCCTTTACAAACCTCAGAATAACTCAGTCTCCAAGTTGACAAGGATTTTTGTATTTTTTTGCTTAGTTTGTATTCCTTGTACCAAGAATAGTGTGTTTCACTTGCATATAGTAAGACCTTAATAAACATTTGTGAAATGGGCTTTCTTCCAAGAAAAATGTAAATATGCACATATTCTTAAAACTTGGCATATAATTTCAGTGGCTTGATGGCCTTCCTGAGGCCAGAATGCTTAGAAACTCAGCTTTAACCATTTTGAGTATTTCTCATATACTCTACCAGTATAGTTTTAAATACTGTTATGTACTGATCACTTACAAATCTATTTCTTTAACCTAAAATCTCCCCATAGTTCCTCACCCAAAAATCAAATGTCTATTCCCACCTCCATCTGAAGGTTATAATAAACAGAGGTCATTATCTTTTCATTCCCAAGTTGCTCATTTTCCTGTACCAACTCTATGAATCCCCATCAAGTCAGAAACTAAAGCCAGATATTTGACTGCCATCTTGATTAATGTTTTCTCTTTCTTCTCATATGCCATCAATCAGTGTCCTATTGTTTACATATAAGTATCAATCAAATCCATTGTCATGCATATCTTCCATTCCCCTTGCCCTTGCATTAGTGGAGGACTTCACTAGTTCTCACTGGATTATTTCAACAACCTCTTAGTTAGTTTCAATACCTTTAGTCCCACTCTAATAAAAATACAAGTCTGATTAGTTCTTTCTCTTTGGCAAACTTTCCAAAGTGCCCATTTGCTTACAGAATAAAATAGAAATGTCTCAGAATAGCATTTGAACCCTAACTCATGTTGATATGAGACTGAAGTAGCCTGCAATGCTGAGCCAACATTTGGAGAACAGCTGTCCTGAAGAGTTGCATGGTGCCATGGCCAACTTTGTGTTAATTAAAAAAACAAACAAACAAAAAAAAACACCCACAAAACTATTGTGTGAAGCCACTGAGCTTTTGGTATTGTTTGTTACTGCAGATAACCTAGCCTATCCTGACCGACACGCTACTGTGATATGAGACTGCTCTTTTACCTCTATATTCTCCCCCACAACTGGCACACTTTGACATACTCACACTTTAATGTGTAGAGCTGGTACCAAACTTGTTGTGTATTCCAGATTCCATCATGCTCCCTCATACCTGCATGCACTTACATACTTGGTCCTCTTGATCTTTAATGGTATCCTCTTCCTCATCTGTCAGTAGAACTTCCTTTTATTTATTTTTTATTTTATTTTATTTATTTATTTTTTAAATTATTAGTTTACTAACAATGCATTTTTCTATAATGAATTCTGATGCAATTATAAAAGGGAAGTTGTTTTTCCCATGGTTTTTTTTATTTAAATCTTTATTGTTCAGATTATTACAGTTGTTCCTCTCCCCCCCCACCCCCCATAACAGTCCAATCAATGCCTCTCCATCTCTGGATCAGTCCTTGTTCATCAGTTTATGATGTTCATTATATTCCACAAATGAGTGAGATCATGTGGTATTTATCCTTCTCTGACTGGCTTATTTCACTTAGCATAATGCTCTCTAGTTCCATCCATGGTGTGGCAAATGGTAAGAGTTCCTTTTTCTTCTTCCTCTTCTTAAAGAATACCTTTCAGCATTTCATATAATGCTGGTTTGGTGGTGATGAACTCCTTTAGCTTTTTCTTATCTGTGAAGCTCTTTATCTGACCTTCAATTCTGAATGATAGCTTTGCTGGATAAAGTAATCTTGGTTGTAGGTTCTTGCTATTCATCACTTTGAATATTTCTTGCCACTCTCTTCTGGCCTGCATGGTTTCTGTTGAGAAATCAGCTGACAGTCGTATGGGTACTCCCTTATAGGTAACTGACTTTTTTTCTCTTGCTGCTTTTAAGATTCTCTCTTTGTCTTTTGCTCTTGGCATTTTAATTATGATGTGTCTTGGTGTGGTCCTCTTTGGATTCCTTTTGTTTGGGGTTCTCTGCGCTTCCTGGACTTGGAAGTCTATTTCTTTCACCAGGTAGGGGAAGTTTTCTGTCATTATTTCTTCAAATAGGTTTTCAATATCTTGCCCTCTCTCTTCTTCTGGTACCCCTATAATTCTGATGTTGGTACGCTTGAAGTTGTCCCAGAGGCTCCTTACACTATCTTCGTATTTTTGGATTCTTTTTTCATTTTGCTTTTCCGGTTGGGTGTTTTTTGCTTCTTCGTATTTCAAATCTTTGACTTGATTCTTGCGATCCTCTGGTCTGCTGTTGGGAGTCTGTATAATATTCTTTATTTCAGTCCGTGTATGCTTAATTTCTAGTTGGTCCTTTATCACAACATCGAGGGTCTCACTAGATTTCTTAAGGATCTCAATACATTTATCGGCGGTTTCCATAAAATTCTTGAAAAATCTTAGAACCGTGGTTTTGAACTCTATATCCAGTCGTTTGCTGTCCTCCATTTCTGTCATTTGTGACCTGTTTCTTTGTCTTCGCATTTTGTCTGCTTCCCTGTGTTGGTAGAGTGGTTTTGTGTGCTAGGTGTCCTACAGGGCCCAGTGGCTCAGCCTCCCCAGTTACCTGAGGTGGACACTCTTGGTGCACCCCCTTGTGGGCTTTGTGCACAGTCTTGTTGTAGTTATGCCTTGATTGTTTTAGGTGTCACTGGGAGGAATTGACCTCCAGGCCAATTGGCAGTGAGAATCAGCTGTGTCTGCAGTGGGAGAACTTCTGTGCTGGAGACACCCTTCTGGGGCAAGACTTGCTTCAGTGGGGCTTTGGTGCTCACTGAGTCTGCCCCCTGAGTGTGTCCCTTATGGATCTGAGGAGTTGTAATCTGGATGGTCCCACTCTGACCACTGGGTACACTGGCTCTTGGATCTCTAAGGAGGTGCTAATTTAGCCTCTGCCTGAGGCTACCCAGCAGGAGCTATGGAGAGATCTGCAGATTCCTCTTCTTTGTTTGGGGTTTGGAGGTGCCCAGATGAGGCCCAGCTGTGAAGCAATGCAAGCTGCTGTGGGGCCTTGGGCCTTCTTTTGGATGTTCTGGGTCTCTCTGACCTAGCTGCAGTTTGTGTAATAATTTTAGATTGCAAAGGGCCAAGTCATTCATATGCAAAAGCCTCCATGCACAGCTTGGGTGAGGTAGGTCTCAGGGAATCAACAGGGCAGAGCAAACAGCTATGGCTGATCTTCAGCCCTGCCCTAAGAGGCCCTGGGTCTCAGTGTCCCGGTAATCGCAGCAAGCACCTCTGAGAGAAAGCCGCCCTCTAGACAGTCCAGTTTCTCCCCGTATGTCCCCAGAGACTCGCCCAGAATTGGAGTTCAGAGCAGTCAGGAGCTTGTGTCTGCCTCCCGATTGAAAAAGACAACCGCGTCCTCAGTTGCCAGCCCTTTCCACATGCGCCTCCGTACCTCTGCACTTTACTTCCGCACCTCCTTTGAGTCTCAGTGTGCTTTTCTCTTTCCTTCTAGTTGTAGAATTTCCACTCAGCCAGCCTTCCTGTGGTTTTGGATGATGTCCGTTTTGTCTTTTAGTTTCATTTTTGAAGTGGTTGTGCAAGGCAGCAATTTCAGGTGTTTACCTATGCCGCCATCTTGGTTTCTAGAACTTCCTTTTATTTATCCTTTGAAATCTTCCCTGGTCACCCAACATAGAAATAAATACTACCTCGTTTCTTACACATACTTTAAATTATTGCTCTATAAAAAAAGAGCAAATATTTGACTACTTGTGTTATTTTTTCACTACAATACTTCAATACTTCCAGGACCTGAACAATATTTTTGTACTTTGGAATCAATAAATGCTTTTGACCCAGACATTTAAATAATTTTTTAAAAGTCGTGTCATCATCAAGATAGATAAATACACAGCTGAATTGATAATTACAAGTTGTGATGAGTACTGGGTAGGAAGAGGACAAAATCCTATGAGAGAGACTAATAGAAGGGCCTAATTTATACAAAGTGGTCAGCAAAATCGTGGTGGTTTGGTATTTAAGTTGACTAGAGTGAATACAAGTAAGTTAGGGAAGAGTTGATGTTTTCAAATGATGGGCTATTTTATCTGGATTTCAACACATGTGGAAATTCCCCATTTCTATATCCAATTCATAGAAATAACAAAAAAGATATACAAATGAGATTAATAAAAGAATAGCTGCATTCAGAATCAGGAAAAGGAATTATCTGTGGGTGAGAAAATGGTAATGTCTGTAAAAGGACAGTAGATAACCCATCCTGGCCATGTAGGAAGCCTTCAGGGTCCCACTGGGAAGCTGGAAGCTGACAAGGCTGTAGTATAAGGTTTCTTGGGAAGGAGGAGGAACCACCCACAGAAAGGTTTTCAAACTAGAATTAACAAATATATATTTTAAAGCCTATATATGGAGAAGGGATAATAAGCTCAATAAAAAAAGAATATCATGGAAAAAATAGAGTTAGTAGAACCATAGGAACAGGAATTTAAAGTAAGCTATCTCAGAAAGCTAAAGGAGGAATATCATCTCTATAACAAGAAGAGGAGGAAGATTGAAAACAAGAACAGGTTAAAATGCAAAAAGGAGCAATTAAACAATTAGTGAAATTAAAACAACAAATTTTCACTTATAAATTATAATGTATTAAACATGTTTATGTTAAATGTAATTATTGACATTAAAATGCAAACATAAGCATGAATAATTAAATGGCCCCTATGAGGAATTAATTAATTGTTTGGAAAATTAAGGTGAGGAATTTCCTCTGATAAAGAGATCAGAAGTATTAAAAAATAAAAGAAGTATAGATTCAGAAGGTACCTCATATATCTAATAACATTTTAATTAAAAACTAAATAAAAAGAAGGGAAAGGAAGTGATATTTGAAAAAAAATTTTGATCTCAGTTTTTTCATAATTGAGAAAAGAGATGAATTCTCAGACTAAAAGGATATACCAAGCCCCAAGTGGGAAGCATACATAAAATTATACCTAGATTCCTTGTAGTGAAATTTCAGCATATTAAGGGTAAAATTAAAATCTAAAAAATTGCTAAAGGGAAAGAATAAAAATTAGGTTAACATTTAGATTTCTCAGCAGCCCCTGGAAAGAAGAGGGGAATGGAATAGAGAATATCTCATGTGCAAAAGGAAAATACCTTTAAACCCATCATTCTGCATGCAAATGATTGTGTAAGTGAAGCTAAAATAAAGACATATTCATACTCTAAAGCTTATTCAGAAGGAGTTACTGGAGGATGTTAGAGATGGTTAGTGTTGGTGGAATTGTGAAGGAATGGGCACACTCATGCAATGCATGTGGGAGTATAAAGTGGCATGAACACTTGAATGGCAAACTGGGGGTATTAGTAAATTAAAAATGCACACATCTGACAAACCAGGAAACTTACTTCAAAATATCTGTCTTAAACATCTGTGCAAGCATGTTCACTGTAGTATTTTTTGTCAAGGGGAAAAATGGGCCTCAGTAAAATAATGGTTAAATATGACATCTTCATACTATGAGATATGGAGAACTAGGTAGAAGGAATGAGAAAGATCTATAAGCATCAACATGGATTTACCTCCAAGACTTATTGTTGAGTAAAATGAGCAGGTTGAAGAATGATATTTACCTTAGGATATCATCTATTTAATGAAAAAACAGTAGATTTACCCAACAGTACATATTTAGTACATATCATAAATATTTTGTATATATTTTCCATATGTCATAGAAGAAAGAGTGGGAGGAGATACATCAAACATAAACAGTTACCTGCCTGGAGGGTGTCATTGAGAGAAGCTTTATTTGTAGCTATAATAAGGTAAAGTCTTTAGTGCCTGCCCTTGTAGGCCATGGTCAGGGGTGTTTAATCTTAGGAGCAGCACAATCCAATTTACAATTATAAAAGATCTCTCTGGGTGTTGTGAGGAGAATGGATTTGGAGGAGGGGAGGCAGGGAGGCCAGTTGGGAGGCTGTTGCAGTATTTAGGAGCAGGGTCCCTTCATCCATCAGGCATAGTGGATACAGTGAAATCCAGCCTGGATCATATTTGCCTCTATACCAATGCAGCACTAAAATATAATTTTACTTTATTTTTTTTATGGATGAAGGGATCCATAAAGGCAAAAGTGCCTAGAGCTCATGAAAGTCATAGAACAGCCCTGATTGGGAGGGAGAAGCTCGGATGGATTGGAGTGGTGGCAGTGGGTATGGAGCCAAGTGGACAGAGGCAAAATAGAACTTGTAAGAAGAAAAGCCTGAACCTGGGCATAAATTCAGAGTGAGGAATGAGGGAGAGGGAGGAAGTAAAGATACTTTCCAGAATTCTGACTTAAGATGGTGTTGACATCACTTACTGAGAAGGGGAACAGGGTTGGAAGGTAAGCAGCAGTTATGCTAAGTGAAATAAGCAAGTCAGAGAAAGACAAGTATCACATGATCTCACTCATATGTGAAATCTAAAGGACAAAATAAAACTGATGAACGGAGTGGATTCAGAGACATGGAAGCATGGAACAGAGTGCAGAATCTCAGCGGGAAGGCGGAGGATGGTGGGTGGATGGGAGCTAAACAACCAAAGACCTTGTATGAATATAAGCATAACCCATGGACACAGACGATAGTGTGATAAAGGTCTGGAGGGAGGTAAGGGGAAAAAAAGGGGTACATCTGTATTACTTTCAATAATGAGGATAAATTAAGAAAAAATAATGTAAGGAGCCTGCATGCCAGGCTAGATGTGGAAAATTTATCACTGATCCAGAACCTTGAAAGGATTGAGGACCATTGAATTTTTAGGCAATGGGGAGACAGAAATGATTTTTAAGTGGAGATTAACATGATCAGATAGTGTTTTTAAAGTTTCATGTGTGATAGTAGTGTGGGCGATGGAACTGAGTTGGTGGGAAGCTGGAGAATAACCAGGGAGCTAGCAATACCTAAGTCCCAGCCCTCCTGATTCTCATGCCACACTCAGGCACAGGAAAAATGTAATGAAACTGAAGCCATTTGGAAAAGAGCACAGAAGATCTCCTGCCTAGACCCAGCCCAGAGCTGGTCTTGGCTGAAGCTTGGGGCATGTGGAGCACATGGGCCTCGTGGCTGGCAACGTTCTCGGGCCAAACCACAGGGAAAATTTAAACACTTCAGTTGTCACAACACAGCAAACCTGAATGACAATGACTTTTTTTAAAAGCAGACTTTTAAAAATAAAAATACTTCAAAAAGGAGACATATGTACTACTATTTGTAATACTTTAAACAAGAAAATAAAAAAAATCCACCCCCCCCAAAAAAAATAAAAATAAAAATACTTCACATACACACAAAACTCTCAGGAAAGCTGGCTACCCCTCAGACAAATTTATTTATTTAAAATTTTATTTTTCAGTTACAGTTTACATTGAGTATTATTTTGTATTAATTTTAGGTGTACAGCATAGTGGTTAGACATTTATATAACTTATATAACATATGAAGTTATCCCTTGATTAAGTCTAGTACCCATCTGACACCATCGTTATTACAATACTATTGACTATATTTCTTATGCTGTACTTAATCCCTTTCCTTTTTCACCCAGTCCCCCAGCCCCCCTCTCATCTGGCAACCATCAGTTTGTTCTCTGTATCTAGGAGTCTGTTTCTGTTTTGTTGGTTCATTTATTTTGCTTTTGAGATTCCACATATAAGTGAAATCATATGGTATTTGTCTTTCTCTGTCTGACTTATTTCACTTAGCATATTATCCTCTAGGTCCAACCACATTGTCACAAAAAATGGTAAGATTTCATTCTTTTTTATGGCTGAGTAATATTCCATTGTGTGTACCACTTCTTTTTTATCCATTCATCTTTTGATGGAAACTTGGGTTGCTTCCATATCTTGGCTACTATAAATAATACTCCAATGAACATAGGGGTGCATATATTTTTTTTCTAATTAGTGTTTTGGATATTTCCGATAAATACCCAAAAGGGGAATTGCTGGATCATAAGGTAGTTCTATTTTTAATATTTTGAGAACTTCCATACTGTTTTTCATAGTGGCTGTACCAGGAAATTATTCTTATTCATCATTTAAGAAATACTTTCTTTCACTTGTTCATACACCTACTATCTCAGTAGCTCATGTTATCTTACTTTTCAGACTTGATTTTTTGAGGCCTAATTGACATCAAATAAACTATACAAGTTTAAAGTGTACCATCTGATAACATTTGAAAATATCTACACACCTATGAAACCATCACTACAATAAAAATAATGAGCATATCCATCACCCATCAAAGTTTCCTGTGCCTCTCTATAATCGCTTCTCACTCCACCTTGCCCTGATTCCCTAGAGAAGAACTGATCTGTTTTCTGTCAGTATATGCGTTTGCATTTTCTGGAATTTTATGCAAATAGAATCATACAATATGCGCTCATTTTTGTCTGGCTTCTTTCACTCAGCTACAGTTTACATTGAGTATTACTTTGTATTAATTTTAGGTGTACAGTGAGGTTCACTCACATTGTTGTATGTATCATTAGTTCATATGCCATAATTCATTTATTCATTTATCTGTTAGTAAGCATATGAGTTGTTTCCAAGTTACAGCTATTGCAAACAGAGCTTCTGTGGACATTCATGTACATGTCTTTGTTTGGACCTATGCTTTTATTATTCTTGGGTCCATCTCTAGGAGTGGAATGGCTGGATCATATGGAAGGTATATGTCTAATGTTTTAAGACACTCTCAGAGACACTCCCCAGAGACATGCTTATAGAAAATGCAATTTACCAAAGTGGTTGTGTCATTTTACATTCATCCAGAGTGAACGAAAGTTGTGCCATATCCTTGGCAATACTTAATCAGGTCAGTTCTAAAAAATTTTTTAGCCATGCTCATATGTATGTAGAAGTATCTTTTTTTTGGGGGGGGGCGGAGGGTAGAGTGTCAATTCAAATCTTTTGTCTATTTTTAAAATTGTGTTATTTGTTTTCTAATTGAGTTCTCTATGTCTACTGAATCCATTATATACACAAGCTATCAACAGATGTATGATTTGCAAACATTCTACCCTAGTCTGTGTTTTGTCTTTTTATCTTAGTATTTTTGCAGAGAAAACATTTTTTAGTTTGATGAAGTACAATTTATCAATTTTTATTCTATAGATCATGTCTTGGTGATGTATCAAGAAAATCTTCACCTAACCCAAGTGTCTGCCATACTAAAATACCAACTACTGAGAAAAAAAATCGTTCTGGACTCTTCCTAGGACAACAGGAAACTCCTTAGAGGCTGTGAATCCATAGGACTCCCCAGAGACATGCTTATAGAAAATGCAATCAACAAAACTCCACAACACAGCTAGTTGGTCAAGGCCAGCCCAAAGTCATTCCCAGAGCCTGAGAAAAGGTCTATAAAATCAGCCCCTGGATGTTGGGATGTGAACTTATCATATAAAATAGGCTTTCCCACATATTCTCAGGGACATGGCTAAACCAGCAGTGGGATGGGGAACAAAAGATTTGGGTTTTAGTCCTGCCTTGACCACTCTTTCTGGTGATGTGAACCTTGACAAATATGCTTTCCTCCCTGAGTACCAGTTTTCTTCTCTTATAATACGATTATAATATAACACCATTCCAGACCACCCCTTTGGGTTTTCCTGGAGAATCAGGGAGATATGGAGCAACATATTTTAAACACCCTCTAAATCTCTCATTTGTCACTTCTCTCAGGGAGTCTCCCAGCACCCTCTCCTGTCAGGAGTGCTGGGGCTGGTTGGATAAACACCTCCTTTTCACAATCCTGTGTACTGAAGATGGTGGGATGAGGCTCCCAGTCTCTCTGGCAGTGTGATCTTAGGTAGTTCTCTTGATTTCTTAGAACATTTATACCTCATATTACTCTTTAGACAATCTCATAGGCCCCTACCAACTCTGACATAGTCTTGGTTCGCAGGGGTGGGCAAACTTTTTGACTCCAGGGCCACAATGGGTTCTTAAACTGGACCGGAGGGCCGGAACAAAAGCATGGATGGAGTGTTTGTGTGAACTAATATAAATTCAAAGTAAACATCATTACATAAAAGGGTACGGTCTTTTTTTTTTTAGTTTTATTAATTTCAAACGGGCCGGATCCGGCCCGTGGGCCGTAGTTTGCCCACGATTGTTCTAGGGGGACATTTCCCAGTGTATGGCTAGTACACCCTCATATGAAAAGAGAGCTGGTTGATTTGGAGTGGGGCTGGGTTGATGGTATTGGGTGGGCTGGCATGCTCTTTCCTCAAGTGTTCTATCTAAGCATATAGAATAAAACAAAGAGCACTGTGTCTGCACCCAGGCTGCCTGGATGCTCTAAGAACTTGAGGATCCCTTGCAACTTACCTGGGCCTGTTTCCTCATCTATAATGAAGGGACACTGGCTACTGTTCAGCCTACTATTTGGCACTGTAATACTGGAAAGGATTATTATTACTGTAATTTTTCTGCATATTTAAGGCCTCTGTACAGAGATACAATGAAGACACTGTATATCACACACTGAAAAATGAAATATACCCAAAACCATTTTGCACTGAGTTAGAGATTGAAACAAACATTATTTATCAGGCAAGCATTGCTACTGGGCATGTTTTGGTTTTCAATTAAAGTCTTTTTTAAACTCTGGCTCCATGGTGTAATGGTTTTGGAATTAATAATATTAAAACATTAGTTACACTGGTGAGTTTTTATTTAAGACAGGATGAAAATGTTAACCCAGTGGTGCCCAGAACCGAATGTAAGATCTCTACCAGTAAGTGGCTACCCTTGTGGTCATTACTATTAACCTTTAGGTACATAGTTGAGACACACACAGAAACCTCCATTTCACCTAGAAGTTTCACTTCACTGTTTTATCTGTGCCCTAAAGCTCTTTGGGGAGTATTTACCATCAACTTTTGTTACTGGCAGAGAAACTACAGCTCTGAAAAATTGATTTGGTCAAAGTCACACAGCTTGTTGGGAGCAACAGAGCCCAGGAGGTCATGAGGTAGTTCCAACCAGTGGAGAAAACAGGGTTGGAGGTCAGGCATCAGCAGGTGTGGGCACCTGTGTAACTTGGGAACAGTTAATGTGTGTGAATGAGGATAATGCCTACTTCATGGAGGTAAAATGTGTACAGTGCTTAGTCCAGGGCTGGGCACTAACTTAACAAAAGTTAGCTCTTCTGCATCTTCCACCTCACTGTCCACTAGAGCACATGGGTGTTGACAAACACAGCCACAGGTAACCTATTTACACAGATTCCCCAAACCACCCAGGAGCATTTGCCAACCAGTCTGGAACTGACTAAATTTCCAGTTCCCTCTCAGCTTGTGTGTCCAGGGTTTTGGAGACCTTTCTCTACTCCTGTCTTTCTCTCCCTCAGCCCTCACAACCAGTACCGCAGCCTGAGCCCAGACCTCGCCTGGCTCTGGAGCCTTCGGAGGGGTGAGAGGAAGGGGATGCGGGGCAGGGGAGGGTGCTTCATTTCTGCTGGGAAGGGAGGAAAAAAGGAAAAGCTGGAGCAGCAACTCTTCCCTCTACCCTTCCCTGGAGGGGTCCCTGCTCTGATCTCCCAGACTCCCTCCCAGCAATCACCCTCCCCCAGGCCTTTGTGTCCTTCTCCTCCTGGGCTCCAGCCCTTAGAGCTCAGCTCCCTGGCAAGTCAGCTTTTTCTCTGGCACATGGAGCAAGCAGTTGTGTCCCGAGGCCTGCAGAGAACCTGGGAACTTGCTAGAGAGGCGCAACTCTGAAGTCCTGTACCAGAGCAACCCAAAGAGAACTCTGGGGATGGGGCCCAGCAATCCTTTTTAGCCAGCTCCCAGGTGATTTGGATGCATCCAGAGTGTGAAAACCACTGTCTTGGGAAACAACTGAAGACCTGAGCATTCCATTTAGCTTCTTGCCAAGCTCAGTTAGAACCTCCCAAGTTGCTGGCGAGGGCTGTGCTTGCTCAGGGGTCAGGATGGGGAGGGAGGAGGGGGGAGGAACTCAGACTTAGCTCTGCTCTGTGGGATAGACAGGGGCAAAGAGGCAGGGAACCAACTTTTACTGAGCATGTAGTATGGGGCAGGCACTTGGCATCTACTGGGTCCTTTCATAATTAATTTAACAAAATTTTAAAGTTAATTTTGTTTCCCCCTACATTAAAGATGGAGAATCTGAGATTTGGGCTGGGGAAAGGGTAAAGAGAAGAAGAGAGTTACACAGATTTAGGACCACAGACTGGACCATAGATGGGGTAGGACCTTATCCATGAAGATTGTCTTGTCCAACATGTTTAATTTACAGATAGGGAAACTGAGGGCCAGAGAGGACAATGGACTTGCCCAAGGTCACATAGAAAGTCAATGTCTATTAATTCCTCATCCAGCACTCAGTCCCTGCTTTTAAACATTTTGTTTTGCAATAATTTCAGTTTTACGGAAAAATTTGGAAAACTAGTTTAAAGTTCCCTCACATTCCTCATCTGCTTCCCCTAAAAGTAACATCTTACACATTCATAGTCTAGTTATCAAGAACTTTCAGGGAGTTTAATTAATTTTTTTATTTTGAGGTAATCATAGATTTGCATTCACTCATAAGAAATAATATAACACACACCCAGCACCACTGAAAGGATGGAATTGTGAATAATATTTCTTTTCTTTTTCTGCTTTTCTGTACTCTGCACATTTATACAAGAATATAATGTTTACAACATGAAAAAGAGAGAAACATTACAGAGGGTTTCTGTGTATCCTTTATGCAGTCTTCCCAATGGGAAAATGTTATCCAGAATCTTAATGTTTTGTTTATGTGTTTTTGTTTTATTCTTCAGGTTCATCCTACTCAGGAGAAAGTTCTCAGATCTTTTCTGAGGGGATGAAGACAAAAAACAAAAATAAATGAGAATAGTTTTCTCTGCAAGAAGGATGGGCATTGCTTTTTCTGGACCCACTGTTGCTTCTCCAGGGACCACCCATGCCTCCAACAAAAGCCTCTGGCTCTGAGCTCCTGCAGGTGCCTTCCAAAGAGATGGTGCGGGCAGGAGGCAGTGTTCCAGGGACCTAAAACCTCATGAAACCTTGTACTGGGGAGGGCTATGGGAGGTCAGCCACCCTTCTTCCCTGATGCTGGAGTCTCTATCAACCTCTGCTGGAGCATTGCCAGTGCTGGGAACTCACCCGTCTTCAAAAGCTTTCAGAACTGGGAGTGCGAGAAAGTTCTCTCACCAGACAGGAGAGCAGGACTGTGTTTTCTTGTCCTCGTTACATTCCTACCCCGTCCCCCACCATGCTAATAAACACCGGTTGAATGAGTGGAGGAATGAATGAAGTAATGAGCAGACATTCTGCCCAGTCTGTGAGGTTGGAGGCAGTGTTCCTCTGCAGGAAGGCGGTGGCGGGAGCTGCCTGGGATGCCGCCATCCCCACCAGCCAGGCCTGCTGGGGACAGAGTCCCGAGTGCCTGCGCCTTGCGGAGGGTGGGAGCCCTTGGAACTTGAGGGGGACCAGGGAGAGCTGCAGGGTAGGAAGTCCCTAGGGGGTTATGGGGGTGATGACTCTTTCAAGTGTTCTGAGCGCTGTGGCCGAGTGGCAGCCTTCCTCCATGGCCCTGACTTATTACATTCCTGGGTAAGTTGAGGGAAATTCAATCCATATGTTCCCGAGTTCTTTACACGATTCTCGGCCGTTGTGTAAGAGCCAGTTGACGTCGATGGCTCTGCTTTCTTTTTTCCATTCTGAGAAGAGTCCCTGAAGAAAAGCCAAGTCCAGCATGAGGGAGGGGCAGGCACACAGGGAACAGTCATCTGGGAGCAGCAGGGCCTGAGGAACTGTGTATCCAAGGGCGGCTGGGTTGGTGGGGAGGGGGGAGACAGGCGAACCTGAAGCCCCTGCCCAGCCCCGTGCCCACCTGGGCTCTGCCAGCTGCTGCCAGCAGGACCTTAGTGGGGGAAGGAGCAGTGGAAATAGCTTAAGGAGTTGCCCAAGAGCAGGAAGGGGCAGCTGGCACAGCGGGAAGATGGGGCTTCCAGGAAGGGCAACTGGTTTGCATTCTGGGGCAACCTTAGATAATTTACTTCCTCCCCATGGGCCTCATTTTCCCCTTCTCCAAAGAGTGAGGCTGCATTCTGCTCCACGCCCTTTGTGGGTCCTAATAGCCTATTCTAGAACCCCCCTTTGGTCTCTTATTGTGAATATTATGGGGTACTGCCTAGACAAATATTTTTCAAGAAAATATTTTTATCATAATCCTCAGTAAGAAATACATTTTACACATGTATAGAACTGAAACAAAGGTTTCACAAGTCAACATGTACTCTTCCTACAAGGATAGACATGTGGATCAATGGAACAGAAGAGAGTGCAGAAAAAAACCTACACATTTATGGTCAATTGATTTCCAACAAAGGTGCTAAGGCAATTCAATGGAGGAAAGACAACCTTTTAAAATGGTGGGGACATAATTGGGTATTTATATGCAGGATCGAGCCTGCAACCCGGGAATGTGCCCTGACCAGGAATCGAACCATTACCTCCTGGTTCATAGGTCGATGCTCAACAATTGTACCACACTGGGCTATTGGTTGATTCTTATATGTGCCCTGACCAGAGATCAAACCCACAACCTTAACATATTAGAATGATGCTCTAACTGAGCTACCCTGCCAGGACTGTATAAATACATAAACTTAGACACTTAGTTCACACAATACATAAAAATGAATTAAAAATGGGTTATAGGCTGAAATGTAAGAGCTAAAAAAATGAGTGAATTCTGTGTTTATGTAACATAAGGATAATCTTCACAAACATTATCCTAAGTGAAAGAAGACAAACATGAAAGACTAAATACTCTGTTTCCATTCACATGAAATTTCTAAAAAAGGCAAACCCTTAGAAATAAAAAGCAGATTAGAGGTTTACTTGGACTGTGGAGTTTTTAACAGGCATGAGGGAACTCTGTGGTGGTGATGGCAATGTTTTGAAACTGGTTATGATTGCACAGCTTTAGAAATTGGCTAAAAATAAACTGTATACTTACAATGGATAAATTTTATGGTACATAAATCATAACTCAAACATTACAACTAACAAACTTAAACCTAAAAAAGAAAGATGATACATGATTTGTTCATTTGTGTTATGTTCCTTAGACATGATGAGTTAATTCCAAACCACTTCTTACTACTTTAATAATCTCTCTTCATAACATCCAAGCATTATTATGCACAGATCTTTGCTCATAAATGACTAGTCATTTGAAAAGATTAGAAAAGGATAAATATATAGTGACTGACTTATATTGAAAACTAAACTTTTTTTAAGAAAAGGATTTTATAATTCTAAGGAAGTCGTCTCACATTTTTATATGCAATACTAACCAATGCCATCAGTAGACCATAATTAGCTACAGTTTCAAGCACGTAAGTTTGTCATCCTCACTAAGAACACAGTCTGAGGAAACCAAGATGGTGGCATAGGTAAACACCGGAGATTGCTGCCTCGCACAACCACTTCAAAAATACAACTAAAAGACATAACGGACATCATCCAGAGCCACAGGAAGGCTGGCTGAGTGGAATTTCTACAACTAGAAGGAAAGAGAAAAGCATACCGAGACTCAGAGGAGGTGCGGTGCTGAAGTAAATACAAAGGTGCGGAGGTGCATGCGGAGCGGGCTGGATGCTGAGGACACGATTGTCTTCTTCAATCGGGAGGGAGTCTCAGGCTCTGAGTTTCAGTTTTGGGCGAGTCTTTGGGGACCCAGGCTCACACGGGAGAAACGGGACTGTCTGGCATCAGTCGGAACTCGAGGGCAGCTTTCTCTCGGAGGCACTCTCGGTGATTGCCAGGACCTCTGAAGGCA
>NW_005368456.1:1520686-1554458 GCF_000412655.1 Myotis brandtii | reverse complement strand
AATCAAGCCAAAGATTTGAAATGTGAAGAAGCAAAAGACACCCAACCGGAAAAGCAAAATGAAAAAAGAATCCAAAAATACGAAGATAGTGTAAGGAGCCTCTGGGATAGCTTCAAACGTACCAACATCAGAATTATAGGGGTACCAGAAGAAGAGAGAGGGCAAGATATTGAAAACCTATTTGAAGAAATAATGACAGAAAAATTCCCCTACTTGGTGAAAGAAATAGACTTCCAAGTCCAGGAAGCGCAGAGAACCCCAAACAAAAGGAATCCAAAGAGGACCACACCAAGACACATCATAATTAAAATGCCAAGAGCAAAAGACAAAGAGAGAATCTTAAAAGCAGCAAGAGAAAAAAAGTCAGTTACCTATAAGGGAGTACCCATACGACTGTCAGCTGATTTCTCAACAGAAACTTTGCAGGCCAGAAGGGAGTGGCAAGAAATATTCAAAGTGATGAATAGCAAGAACCTACAACCAAGATTACTTTATCCAGCAAAGCTATCATTCAGAATTGAAGGTCAGATAAAGAGCTTCACAGATAAGGAAAAGCTAAAGGAGTTCATCACCACCAAACCAGTATTATATGAAATGCTAAAAGGTATCCTTTAAGAAGAGGAGGAAGAAGAAAAAGGTAAAGATACAAATTATGAACAACAATACAACATCTATCAACAAGTGAATCTAAAAATCAAGTGAATAAATAATCTGATGAACAGTATGAACTGGTGATTATAATAGAATGGACATAGAAAGGGAATGGACTGACTATTCTTGGGGGGGAAAGGGGTGTGGGGGGGTGCGAGAAGAGATTGGACAATAATTGTGCACCTATGGATGAGGACACTGGGTGGGGAGTGAGGGCGGAGGGTGGGGTGGGAACTGGGTGGAGGGTAGTTATGGTGGGGAAAAAAGAGGAACCAAAATAATAATCTGAACAATAAAGATTTAATTAAAAAAAAAAGAACACAGTCTAGTGGATCTCAGTGCTTATGGAGCAAAAGAAAAAATGTTTTGTCTCTTTTTACATTGGGAATCAGAAATCTCCAAAGATTTCCTAACCAGTTTAGTGGCTTCCAAAAGCTAACTGGTCATTAGAATGACTCATTGACAGTCTCTCCTCCCAAGACCTACACAGTCAGGAATACGAGGTAGGGAGGTCTTAGGATGTTTTATTCTCATATAGATTTCCCTGGTGGTCAGAGAGACCTGTGAGTTTTGTTTGGTGAAACCAGTGTAATCAGTTTTGAGAGAGACTTCAAAAAACTGGTTTCTATCATAGTGAAATATCAAGGTTTGCAAATGAGTAGCTTTAAAAAAATGTATAGGTGGCTGGCGTGGCTCAGTGGTTGAGCATCCATCAACCTATGAACCAGGAGGTCATGATTCAATTTCTGGTCAGGACACATGCCCACGTTGTGGGCTCAAACCCCAGTGTGGGGAGTGCAGGAGGCAACCAATCAATGATTCTCACTCATCATTGACGTTTCTATCTCTCCCCTCATCTCTGAAATCCATAAAATATATTTAAAAAATTAAAAAGTGTAGAGCAAAGTATGGACCAAGTTGTCTCAACAATCATGCTACCCACCCCTCCTTGCCTGCATGCCTTTAGAAGGGGTGAAGTAACAGTAGGCTAGAATTCTGCAAACCCCTGGGATGGATCCCTCATTGACCATTTCAGATTCTTAGCTTAATTTTAAAAGCCTCCTGACCCCTTTTCATCAAATGGAGAATATCATCAATCATTTTTTTTAAATTGCTGGCTGCTGTGAGGTCAAGTTGCCCTCTTGTGTTTGTGGAAGCTCATTTTTACACGGAGTGAAGAGTTTACATTTGCAGTATTGCAGCCAGTACTTAGCTCTTCCCTCTAGACTCTTAATGACTTTTTGACTCTTCATCCAGTTATGTGAAGAACTGACTATTTCTCCCAGATTTATATGAACTCTAATTTGGACAGAGTGAATCTATATGGTACTTGCTTTCTTTGTCTCTTATTTTAATCATTCTGCAAACCTACTTTCACCCACACTCTCCCCTTTCTCTCTCCACCTGCCTCAGAAAAGGCGGGGCCTTTCTCCTGCTGTTGGGGGTGGTGGTGGTGCTCAGGACATCTCCCCAACTCCTCATTGCTCCCCAGGAGCCTCCCTTCCCCAGCCACCTCTCTCATAGACCCTCTGCTTGTGATCCCATCCTCTCCTCCTCCATACCAGGAAAGATAGTCAAGTATTTCCGGTCTAAAAACCAAAATCCTCTCCAGCACAGCAGCCCCCTTCCCATCCAGCCTCCATTCCCTTCTCATTTCGTTCCCAGCCAACCTTCTGGAGGGAAGAATATCTCCTGAGTGCAAGTGTTTTTCTTCTCCACTTGCTGCCCACCCCTCTGTTTCTGGCTTTGCTCCCCATTGTTCCAGTAAAACCACCGCTGGGTAGAGTCATTAAGGACCATGTCGTTGCTCAAATCTAATAACCCATTTTCAGTTCATACTTAATTTAACCTTCCTGTTGAGTTTGCTTTTGGGAACCATTCTCTTTCTTCAAACAATCTTCCTTTGGTTTTTCTGGCGCCACTTCTTCCCATTTCCCTTCCCACCCCTCCAGCTGTTCCCCTGGGCAACCACTATGAGCGTCTCTCTCACTTCCTATGCCTCCCTTGTGGCCTTCTGTCCTTGGTTCTCCCTTCCTCTTAGTCTCTAATGGTTCTCCAAGTGGGGCTCTTGAGCCATTTTTATCAGAAGCACCCCATGAGCTTATTTCTGGCTGAAAATACAAATTCCTGGGGCCCTAGCCCAGACCCCTGGGGAGGGTACCTGGGAATCTGCATTCTAAGCTACTCTCCTGGAGATTCTAAAGCACACTAAAGTTTGAGGACAGTGACACTAAAGACTTTCCCTGGGCCACACTCTCTATTCTGTTTCCCAAATGTCCGCACTATTGCCTAGACCCTGCCTCATTATTCTCCTTGAAATTTTCATAGAGATCTCACGCCTAGATATGGAGGCTGAGCTCCCATATTCTGGCATTAAAGGCCTTTGTCATCTGTCCCTTGCGCAGCAGCTCCTGGGGTTGACTCCCCTCTTCCGCCAACTCTCTACTGTTCTCTATACTCCAGTATATCCTTAACACACCTGCTCACTCACACCTCTGGTGTGGCTGTTCCTGTTGCCTCAATGCCCTCCACCAAGGTTCATCTGAATTCACCTTTAGGTCTCAGAAACTACCTTGAGTGTTCTGTTCTGAAACTGCCTTGAGCTTCACAGCCTCACACCAGTGTTTTCTCTTTGTCCTTAGGGGCCCCCATGGGTAAGACTCTTTGCAAAGTATTGTGATCCACGACTGACTTTGACCTGACTGGAGCTCCACAATAGGGGCCATGTCTATTCCCTCCAGGACCCCAGAAGCACAGGGATCCACAGCACAGAACAGGAAGACAGTGCATGGTGATAGGAGAGGCAAGGGTGCTCCTGGCCCAGACACATGTTGGGCCACCCATCTGGGTGATGGCGAACTTCACTCATCTGTTCATATGTTCCAGGCTCCAGGATGGGCCCTGGGGTGCAAAATATAAGCAGTCTGTGCTCTCAAGGGTCTCCTGCTGAGTGAAAGGTACAGAAAGGCTAGTCAGGATAACTTGGGAAGAGGATACTGTTACAGAGGGAAA
Source organism: Myotis brandtii (assembly GCF_000412655.1). Taxonomy (NCBI): domain Eukaryota; kingdom Metazoa; phylum Chordata; class Mammalia; order Chiroptera; family Vespertilionidae; genus Myotis; species Myotis brandtii. The sequence goes on along the minus strand of NW_005368456.1, from coordinate 1,550,795 downwards.
TGCAGGGAACTGTGGGAGCATAGAGAAGGATGGAAAATTCCTGTCCAGGGAAGGAGCAAAGTGGTAGGAAAGCTTCAACAGGTCAGCATTGCACAGGGTGAGAAAGCCTAGAAGGCGAGCATGAAAGCCTGAGCCTCCATCTTGCTCTGCCGCAGGTAAATAGGTGACACATTGCTTATACAATGCCTGAGCCGCAATCTACATATAAGTAAAGGGGGAGTTTGAACTGAGTTCAGTTTCCAAAGCCTTGAAGGGATACACACACACACACACACACACACACACACACACACACAGTTGGTTGAGCATCGTCCTATGCACCGAGAGGTCCTGATTGGATTCCTGGTCAGGGTGTGTGCTCGATACCCAGTAGGAGACATGCAGGAGGGAGCCAATTGATCTCTCTCTCTCTCTCTCTCTCTCTCTCTCTCTCTCCCCCTCTCCCCTTCTTCTCTCTCCAAAATAAACAAAAACATATATACTAGAGGCCCAGTGCACAAAATTCATGCATGGGAAGGTGTCCCTCAGTCTGGCCTGCACCCTCTCCAATCTGGGACCCCTTGGGGGATGTCCAACTGCTGGTTTAGTTCCGATCCTGCAGGATGCCCCACTGCCAGCCTGATCACCCTACCTTGCCCCACTGCTGGCCTGATCACTCCCAACTACCCTTCCCTGCCAGCCTGATCGTCCCCTAACTGCTTGCTCCCCAACGCTGGCCTGATCGTGCCCCTAACTGCTTGCTCCCCCACACTGGCCTGATTGCACCCCTAACTGCCTGCTCCCCTGTGCCTGCCTGGTCACCCCCTAACTTCTAGCTTCCCCGCTGCCAGCCTGATCTCGCCTGATTGAGCCCCTAACTGCTTGCTCCCCTGCACCGGTCTGATCATGCCCCTAACTGCCTGCTCCCCTGCTCCGGCCTGGTCGTCCCCTAACAGTTTGCTACCCCTGCACCAGCCTGATTGGCCTTTAACTGCTTGCTCCCCCGCCCCCTCACTGACCTGGTCACTCCCTACATGCTTGCTCCCCTGCACCTTCCTGATTGTGCCCTTAACTGTTTGTTCCCCTGTTGGCCTGATGGCCCCTAACCACCTCTGCCTCAGCCGCTGCCACCGTGGCTTTGTGCAGGAGGAAGTGCGACATCTGGAAGACTTCCGGTCGACCCGGTCTAATTAGCATATTACCCTTTTAATAGTATAGATATGTGCACTTGGTACAAATACTGTGAACTAATAAGTATTAGCCACCAGGTGGCAGTAGAGGATCTCTTTCAGCAGAAACTTGGGCTTCATTATTGAAGCCTTGTCCTGGGGGTAGTCCACTAGAATTTGGAGCTGATGGGTGACACCAGCTCCAGGTCTGGCCTCTATGCAAGGGTCTTATGAGTCATATGAGCAGAAATTCTTATTAAAAATCTCACTTTGGGTAACTATTTATTAGTTGCCTTTGAATATAAAAATTTTAAAAAGCAGCCCCTTCAATGCCAGCTAATGCCTTTTGGAGGCTATCTTAGCATTTGTATGTGTGTGTGGGGGCAGACATTGATCACAGGAAATGGCATGAGCTGCCTTGCAAAGGACCGATGTCCCATCTCTGGGGCTTTGAGCAAAGCTGGGCAGTTAGGGAGCTGAAGTGATCATTCTAGTAGTTCCTCATGTGGCTGGATTTTAATCAGAGACCCCTGTGAGGACCTGATGCTTTCATGGTCCCTGTCTTCCAGAAGATTTATAATGTATGTTATTTCAGCAACTTTTCAGACCTTCTCTCTAGGGACCCAGGCCCTATACTACTCAGAGTCCCTCTCAGCCTTAAGAACCTAATACCATGTGGTCACCCTCATGGTCAGCTACACACATTAGCTCTTCAATTTGTAGAACACTAAACTCTTTGTCATTTTCTCTGAAGAAGGAATAGTGGGGATGATGAATCCTGAGTCTTATCATGGCTAATACCTAAATAGTAAACCATGCAGGGATCAGTTAGACATAACTAGGATGTGTTTGGATCTGGGCTTTCCATGAGCTTTCCAGCCGCTCAGAGAGGCTGCATTCTGAAGCTGTGCTGCAGGGGAGGCTGCAGAGCTGCAAATTCCCAGCCAGTGCCTGTCTGCGTGCTGGGAACGCACCTTTGCTGCACAGGGAGGACTCACGCCCACATTTCTGTCCTGTGTTTTCTTGGTAAATCTTTCTTTGTGCTGGAACACTCCGAAGATTCTGCCTGCTTTTCTGTGCACGGTACAGCTGTTTCCTGCACTCATGCCCTGGGCTTCTTTGCTCCTGAGGCTAGTGACCTAGAAACAACTGGACAAAATGAGTAGCAGTGACCTTGGGATTGGGAATCTTGTTCTGGCCCCGGCTCTGCCATTTATTAACTGGGAGGCTGTTGGCCTCAATTATAAAATGGGAATAATGACCCCTCACAGAGTTCATTTGTTCAACAAATACGCATGGAGTTCCTGGTAGCTGCCTGTCTCTGCTCCAAGCACTGTGGATACATGAATGAGACACAGTTTCTCTGCCCCGATGAAACTGACATACACTCGGCCTACTGTTTTTGTTTGAATGGGTTTGCAGCCTATTTTAGCAGGAAACAGCCTCAGGATTACAAACATTACAAGGCAGGAAGTTTCCTCCAAGCAGAGTTGACGACCTTATCCCTGGTGGGAGAGAAATTGTAATGGGGCTGGTTCCTCCTGTCCTCGGTTTCTCATTGTAGTCTGCAGTCTGTCTTCCAAGAAGATAAACTACTTGGGCTGGGATCTGCACTATTCAAACAAAGCACAACATTCTCCACTGAGGTTTGGGAGGACAGGCATTATCTTTCAGAAAATTTAGGCAGGACAGTGTACCCTGGGCATCCTCCAAGTCTCATGTCCCTCAAAGATTTCTCTCTGACCCACTTCCCTTACCATATCTACTGCTGGGTGCCCAGCTTCATGCCCTCCCCCATTCTGAGCCCTGATGTTTTTGTTTTGTTTTTAAATTTAATAATTAATTCAGTACGGCATTGGGAAAGAACTATTAAAAATGAGGGGAAATGAAGAAAATGATTAGCAGTACAAAATGAGACGTGTTTTTAGAGAACAGGGTTTTGAGCTGAAGCACCTGCAGCAAGGAGCTCGGAATCCCTTCTCCAGGACCATCTATGTACATCCCAGCACCCACCTCCGCCTGTGGACTCCCAGCTGGCCTAGCAGCCTCCACATGAGTCCCCTTAGTGACAGTGTGCAAGGCAGTTTCCAGGTCCCATTGTTTCCCAGTCACTCACACTTGGGGTAAGTTGGCCCTATTCAAGGACAAACTCCCAAATGGCCCGAAATTAAGCCTTTTCTGCCCTCAAAAACTTCTCACCCAGTTCAGGTTATTGAGATGTGTTGAGGTCACAGCTGATTTCAAACTTTCTTCTGCCTTTCTCACCAGTAGTTCTTACATCTATCCTCACTCCTAATCTGCCTCTGTACAGGGTTGATTTCTATGCCTCCCTCTATCTGTGACACCCTGGTTGTGTCTCTCACATTTCAGCTTGGTTAAGACACTTGCTTTGGAAAATGGGACAGTAGCAACTCAATGATTAAGGTTTTAAAAAGTGCTTGATTTCTCTCTTGAACTGTGAGAATAAGTTTGGGCTGGGCTGCTGGAGAGATGTGATGGTCATATGGAAGAAAGCTGACCAGAGGGCTCCCAGCCATCCTGTCAGCTGACCAACCACTGACACATAAGTTAGTCCAGTGGTGACTGGCTGAGTGAGCCCAGATCAGCAGAAGCACCCAGGTGACCTGTAGAGTTATGAAAAGTAATGGATGGTAAGTTTTAGGGTGCTTGTTTACTCAGTAGTACCTAGCTGATGCAACTGTGCTGCTCAAGCCATTAGCATGTCTTTCTTAGGCAGTAGTAACAGTAATTCATTGATAATTTAATGGTAACTCATCTCCTGGCCTCTAGGCAACATTCCTCTAATCCAGCCTTCACTCTGATATCAGAGCAATCTACTCATGTTACCATCAGACTAAATTGAATAATTACCTGAAGAGGCCATGAGGGTCACCGTGTCCATTTCACAGATGAGGAAACTGAGGCCTAGAGCTGGAAAGTGACTTGTTCACGTCACAAACACTCAGAGGCAGCCCCAGTCAGCATCAAGACTAGAATCAAAATCTCCAGACTTTTTGAGGCTCTTTCCCCGACTGGAAGTCTGCTACTTTCTGAATATGTTGTTGTGGACCTTCCCAGGGTTACAAACATTCCCAGCCTGTAGCTTTAATTCTGCTTTTTTGGCTCCTTTAAGAAGGTAAATAGGAAGGGGGTGAGGGTGATGGTATTAAAGGAACAACCTTGATGGCACCTTAATTTAAAAAGCTGGGATTGCTGGAAAACTTTGTAATGCAGCTCCCCTCTGAGCATGGCCACTGTACTGCCCTTGAGACCCATGGCTGTGTGCAGGCTGCTTCAGGGGTCTCAGGGTAGAGCCAAGGCTCTCTCCCGGCCAAAACCAACCCATTTTGGGTGTACTGGGCACTGGCAACAGCCATGTTTCTGTGTTATATGCTTTCTTCCTCATAGCCCTGAGCCTCCCAGGCAAATTGATTCCTAAAAACAACCTGTACAGGGTTTCCATTTGATCTTACAGCTTCAGGTGGTCCTAGATTCTCACAACTATTAGTTATAAGTAAATTAATAGTAAATGGGGAGCTGGGAAACCCTGGATCCCCATTTCCTACTCTATCCCCTTTTCATCTCCAACAAGGCCCTTCCTCCAGGCAGGACTCTGTCTCGGGCGAGGAGCTGTCTTTGGACAGGTTAATGCTGAGCAGCTGTGGGAGCCCACAGCCCAGAGGACTCTGGACCAGAAAACAGCGCTCCTTCTCACCCCAAGTGTTAAGAAATGTAAAATATACCCTTTCTGATTGGTGTTTCTAGTTTCTTGGGATATATTCCTGGAAGTGGGATCACTAGGTCAAATGGGAGTTCCATTTTTAGTTTTTTGAGGAAACTCCATCCTTTTTCCACAGTGGCTGCAACAGTCTGCATTCCCACCAGCAGTGCACGAGGGTTCCTTTTTCTCCGCATCCTCGCCAGCACTTGTCTTTTGTTGATTTGTTGATGATAGCCATTCTGACAGGTGTGAGATGGTACCGCATTGTCATTTTGATTTGCATCTCTTGGATGATTAGTGACTTTGAGCATGTTTTCATATGTCTCTTGGCCTTCCTTATGTCCTCTTTTGAAAAGTGTCTATTTAGGTCTTTTGCCCATTTTTTGATTGGGTTGTTTATCTTCCTTTTATTAAGTTGTATGAGTTCCCTGTAAATGTTGGAGATTAAACCCTTATCAGTAATAACATTGGCAAATATGTTCTCCCATGGAGTGGGTTTTCTTGTTGTTTTGTTAATGGTTTCTTTTGCTGTACAGAAGCTTTTTATTTTGATGTAGTCCCATTTGTTTATTTTCTCTTTAGTTTCCATTGCCCTAGGAACTGTATCAGTGAGGATATTGCTTCAGCATATGTCTGAGATTTTGCTGTCTGTGTATTCCTCTAATATTTTTATGGTTTCCCGTCTGATGTTTAAGTCCCTATCCATTTTGAGTTTATTTTTGTGTATGGTATAAGTTGGTGGTCCAGTTTCATTTTTTTGCATGTATCTGTCGAATTTTCTCAACACCATTTATTGAAGAGACTGTCTTGACTCCATTGTTTGCCCTTGCTTCCTTTGTCAAATATTAATTGAGCATAGTGGTTTGGGTCGACTTCTGGGTTCTCTTATCTATTCCATTGGTCTATATGTCTGTTTTTGTGTCAGTACCAGGCAGTTTTGACAACAGTGGCTTTGTAATACAGCTTGATATCTGGTATTGGGATCCCTCCTACTTTGTTCTTCTTTCTCAGGATTGCTGCAGCTGTTTGGGGTCTTTTTAAATTCCAGATGAGTTTTTGGAGAGTTTGTTCTAGGTCTGTGAAATATGCCATTGGTATTTTAATGGGGAGTACATTGAATCTATAAATTGCTTTGGGTAGTATAGACATTTTAATGATGTTGATTCTACCAATCCATGAACACAGTATGTTCTTCCATCTGTTTATGTCTTCCTCTATCTCTTTTTTCAGTGTCCTGTAGTTTTTGACTATAGGTCTTTTACCTCATTAGTTAAGTTTATTCCTAGGTTTCTTATATGCACCCCTATGTTCATAGCAGCACAATTCACCATAGCTAAGATTTGGAAACAGTCTAAGTGTCCATGAGCAGATGAGTGGATTAGAAAACTGTGGTACATCTACACAATGGAATACTATGCTGCTGTAAAAAAGAAGAAATTCTTACCATTTGCAACAGCATGGATGGACCTGGAGAGCATTATGCTAAGCAAAATAATCCAGTCAGAGAAAGGTAAATATCATATGATCTCACTCATTTGTGGAATATAATGCACAACATAAACTGATGAACAAAAACAGATCCAGAGACAGAGAAGCATTGATCAGACTGTCAAACCTCCTAGGGAAGGTAGGGGAGGGTGGGGGTAAGGAGGAGAGATCAACCAAAGGACTTTATGCATGCATATATGCCTAACCAATGGACACAGACACCAGGGGAGTGAAGGCATGAGTAGGGGAGTGGGAGGCAATGGAGGGATAAGGACACATATGAAATACCTTAATCAATAAAAATAAATAAATAAATAAATAAATAAATCAGTGGTCCCACAACAACGACAACAAACTAAATGTAAAATATAACCTGTCTGCCTTTCAGTGACTGGAATACCCACTCCTCTTGATTGGACTTTACATCAACACTAGGGCTTTCAGACAAGACCTGCTAGTTCAGGTTCCAAGTCCACTCAGGAGGGTGTGGACCAGTGGATGTCACTGAAATTTGTGCTGTTATTGAAGACTATGTTAGATTTGAGCTATTTTGTTCTGTGAAAATTATTCAGAAAACTAATATTCCTAGACAGAGTCAAAAAGCAGGAAAAAGGAATTTATGGTTAGGAATTCTGAAAATGAACCCTTTCTGTTGTTTCTGAGAAAATTGAAAAGAAATGGTCTTTTCTGTTTTAAAGAAGTTATATGTGCTACATTTGTGCATAAAACAATTTAATGCAGCCAGCCCTTCCTCCATCCCACCTCACCTTCTCTGAATACGTGCAACTTTTGAGGTGTCCCCATCCTTCTAGGTGCTCAGTCCTAAAACCGTGCTCTTGTCTTTGACCCATTTTTTTCTCTCATGCCACAGATCCAAATAGTCAGTCAGGAAACTCTATGGACTCTACTTTCAAAATGTATCTAGAATCCAGCCATTTTTTCATGTCTGAGCTATCAGCACCTTTCACCAGGATTATCACAATTGCCTCCTATGTGGTCTTCCTCCTCTATTTTCCAAATTACAGCCAGAGTGGTTCTGTAAAACAGAAGTCACATTAGGTCAGTTCCCTTGCAAACCATTGCATTAAAAAATTACAAATCATTTTTATGCTTGACAGATTATCAAAATATCCTAACAGGCTATGCAGAATCTACCTGTCCTTTGTTTAATTGTATTAACTACAGCAGCGCTTGTGTTTGGGCCTAATTCTTTTATTTCCTCTTAAAGACTAAAAACTCTTGGAAATGAAGTAGCAGCAGAAATAGGCTGAGATTTCTTTGAGGTTATTAATTTTTATTTCCCACTAGCTAAATTGGACTGAGGTTCTCCTGAGGAGTTCAGAGCAGTGATTTTTAGCAGTGCCCTGCCAGGCTAGGTACAAGGGATCCATCCAAGGCTGGTACAAGGGAGCAGTTATAAGAAAACAGAAAAAGCCCATGAAAATCAACTGGAAATAAATGAGCCTTGGATATGCTTCATTAATCTATGAGTTCCCGCCACTTACCCAATGTCTTTCCTTCAAAAGACACTGTGCCAGCCAAGTTCCTAGATCTTCATGCTGCGAAATAATCTCAATAATGGGAGGTAGCCGAAGCCGGTTTGGCTCAGTGGATGGAGCGTCGGCCTGCGGACTGGGGGGTCCCGGGTTCGGTTCCGGTCAAGGGCATGTACCTTGGTTGCAGGCACATCCCCAGTGGGGGGTGTGCAGGAGGCAGCTGGTTGATGTTTCTCTCTCGTCGATGTTTCTGACTCTCTGTCTCTTTCCCTTCCTCTCTGTAAAAAATCAATAAAATATATTAAAAAAAATAAAATAATGGGAGGTAATATAGATGATGGCTAATAATTATTAAGCACTTACTTTGTGCCACATATTGTTCTAAACTTTTTATATTCATTCATTCAACAAATACAGGGTGGGGCAAAGGTAGGTCTACAGGTGTTTGTATGGAAAGTAACACAATAATTAATAAACAATAATATAAGAATAAACTGTTTCATGTACTCACAACTGTAAACCTACTTTTGCCCCTTCCTGTCTTTATTGGGCACTTATTATACATGTCAGTAAATAAAACAGAAAAATAAATTCCTGCCCTCCAGAGCTTACATTCTGATACAAGAAGACAGAAAATATGTAAGCATAATGAATAAGTAAAATTATATTGTATATCAGGAAGTGATGGGGTAGGGGAAGGGAAAGAAAGTCTTTCAGAACAGATAAATGGTCTGGACCTCACTGAGGAAGTGACATCTGAGCAGAGATGGAGGTGATAAGGAAGTTACCAGTGTGATTACCTAGGGACCAGTATTCCAGGTAGAGGGACCAGCAATCTGGATAGTCTAGGACTAGCAAGAAGCCCATGGTTGGAGTGGAGGGTGAGGGAGGATAGAAGTGATGAGGTCAGAGATATAGGGTAGACAGAGGCATAAAGGGCTTAGGGGGCCACTGTAAGGGCTCAGCTTTCTCTCTAATCAAGAGGGAGCCACTGGAGGACTTGACTTAATGTGACTTATGTTTTACAGACATTCTCTGACTACTGTGCTGAGGATAGAGCATAGGGTTCAAGGGAGGAGGAAGGGAGAGTGATATTGACCTCAGGTCCAGCTGGCTGCTGCTTCAAAAGCCAGTACTCAAGAGACAGGTGCTGATTTAAGAAAAGATGCTTTATTCAAGTGCTGGCAGCCTGAGAAGATGGCAGACTCCAATCCTAAAGACCATCTTCACATCTCAGTGCAGGCAGAGGTTTTTGTTAGGAGGGAGAGGGAAAACAGAACAAAGAAATCAAGGGGTTGAGGATTGAAAGTTCTCTACATGTAAGTCAGCACAGTTTATTCTGATGGTTATCTGGAAACTGGTCAAGTGAAGGTCTGGTTTTTATGGTTGAAAGTCAGCAAGTCTCCTGGAGCCAGAATGTCTGATTGCTGGAGTCAGCTTCCTTTGAAGTTAGTTCCTGGAACTCTTACACAAATATGTTGTTTATATACAGGTTACATATTAGTTAACAATTCACCTTTTACAAAAACACTTTTACCAGAAATAATATTAAAAGAATAGAGGGGTGGGTTACAAGACCAGTGAGGCTGCTATTGTTATAATCCTGGTGAGAAATGACGATAGATCATCAGAGAAGGTGAGAAATGTCTAGATTCCAGATATAATTTAAATGTAGAGTCAATGGGACTTTTTGGATCAGTGGCATGAAAGAAGGAGTGGAAAATGAATACCAGGTTTTGGCCTGAGCACTTGGAAAGGTGGAGTTTGCCTTTAGCCAAAAGGAGAAAGAATGTTGATGAACAGGCTTTGGGAAGAAGATCAAGAGTTCAATTTGGGACATGTTAAGTTTTTGAAATCTATTATAGTGGACAGTTGCTTGTGAGTCTGGAGTTTAGGGCAGAGGCTGGGCTGGAGGTATCAATTTATGAGTCTTTAACATATATATGGCTATTAAAACCTTGAAGTTGGATGAACTAACCCAGGGAATGTGTGTAGATAGAGAGGAGGATCAAAGACAGGACTCTGGGGTCTCTGAAGAAAGACAAAGCCAGGAGTGTGTAACCAAGGGAAGGAAATGCCTTGAGAAGGCAGGAATGATCTGCTGCTTCAGACATCACTGGTAGCTTAGAAAAGAGAAAGACTGAGAATTGACCATTGGGTTTAGCAATGTGGACACTGCTGTTGACTTTATGTAGAGTAATGGGCACGAAAGCCTAGCTTGAGTGTGTTTAAGAAAAATAAGGGGATGGGGTGGAGGGTGGGGGCAGGCTAGAAGAGGTCAATGGGAGCGGGGAAGGGAAAAAATGTAATACTTTCAACAATAAAGATTTTTTAAAAAATAGGAGGGAATGAAATGGAGACAGTGAGTGCATCAACCCAAAAATTTTTGCTGCAAATGTTGCAAAAGAAAAGAGGTGGTAAGGTCAGGAGAAGCAGGGCCAAGGGAAATTAAAATATACATATTTTAAGATGGGACAAATAACAGTTTATGTAGGTGCTAATGAGAATGGTTGCAGTAAAGAGGGAAAAACTAATGCTATTGGAGAAAAAGGCCAGGACTGCTTGAACAGTGTTTTTGGGTAGTCTTAATGGGGCAGAATCTAATAGTCACTTTAGGTGATCTAGGATTGGTTTTTGTTGTAGTTTTCAGGGGCTGCCATGACAAAGTACCACAAAACTGGGTGGATTAAGCAATGAATATTCATTGTTTCACAGTCTTGGAGGGTAGAAGTCCAAGGTCAAGGTATCAGGGTTGGTTTCTCCTGAGGTCTGTGAGGGAGAATCTGTCCCCAGACTCTTCCCTAGCTTATGGTGATTTATTGAAAATATTGGTCACTTCTTGGCTTTTTAGCACATCACCCTGGTCTTGCCTTCTTGTTTACATGACATTCTTCCTACGTGCCTGTCTGTAAACAAATTTCCCTTTTGTTTAAGGACACCATTTGTATTGAATTAGGGGCCCAACCTACTCTACTATGACCTCATCTTAACTAATTACATCTGTAATGACCTGTTTCTAAGTCAGGTCACATTCTGAGGTTAAGATTTCAACACATAAATTTTTGGAGGGCACAGTTCAACCCATAATAGCTTTAGATAGAAGACGAACAATTTATATTTAGCAACAGGAGGGGAAATAGAGCACATATTTGAAAATTTTGGCAGGTTTATAGATATATTTGTGGAAGTTCATGGAAATGTTCTTCTGATGGCTTCACAGATGTGAGAAACAAGGCCATTAGGTAAGAGTGGTAGTGAAGGCAGAATGAGGAGAGGAGAAGTTGTGAAGTTGTTTCCAGTAGGGTGGGAGAGTGAGCTAAGAAAACACAGTATGGCAGCTGAGTAGTCTTACGGACACACCAGTGGGCCTTGGTCTGGTATCGAAAGCAGGGCACAGGTATTGCCCTGAGTTTTTCTCAAGCTCCACTCAGCTGCATGGGGGAAGGCAGAGAGTGTGGGGAGAGTTGTGATTCACTAGGGTTGTGGTTTTGCAAAGTGAGTACAGTGCACAGAGGAGTAGGAGAGGCAAGGGAGTTGAGAGTGAATGCAAGGAAGTTATAATAATAGACAATAGAAATAAAATTCAGTAAGAGGGAAGAGAGGACCCTACATGGAAATACTATGATTACTCTGATTTTAGAATGATAAAAGTGATGGATAGAGAAATGAAGTACTTTTGGAGGTTCCATCAGTGGCAGAATCAGAATTCAAACCCAGGCTGTGCAGCTCAGAGCCCATGTGCTTAGACATAGGACCAGAACAGTGGGGCAGAAAGAGGTAGAAAGGATGAAGCGTCAGATTAGTTATGAGGCTGTTCTGTCCATTGACTCGCCTTGAAATGATAAGCAAGGCGTTCCTGTTCTTGTAACACAATGTTCTATGATTCCAATTATTTCCTTGTCTTTGGAGGAGGATGTTTTCTGTTTTATTTTGACAGATACTTCTTTTATTTAGGACAGTGGTCCATTTCTCTACTAATCTCCCATCCTTCCTTCCTTTTCTCCCTTAAATATATACAATTTTTTCTTGTTCACAAAATACTTTAATATTCATTTTTACATTTTGTGTCCACAGCCACCCGGGTATCACAATTATTTTTTCTATTTTCAAGATAAGATTATAAGGCTTAGAACAATAAAATGATAAACCCCACAGCCACTTAATAGCAGAGTTGGGATTCAAAACTGAACCTTTAATTTTAAATTCAATTCTCTTTCAAACTCCTAAGATACTTTCTTTAAAAATGTTGTTTTTTTCTGAATTCAAAATAAGGTGAATTGGAGAGTGGATATATCCCTGACACTGGAGAAATTCAAGAATCTAGATTAGCACTCTTTGGGGAGTCTATAGAATGAGTTCAAGCAATAATTGTGGTGTTAGAATAAATGACCCCTCCCATGCCTTCCACCCTTGACTCTGGGGTAAGTCAGGAGTAAATGTCTAAATTAATAGAAGAAAGGCTAGTTAAATGATAGTCATGGAGTACACTACTGTTTATATCATGTTTTATATGGTAGGTGAAGTTGTCATATTTTTTTCTCGGGACAGGCGTTCTTACTCTATCAACAAAAAAGCTTCATTTAAACATCCAGTCATTCATTCATCATACTTTCATTGAGCCCTTGTTATGTGCCTGGATAGTGCTAGGCATTGGATCCTTGCCTTTAGAAAGTTCATAATCCAAAAAATAATACAGACCTGTAAACCAACAGAGCTGGGACTGAGCAAATGCCTGGCTAAAGAGGGAGCACTTCAAGTTAGAGGTGACATTTACGTTTCTTAGAGGAGTTTTACAGGTAGTGCAGGGGAATATTTGCACAGTCCCAGGAGCTCTCTTCATTTTTCTTCCCAAGACTGGTCTTAGCATGGCCTCCACACCTGTAATAACAAAACACATGCCACACTAATACTGTAAGACAAATGAAAAGCAGAATGACTTCTTCAGCTGGGACAGAACATGGAATCCAAGAGACAGACATTGCTGTGACCAACATGATTGTGGGCAGGAAAGAAGACATGAGCAGGCAGAACTGAGAATCCATCTGGGCTTCCTATATGAGAGAGTAACTCTGCCCAGGCTATGTTCCTCTGGCCAATAGGAAAAATCCAAGTAACTTCCTGTTTCAGAGAGAAGTAGAAGACTAGTATGGAGAAGACCTGGCTAATGGCCTGCTGACAATTTCTCCTCCCTGGGCCACAGTTCATAAATTATAGAGTTGATACTGCTAATTGTGATGGGACTATGGATGAAAATTTTTATTTATTCTATTTTACTTTTTCTGTACTTTCCATATTTTTACAATGAAAATGTTTTAATTAACTTTTAAAGAGGTAAAAGAAGGGCCTGAAGTGAATGATAACCATTTGAGACCATTCCAACTGAAAATCTGATTTTAAAGAAAGAGTGGAGACAAAGAGAATGAGCAGACTTTTTATGACTCCTGGTGACAATAATACTAGTACCTGTTGTCAACAATATTTTTCATAGTAGCTCCCATTTGTTGAGTACCAAGTCATGTAAGACACTTCACATATTTAAAAACATATTATCTATAGTATAAATATTTAGATAGAGAGAGAGAGAGATAGTATAACTAAAGATTGCTTTAGATATTTCCCAAAATACAGGGAAGCAATATAATCAAGTGTTTAAAGCCCCTTTGACTTTAAATTAAGTTCTAGTTGGGTCTATTTATCCCCCATCTATCTCTGAGCCCAGTGCCAATGCCATTCAAAAAGAGGCACACTTCCTTTTTATGTGAGCATTAACCCAGGTTCAGGGGTCTCAAGACCTAGTGCTAGTACTGTATGTCCTCACCTTCTCCCTTCACTGAGGCAAACAGCAAGTTGCATGGGTGAGTATAGAACAGGACGGTGCCTCTGAATTCTGGGACTGCAAGGAAGAACAGTACCTGTGACATCCTAGAGTTAACGGAGAGTCCCCACATTCAGAAGTCTGGCCCAGGCACAACTCATTGCCTTGGGCATATGCCACTCCCCCACCACATGGCTAGAGTCAGATTTTGTTAAGGAAAACACATTCTCAAGAAGCCTCTAAATCAATCTCTAATACAAAGTTGAGCATTTTGCCAAGAATTGCTGAAGATTTAAGGAAAACAAACATTATATGAGAAAAGAACAAAATCCAAACACACTGAAAAATTAGCACCCTAGGAAAGAGACAATGGAAACAGAAACAGGATGTAAGGAAAAGTACCAATTAGAGATGTTATAAAAAATATATATTTGTTAAAAAGAAAAAGTCAATAAATGAACAGAGCAGAAGAGAACATGAGTGTATTATAAGACAGAGCTGAGTAATTCTGCCAGTTCTTAGAACAGAAGGACCAAAAGATAAAAGATAGAGAAAGTTAAGATACTTGGAGGACATAGTCAAAAGTATAAAATGTATATAATAAGAGTTCAAGATGGAGAGAGTATAGACAAACTGGATGAGAGACCAAAGATATAATGGAAAAAATATTACATCCCAGTGCTGAAGAAAGATGTTTGAGATTGAAAGGGCATACCAGGCTCTTGAACAGAATAAGTTTAAAATAAAATTAACCCTGGACACATCCTAGTGAAATTTTGAAAAATGAAGGGGAAAAAAACCCACAACAAACAGCTGTCTAAAAGCTGTCAGGAAACAAACAAACAAACAAAGATTATCCACAAAGAAAGAATTAGATAAACAACCAATTTATGATTATCAATAATGGCTACAAAGAAACAATGGAATAATGTCTTCAGTGTTAGGAGAGGAAATGATTTTGAGCTTAGAATTCTTTAATGACCCAAATGATTATTAAAATGTAAGGTCAAAATAAAAGCATTTTAGACATTCAAAGTTAATGCAATAATTATCATTATAAGAATTTCTGGAAGGTCTAGTCCAGCAAAATGAAAAAAGGAATGCAAGAGAAAATTATTACAGAGATAAGCATTCTTGAGTAAAGAAACAGAGATACTTTCAAAATTAAATCTTAATAAATGTTGACTTAAAAAATTAAATCAACGTTATGTTAGAGCCCAAATTAAAAATGATCCCTATGTTTAATGTGGGGAAGGAGAAGGTTAACATTTTAAGCTTAGATTGTAGAAAAATATTGGTTGTGTTGTTTGGACTACAGTAGAAGTGTGACTTGAACTTCAAGAGTTGGTATGGAGAAACTTTATGAGCCCTGTCAGAGCTGAGGAACTGTGATTCTATAAGGTCAGCTTCAGGAAGAAGATCATTTATTTATTCTTTTCTAAAATGTAGCACATGGGACCAGGATGCATAGAGCTCACTCCCTCCTGGTTTTCAGAGCTGGGACCCATGCAGTTTGCACTGCTGTAGCGAAACATGACCCCTTCTCATTAGGAGCTTGGAAGGTGACTGCTATAGGTAAAAAAAAAAAAAAAAAAACAAAAAACAAAAAACAACAACAAAAAACACACAAAAAAAAACATTTTGAGCTGAATAGCAGCTTTGCTGAGCACTGCTGCTGGGCCCAGTGCCAAGCCTTGCCAAGCCAAATATACCTTCTCTTCTCCCCACTGATCCAGGACGCACTGGCTTCTCTAGGAGGATAGTACATCTTTCTCTCAACTCCTGGTCAATACTGTTTTGGCTCCTAAGTAGATGCAACCTCCCAGTTAGTGTTTCTTTTTAAAATCCAAATCCTTGTTTGATCCTAAATCTGGTATGATGAAGAGGTATTTAAACCTGCAGTCACTGTATGCATTCACACTATAAGTTTTTATCTCTTGGGCCGCGACCAGCATGGCTAGAGAGCTGACGAGTCCTGAGTAGGGGCAGCTGGGGATTGAGAAAAGGAAAAAAAGAAACAGACACAAAGACTTCAAGTAAAGCTGGGGCCAGGTGGGATGCTGCCCTTGGATGGAGAGACAGTGACCCAGAACTAGTGCAGCACATTTATTATATAGAGCATGATACCAGGAAGTTTTATTAGAGTTTAAGACAAAGGAAATTATGTGAAATCATGGTTAAAGATCAAGCTGCAAGTCTTCATTCTTGTGGCTTCTTTGTAATTGTCACTCCTGGCTGAGCCTGGATAATTGTGTCTGTTCCTGGTGCCTGGCTGAACTTAGATAATGAAACCCACCCCCTGGCGCCAGAGCTAAAGGTCAGGCTGACAACATACCTGCCTCTGGCAAGGTATGTTTCCAGGATGTGATTCTGCTGATATTAGTGGACTCAGCTGACAATCAGCTCATGTGCCTTCCCAGGCACTTTCTACACCACCATAAGCCACCAATGTGTAGGTTAGTCTCTTGAATCTCTTTTCCTCTTTGACATGATGAAATCCATGTGCCTTTGCATGGCATTTATACTCTTTACAATGAAGTACTCACCAGCCTAACAAAGCACTACTCCCTCTGCTTTCCAGGAAATCCATTCTCCAGCTGTGTCTCCAGGGCTCCACACCTTCACCGCTGGGAGAACGTGTTACTCGTATGAGTTCTCCATTAATCTGCTCTGTGAAGTGCTCCTGGACACTCCATTCACAGTTGAGCTCACCTGCATCTGTGCTCCCATAATATTGTTTTCCTCTCTTTGTGATGACAATAATCTCTGTTTATTATAAGTGCATTAGTTTCTCTTGTAGACCAGAAGGAACCAGAAAACAGATTACTGGTCTTGGTATTCACCTATGACTAGCACAGTGCCTAATGATTAATACTTATTAGACAAATGAATGAATCCATGAATGACATGGTCTAAGACCCTAACTGACATGGCAAAACAAAGATCTTGAGCTTGGCTACAAAATAGATTTTACACAAGAGTTTGCAAAATGCTTATTCCCAAGCTTCAGTCCAAAAATGTTTTTATTTTGTAGGACCAGGGAGAGGCCCAGCAGTCTGCATTTCCAAAAACCTCTGATTTGTCAGAGCTGGAGATCTGCTGTGGCCTTGGGGTTTGTTTATTCCTTGGGAAGTAATATGCTTTTTCCATTCATCCAGTGCTACACGACTGAGTCTGGGTCTGTTTGACCTCTCTCCCTCTCCAGGAGGACAAAGTGAGGCCAGTTGCCCCTCCAGCATGCTGACCTTCCATTAAGAAGTCTGCAAAGCTTAAAACTTTCTGAGGGCTGTGCCCTGAGCATGGCAGAGATGTGCACAATCATGGAGCCCAACCTGACAGCAGATTTGCATTTTGACTAATTTCTATATCCAAGAGGTTTTGAGGAAAATAGAGCAACATTTTGCTGTTGGGGTCCTATCATCCTGTTATTTTTCTGATATAATTGACAACCCTGGTATGAACAGTCTGTTTTTAAGCCTCCATCTTCCTCTAAATGAATATTGATGTTGTGTTTACCTTTAATTAATATTCATTGCAATAAAGGAATTACACTCATTCAATTTTAATTATACCCTTCTTGCATAAACAGGCTTTTAATAACAGATTTTCTAGAATGGAAAAAACAAGCTCTCTGCTCCCAGCCTAGTCTAATGCCAGGAAAGCCGCCTCCACAATAGATAAAGGGGATTTCAATTTGTTAACTTGGTACAGTGGGAAGAGCTGTGGGTGGAAAGTTAGTTCTTCTAAGCTATGGGTTCTTGGGCTAATTCCTTTCCCTCCTTCATATCTGAAAAATGGTGACTGGACCAGATCAATTACCTTCATCTGTGGCTGCATATTGAGATCACCAGGGGGAATTATTGAAAATACCAAAGGCCAGGCCCCATTTCAGATGAATGAAAACAAAGTCTCTGTGGGGTGGATGACACTGGTATTTTTAAATAGATCCTCAGGTGGGATGCCTTTAATGTTGAGAATTTCAGGGTTGACAACTGCTGATAGGGGCATCATTCTTACCAGACTTCAGGTGGATTTGGCTCCTGCTAAAGTGGTAGATTGCACAGGACCCATAAGGAAAGCCAGCATGGACCTCAAGAACCAGCTCAGCCCTTCCCTGGTGCTCCCCTATGCTGGGAATCACATCCTGGGCCGGGCTCAGTGGTACTCTCTAGGAGCAGAGGGGAAGAAATAATATTCACTGAGCACCTGCTACATGCCAGACACATCCAACATCTCATCTGTTGGTCATCAGAAACATATCTCACATCTACCATGTTGCAGGCATAGGGGATTTAATGCTGATGAGCAAGGCAGTTTCTGCCCTCATGGGCTTTATGGTCAGTAGTGGAGATAATAATTCTGATAATTCACAATTAATTCACAAGTTTAAAGAGTTGCGAAGAAAAAAGTTCAGGCTGCTTTCAAAGCACATAGCAGTGGTGGGAGAATGTTGGCAAGGAAACCATGAAGCCATGTCTAAGACCCAAGGCCTGCGAATAAGTAGGACTAGTTCAGTTAATAGATGGGGAGAAGCATTCAAATTAGAAATAATGTTTTTACAAGGCAGATATTGGCACTGCTATTTTATGAATGAGCAAACTGAGGCCCAGAGAGGCCCAGTGCTTTTCCTAAGACACAAAGCAACCAGCCTCATTCTGACTTTTCAGCTGGAAGGGGTTTTAGAAACAACTAAAATTGTACGGTGGTGCAGAATTGGTCAAACTACCTTACCTGTGGCTATACAGAGTAGGAGTTGGGTTGGAGTAGGGAAGGAACAAAGCCAGAGGCTGAAGGCCCACTGCAGGCAGGAAACGCCACCTGCTTAGGCAGGCAACAGGCCATATGTAGTCCTGGGAAGGAAGTTGGATCACAATGTCCAAGAAGAATGTTGGATGGGAGTGGGGCTCTGTGAGTCAGATATATGTGGCACGACAAAAAGAGGGGTCCAACAGCAGGGGGTATTTGGATGATCCCAGCAAGTGGCCCAGAGCAAGGCAATCTTTCATTCAGTACCAGGTCTCTTCCCATTAGTCTTGAGTTCAAGGATGAAACCCCAGACTCTGTGAAAAGCAAGGCAGTGCCCTACTGGAGATTAATCAGGGCTGGACAAGCCCAGTAATGCAGCTCTTCCAGAGGATAAGGTGAGGCCACATCTTGGTGGCTGGCCAGGGCTCAGAGGCCAGACTAAAACAGGAGGTCAGAGCCAGCTTAGCACCAGGGAGACTTGGTGCTGAGCTTCTCAGCTTTGGCTTGAGGACAGGATCAGTGCTGGAGGCTGTGCGTAGGCATACCCAAAGGCTGGGGATCAAATAGTTCCAGGCACCGGGGGCATGGGGGGGGAGCAGGTATACAGAAGTGGGGAGCAGGTGCTGCCTGACTGTCTATTCCAATGGTTTTCAGAGAGTATGAGATTCTAATATCCCCTGAGAATCTACTTCATTCAGTATAGGATCTGGACTGGAGTGTGGGCACCTACATTTTTAAGATGCTCCATAGGCAATTCTAGTGTACATTTCTGATTAAGAATCACTGATCTAGACCAATTCCTTCAGTTTTCAGGTGAAGAAATAAATTTAGAGAGAAATGACTTGCCCAACGTCATACAATATACTAGCAAAAATAACCAAGACCCTGGTTTCTTCATTCCCAGTGCTGTGTACCCAAATGTTCAGGTTAGCAGTTACCATCAACAGCAGTAACACTAGCTCCATAGATGCATGCTCCTGTGTCTCTGATATCATCTGATCTTCCCAGTTAGGGGTCATTTATGCTCACATAACTGATAAGCAAAAGAAGGCTATGTAAAGTACAACAATTTCCTTGCTCAAGGCCACATGGTTGAGCTGAAACAAGAACATATTCCTTCTTCCTAGTCCTGAGATATTTCTCCTGCTTCAAACACCACAGTATAAAGCTACAGTTTAGGCTTTTCTCCCAGGAGGCAAGACCTGACCTTCCTCAACCGGGACAGTCTAATAGCCTCCAAACCATTTCCTGCACGTGTCACCAACAAGCCCCTAATGGAGAGTAGCAATAAGGCTAAAGGGGGGCAGTAATTAGTGGCCTGAAGGCATAAGTGACGTTTGGACAACTGGCCGGCTGGCTGCAGTGCATTTGGCACCCTAAGGACTCCAGAAACTGGATCCAAAGTGCCAAGCACATTAAATTCAAGTGTCATCAAGGTCTGAGCTCAGCTGCTCCCTTAGCATTTGCAAAATGTCCTGCCCATACCCTTCCCCTCATATCCTCCCTTGGCCATTTTCAGGAGCAGATGAGCTGGGGTTACATACAGCTGATCCCAGACCTGCAGGTTAATTATCTTGGCCTGTAATTAGTGTTTTCTATTCCTTGTTCCTTGCCAACTCCCCCAGTTAATGTATCATTTCTTTCTCTGCAGAAACTCCATTGGGAGGGCTCCGAGGCTGCAGAATAAAAATTTCTGGTAGTGGCAGCCTTTTGGAGATGTTTCATCTGCTGACTGTCCCATCATCCCTTGGTGTCTTCCCTGGTCTCTCTCTGCACTTCAAAAGTTTACATAAGTCACCAAGTCTCCTGAACATTTTTTAAAATCCTCACCTGAGGACGTGCTTAGAGGAAAAGAGAAATATTAGTGTAAGAAAGAAACATTGACCAGTTGCCTCCTGTACATTCCCCAACTGGGAATTGAACCTGCCACCTTTTGGTGCATGGGATATTGCTCAACCAACTGAGCTACTCCAGCTGGGCTCTCCTAAACATGCATTTGTCTCTCCATCTTTGCACCTTCTGATTTGCTAAGGACTCATCCTCGCTCATTTGGACTTCTACAGTATTTTTTTTTAATGGGCCTTCCTGACCTGGTGCTACAAATGTCTCCTCTACATATAGGCAGAAAAATCTTTATAAACTGCTAATTAGGCTGTGTTACTCTCCCACTTAAAGCCTAACCTTTTCATACAATGCCATGGGCAGTATGGCCTGCTTGGTTTCCAAACCCCTCTTTCTACAAGGTTTTTACACTCCACTAATTCAGAACTGCTGTAATTCTCTCCCTCCATTACACATCCCAACATGTATGTACATGTGCGTGCACAGACATGCATACCATCTGTCCATGCTGCTCCATGATGAGGAAAACATAAGCTGGGGCAGGAAGGGATCTGACTAACTTGGGGAAGCATGCTAAGAACCATCATGAGGAAAGAGACAAGAGACTCATTGTATGTGACTTTGGGAGATAGGACTAGAAGCTATTAAGTTCATTCTAACATGCAGAATAAATATTTAACATTTGAAGCTGTTTGAGCACGAGGTGGGCTGTCCCAGGAAATAGTGGGTGTGCCACCTGGAGTCAGGCAGAGGCTGTCTGTCTGCAATGCTGCAGGTGCATGTCCTGCACTGGGCACCATCTGGGGGCCTTTGGTTCTCAAACGTCAATGTTATTCTAATTCCAGGATTCTGTATATCTCTAATACAAAACCCACAGTGAGTTATGCTATTTCCACAAAGACTTTTTTTTTAATTTTAGAAAAGTTTTCTATTTACAGAGTTATTGAGAAGATAGTACAGAGAGTTCCCATATACTCTATACCTATTATGAATATCTTACATTATTATGGTTAATTTATTTCCAATTAATGAACCAACATTGATACATTATTATTAACTAAAGTCCATACTTTATTTATATTTTCCCTGATGTCCTTTATTCCTCTGTTTCAGGATACAGGCTAATTTATGAGGAAAACATCAAACAAATCCCTTTTAAGGTACATTCTGCAAAATACCTAAACAGTAATCTTAAAAACTGCCAAGGTCATAAGAAGAGGAATGTCAACCACAAAGACTTATCTGTTTGGGAAAATCTCTCACCTCTCTGCTCCTTTGTGCCTGAATCCCCACATAATACACACTCCGCACACACCCAACACAGACAATCTCTACAAGGCACAGAGAACTTTACACACTGCCTCAAGTTGCTTCAAATATCTGTGCAGGCACATCTTCTACCCACTCAACTAGATAAGCTTCAGGGGGAAGAAGAGCCAGAAGATCATTTGAGTAATATGGGAGGCCACCTGGCCTTCCATCTTTAAGCAGAGGCCCAGGGCAAGCCGAGCCTGCAATGGAAGGTAAGAGCCTGCCATGTCCTCAATGTATCTCATTTCCTACATGCCACTCAGAGTTGTAAGGCATCTTGAATTATACAGCTGCTAAACACACCCAGCTACTTCATGTGAGGCATCACCAATAAGCAGATATCTTCCAGCCATGAAGGGCCTACTGGCAGAGTTGGATTCAATATGTGGCATTGTCAGTTTCTGCTGTGGGGCCTCCCTGAGGAAGTTAAAAGGGAAACTTTGGAGCTATTTGATTTCCCCTCATTTGCCTTCTTGAGAGGGTGTTAAGATACAACTCTACTGCAGAAGGTCTATCACCACTTTTAGTGTAGACCACACGATGGGAAGATGCCAGGTCTCCACTGCTCTCATCAGCATGGTGCTGGGCTCACAGTGTTTCAGGAATTAGTTACTGAGTCGTTGTTTAGAAAACAAGTTACTTTAGTCTTTCAAAATTGATGTGGCAGAAGGAACATGAGTCTAATGATTTGTGACCCCAATTATGCTCCCCTGCCAGTTTTGTGAGTTTAGGTAAATCTCTTTCTCTCTCTGGGGCTCAGCCTTTTGTGTGTGTGTGTGTGGGGGGGGGGCTGGGTGTTGGAGGTGGGAAGAGAGAGGGTAGAGGGGAAGGGAGAAGAAAATTGATTAAATGATCTCCATTCTTCCAATGGGAATGTGCTAGAATTCTTTTATTTTTCTACTAGAGGCCCGGTGCATGAATTCATGCATGGGAGGGGGTGTGTCCCTCTGCCCAGCCTGCACCCTCTCCAATCTGGGACCCCTCGTGGGATGTCTGACTCACAATCTGGGACTGCTGGCTCCTAACCACTCACCTGCCTGACTGCCTGATTGCCCCTAACCGCTTCTGCCTGCCAGCCCGATCGCCCCCTAACTGCTCCCCTGCTGGCCTGATTGACGCCTAACTGCTCTTCTGCCAGCCTGATGACCCCCAACTGCCATCCCCTGCTGGCCTGATGGCCCCCAACTGCCATCCCCTGCTGGCCTAATTGCCCCCAACTGCCATTCCCTCCTGGCCTGATGGCCCACAACTGCCCTCCCCTGCCAGCCTGGTCACCCCTAACTGCCCTCCCTTGCAGGCCTGGTCCCCCCCCTCCCAACTGCCCTCCCCTGCAGGCACGCTCATCCCCAACTGCCTTCCCCTGCCAGCCTGATTGCCCACAACTGCCCTTCTCTGCTGGCCATCTTGTGAAGGCCATCTTGTGATGGCCATCTTGTGATGGCCATCTTGTGACAATGTGGGAGCGGCCATCTTGTGATGACCTGAGGGGATCATGTGAGGGCACGAGGGCCACCTAGGCTTTTATTAGTATAGATTTTGGAGGTCGGCAAACTTTTTCTGCAAAGGTCCAGATATTCTAGGATCTGCACACCTCACAGTCTGTAACCACTGCTCAGCATTGCCATCATTGCAGGAGAGCAGAAATAAATGAGTGAATCAGTGTGGCTTTATTTCAATAAAATGTTGTTTACAACAATAGATGGTAAGCTGAATTTGGTTTGCTGACCCTGGATTTGTTGCCTCGTGTTTTAGTGTATTCTATTTATGCTCCACATAATAAATAGGAGTTTCTCATTCAGTCTGAAGTGAGTGGTAGGACTCATTCCATACCAGCCTACATCATGAAGGGACTTTCCCAAGGTTCCTGACACCTCCGCTCCAGAATCAAGTGGCTCCAACTTACAGTAAGCTTTTCCTTAGATCATCTCAGAGTTCTGCATGCAGAGCTAAGAACAGAGCTGAGGTAAATAACAGCAGTTGACCATTTTCACCTCTGTCAAAGAAGTCTAGATTTTCAAAATTTCCCAAACCACTATGATAAGTGGAAAATGTAGTCAATGACAGATTGGTTGAATAGTCTCAATAACAAGATCTAGAGAGAATATCTCAACAGCTGAAACACTGATCTCCTAAGTTTGGCATCCAATGCCTCTTGATCTAGCACCAGGAGTTTTTGCACAGCCTCCCATAACTACCACCAGACACTGAGTCAATTCTATACTTCTAAGCTGTGTGACTTTAAAGAAGCAACTCAAGCTCTCTGTGCCTCAGTTTTCTCAATCCAATGAAATAATTTGTTTAAGAGCTTTGCACATCTCACCTGGCATACAGTAAGCACTTGATAAATGCCATGTATTAGCTCTTTGTCCCATGAGTATTCCTGCCTCTGGGCCTTGGCTCATCTTTATCTTGGCACACTGTATACTTTCCATTCCTCCAGATTGAGCTTAAATACTCACTGGCCTGATTCTCTTAGTCAGAAATAACCTTTCTATGTCCCATTCATCCCTTAACTGAACCACCTATGTATACTTGTCATGGTCATTTTCTATTTTGTCATAATTTATTGGTACTTATCATCATACATATCAGGGACAGAACGTGTCACCAGTTCTCTGCCGGAACCCTCTGTGATGCTGAGCCAAGTGCCTGAGCACATAAAGGATTCTTGGTAATAGTTAGCTGAATTAATAAATCAAGTAAAGCAAGCAACGCCTTAACAGGCAGGCAGACTGTCCCTTTTATTTTGCAATCTGATGCTCTGATTTTCTGAAGATGAGGCTCTACTGTCAGTTTCCAATGAAAGTGCAGAAAGGCTCATTAGTTTTCCAAATATATTGGGTACAAAAACTGACAGAGATGTAGTTTTTGCTCGGTTTTCTCTTGAGCATGGGTGGATGGTTTTTCGTGATAATTTGTAGCCCATGAAGTCATCCATTTATATCAGATCTAGGCATAGACTGGAGACTTGGAGTTTGGGGCCTAGGAGGAAGCAGGAGCAGGTGGCCGTGGAGCCCAGGGCTCGAGAGAGAGACTTCGTCAAATTTTGCTAATTAAGTCTGGGATCCCTCTCTCCCTCAGCCTGCCAAGATGATGTCAACGGGCTACAGCTAGATATTTTACTAGAGAATTCCCACTGTAGTTTGTTTTTTGTTATTAGTGAAAGAGAAATCTGTGCATAAGGCCCACTTTACCCCAATTTTGAAAATAAATTTATTCCTTCTTGATTTAAATTCATGGAGTTGAGTTTAACTTCAGGGAAATTGTCGTTCCCAGGCCTATGACACTTCCAAGTGCTGGATGAATCACAGACTTGTAGAAAATTAAAAAGGGACTCAGAGATTAGTAACTATAACGTCCTATGCATTCATCTCCCTAAGCATTGCTAAGAGAGGGATTTGCAACTTTCTTATGAACGCTTCCAGTGACAGGTGGTTCTATTGCTACATGAGGCAGCTCATTTTTTTTTTATCACACCTCAAATTCTTACTGATATTAATAATAATATCATCTTGCATTCTCATGGTGATTTACTTCCAAGAAAGTATCTTTCACATTCGTAATGTTTGAATTTTACTAGGTTGCTGGGAAGAGGCCCGGGCCCACTCCATCGCCTATCTCATTGATGAGGACCATAGGTCTGGCTGGTTCCAAGCTATGAACCTTGTGCAGGGTCTCTGACTCCACATGTGAGATGATTTCCACTGTGCCTTGGGTTCCCTTTTAAAAATAATACTTATTTTCACAATAGTGGAGTATATTTTCTGAACATGTAGAGGGAAAATGAAACACTCTGTTTTGAACTCACCCCTTATCTTAGTACTCCTTGGAGGTAGATTAACCAAAGTCCAGAGAAGAAAGGAAGTGTGGAAGAGGTTCTACCTGCCTGACTGCAGTCTCAGTTTCCACTTGGAGGTGATGCAGGCACCTCCGAGTGGAGGATAAATTCAGGATATGTATGGGATCTGTGTTCAGTAGGTGATGGCTTGCCTCTAGAGGACAAGAAGCAAGGCCTGGGAGGAGCCAGCTGGCGGTTAGTTGTCCTTGGCTCCAGGAGGAGCTCTGTCCTGATGGCATGAGCTATCCCGGTGGCCTGGTCCTGCTAAGGGGCACTATACTTTCCACCTATTCTTCTGTACCTGTGCAAGTTCATGACCTAATGGCCTTTTTTCTTTCTCAGTTCAGTAATCCAAGCCTGTCTATCTGTTGCTGTTGACCTACCTGGAAAAGAATCAGTGGCTGGAAGTCCCCAAAAGCCTAGGCCTAATAGTGTTGAGGGAACTTACATTGGCTGGTGGTGCTGGTCATGTTCATAAGAATAAAAATACAAAAGGAGGAGGAGGAGAGGAGAAGAAATAAATACTGAAAATTTGAGAGAATGAGAACTATAACACTGACAAGTCAAAATAATGAAAAGCCTGTTTAAATAGAATGCAGAGGAGAGAGAACAAGAAAGAGAACTTTCCAGTACACATTCTCAATGAAGTTCAAAAAGATGTTATGAAAGAGAAAGCTGATAATAAGAAAGAACTTTCCAAAATTAGGAAAAAATAATTTCATTTTTATTTTATTTTTTAGAAAAAAATAATTTTAAGACAATTAATGAAATTAAAATAATCTATAGAAAGAATGAAAATATATGGAGGGGCTGAAAACTTAGATCTAGATAAACTTAATAATATACTCCAGACTATGAAGCAAAAAGACAAAACAATAAAAATTATTGTTGAAAAGAAAAGAGAGATGGAGGATAGATTCAGGATACATAATTAGCAAAGACAAGCAGCTCCAGAGGAGAAAAAGGAGAGAATCAAAAAATAATAAAAATGTTAATTTCCTGGGGCTGATTAAAGGTCAACATTTTAGATTAAAATGCAAAATTATAGACATGAATTATAAAAATAATAAAAACAAACATTTTCTGGTAAAATTTTAATTTCCAAGGAATAAAAAGAGCATTTTACAAGTTTTTAAAAAGCGAATACATGTTACTTAACAAGGGAGAGAGAATGATTTTGACATTCGAGCTCTTGTCTGTAATACTGGAAACTAAAAGATGCTGAAAGATATTTAAAGAATATCAATGGGAAAAGACTGTGATTTCTTTGGTTTTCCAACCAAGGACTTCCAGGGTTCAAAAAGTATGTACATGAACATCTTACAAAGGACTTGAAGAAATATGGCTTCTAAATAAAAATTTAATCAGGGAAAAGAGATCAGATTGGGCCAGATAAAAAATACAAGAAAAAAATACTGGTTTTCAATGAATCCAGTAAATTTCACTTTTAAATATAAGCCAAGTCACTAAAAGTAGAAGAGAAATACTGAAGTCAATATTTTAACAACTTAGAGTAAAAATTCCAATCAGGTTAACAAGCAAAGGAGGATGGGGTGGGGAAAGCATTTCCAGTCTCTTCTTAAGGAAATATAAGCATAGCTAGTGTATAACTCTTAAAATTTCTATTTGGATAGTTGTCCATCAATTTTTCAAAGGTTTAAAAGTAATAATTAGTGATATAAATGCATAGTACACTAAAAAAATCACAATAGGGAAATAATGGAATAAAAAGACAGTCAAATCAGATAAAGTAAGGAAAGGGGAAAAAGTAAGTAAAAAAAAAATCCTAGAAATAAAAAATACCAAAAAAAAAACGCCCCCAAAACCCACACATAACAAACTTAAGTTCAAAATGGTTCAATGAGTAATTCCAGTAAATTTAAGAAAGAAATAATTCCAATCTTATACAAACTACTTAGGTAATAGAAAGAGAAAGCACCTTCCAGTTTGTTCTTTAAGGTCAACATAGTCTGAAAACAAAAACCTGGTAAAGATGGCATAAAAAAGGAAAGCACAGGTCAGTTTCATTTATAGATATACCTTCAAAGTCTTAAACAAAGTAATAACAAATGGATTCTAGCACTTATTAAAAGGATAATGCATCACAATGAATTATTTCATGATCAAAATTCAAGTTTCACTTAACAACAGAAAAAGCTATCAATTTGCCACATGAATAGAAGAGAAAAGCATCATAAAAACATAATAGATGAAAAAAGCATTTGATAAAATTTAGCATCTATTCATGATTAAATTTCATAGCAAGGCTGAAAGGTAGCTACACAAATCTTTCAGCAAATTCATATATAATGTGAAATGTTGAAGGTTTCTCTCTTAGAGTAATTTCAGTGTAACATGCCTGATTTCTACTTCTACCTTCACTATATTCTAGATACCAGAGGCCAGGTGCACGAGATTTGTGCACTGGGGGATGGGGTGGAGGTGGGGGCGAGTGTGGTCCCTCAGCCTGGTTTGTGCCCTCTCATAGTCCGGAACCCCTCAGGGGATTTCCGCCTGCCGGCTTAGGCCCAATCCCCAGCAGTCAGACATCCCTCTCGCAGTCTGGGGCTCTTGCAGTCCAGGACCCCTCACTCCTTACCGCCTGCCTGCAGTTGAGGTGGGAGAGGCTCCTGCCACCACTTCTGCGCTCATCAGCCATGAGCCTGGCTTCTGGCTGAGTGGCGCTCCCCCTGTGGGAGCGCACTAACCACAAGGGGGCAGCTCCTACATTGAGTGTCTGCCACCTGGTGGTCAGTGCGTGTCATAGTGACTGGTCATTCCACTGTTTGGTCGATTTGCATGTTAGGCTTTTATTATATAGGATTCTAGATAGTGTGGTAAAGCAAAACCAAAAAAAAAGTATAAAAGTTTTAAAAGGAAAGAATAATAATGTCATTATCATATATAGTGTGCCCCAACATGTATCCATACTTTAAAGCTGATAGCTCAGTTTTGAAAATGAAATGTATTTTAATAAACCCTGTCTTTATAATTATTCAGTGTGTGTGTATACATTTTTGGGACATAATTGTGTATGTAGAATATTAAAAAATCAACAAAGAAATTACTAGAATTAAACAATTTATTGCATTTTCTATGCACAAATCATTACACAAAAATCAAATGTATTCATGTACACCTGCAACAAGCAGTTAAAATGTAAAATTCTAAAAATATGCCACTTCTAAGAGCATAAAAAATATCACATATCTAGGATCGATGCTAACAAAAGATGTGTAAGGTTCCCTACAGATAAACATAAAATATTGTTGAGCAACATTAAGGAAGACCAAACTAAATGGAGAGATATAATATGCTCATGGACTGGAAGACTCAGGATTATATTTATGTCAAAGAAGTGGCTGCCAGGAATTGGAGTCCAAGGCTCTATTTGCAGGTGGTCATAGTAAGACTATGAACTATCCTAAATATGGTAAAAATGATCTGTCAGATGCTTTTTAAAACTTTTTACAGCAAAATTTATATTGAATATGAAATCGCTGAAGACATTTCTATCCTGGAGTTTTTATTTTATTTTATTTTACCTTTCAGGGCACAATTTTAATAAGATTTTTTGGAAGTTCAGATATATGTACTGAGTTCTTACTTGTTAAGAACATATTTTCTACTTGCAAGTGAAAATAACTTGACTAGATAGGTTTCTCAGCCTTGATTTTTTTCCCCTTCAAACTTTGCACAATATTGTACCAGCTAGCAAATGTTATTATTCTCAAAGAGCTTAAGTCATAGAAAAGGAGATAGCAAGTTTTTTTGTGGGAAAGTGTTATAGGAGAAATACCATCTGGGAACACATGGGATGGGCACTAAATCCAGGCATGGGGAAGCAGTGAAAGCTTATTTATTAGATAAAAAAATACATCTGAACTAAGACTTAGGGATGGGTAGGAGTTTCTAGGGTATGGAGGTGATGAAGGAGCCTTCTAGCAATCGAAAAGCAGCATGTGGGAAAGCCCAGAAATGCAAGAGAACCAACCGAGCTAGATTCTAGAGTTAGAGCACCTAGTTTTAAATCTTTCCTGGGTCACTTAGCAGCTATGTGATAGCGAACAAATTATTTAAATTCTTTGTGCTTCTGTCTGTGAAACAGGGATGAGAATGGGAGCTCCCTCTAACAGTCTTTAAAGTCACCTCCTCCAGCTGACCTTCCTTTCGGTGCTGAATCATTCCATATCCTCACCATGGGATCACCCCTCCCAGTCACTGCAACCCATTCCTAGAAAAGCTTGGATTCCAATCCAGGTCTTTAATTCTTAGTCTGGCTCTCTTGATGTTATGTCAAAGTTCCCAGGAGGCCACTAGAGAGAGGGAGCTGGTGGCTTGGAATGAAGTTTTGTTCAGTTACCCCTTATGTTGAATGAAATGCTCTCCCTGTAGCTTCTCTCTTTTCAGTGTAGTTCAGATCTTTGGAGTTATCAGGGATAACCTTGCATCCTCCTGAACATGACAGGTCTTTGGGAATTCCAGGTAGCCATTTGTCTAGTGTATCTTCCCTGTTCCACGGTAAGTAGTACCATTTACTTCACCACCCTTTCCTCTTCCCAGGCACTGACTTATATATACACTAGTGGCCCGGTACATGAAATTCGTGAACACTAAAAGGGAACCAATTAGAGGAAATATTTTAATACTAGAGGCCCGGTGCACAAAAATTTGTGCACTGGCGGGGGGGGGGGTTCCCCCGCC